>NC_137424.1:20000-450000 GCF_964374335.1 Astatotilapia calliptera | reverse complement strand
CACGAGCTAAGGTGTGAAAATGGGTGTGGTTCACCAGAGGTGAGGGAAGCCACCAAGCTGAAGAAGGAGTCCTATCGGGCTTGGTTAGCCTGTCGGACTTTGGCAGCAGCTGATAGGTATAGAAAGCCCAAGTGGCTCAAGCAGGTGTTGAAAAGGAGAGTTTGTCCTCAAGTCGAACTTCAGATACAGGAGGAACAATGCGTCTTTCCAGACAGTGATGGAGGGGTGAGAAGACGAAGCTTCTTATGAATGACACAATACTAGATAACAAAGGAAATATATATGAGTAAACCAGTCTATTTCGGAAGGCCCATACACTATATAGTATTATTAATTGCAGCTGATTTAAAGATTAAAGCCTAATTGTTTAAACTCACTTTTTAGAATGTTCTCAATATGTTCCTTATAATGCCTATTTGAATGACTTTGATGAAGTTTAATTAAGAGTCCGTTTTGATTATAGCATGACAAGTTAGTGTCATGCAGTATGTCACTTTTGGTTGATCTCTCACAGCTACAGCAGAAAGAAAACACTAACATATACCAACTTGTACTAGTGTGTTTCCTTTAAATGTCTTTTTTTGTCTATTTCTATAGTGTTTTTAAGACTGTGGTTGGTGTACTGAACAAACAGCTGTGGTGAAAGCATGTGGACCTTCACTTTATGACTGAGGGAGTCATGCCACCCACCACTTTAACCACACTCTCTTGTTCTGATATACAGCAGAGAAAATAAACATTTAATAGCATTTACTGAAAAGCTTTGTTTGTCTCTGATTATATATATTATTAAATTGAAAATAATAAATTACACAGCAGTGAAGAGTAGATTTCATCACAGTAGGTGTCTTTCAGAAAGGGCTGTAAGAATTCATCCACTGTTATCTTGTTCAATACCACACACTGCAGAGAAGCTACTGGAATGCTTATTCTATACATGTTGATTATCTTATTAATATTTTTACTTCTTCACTATGTACAAATCTGGATATTGTAGCTCCTCCGAAAAATAAAGCCTCATTACATAAAACAAATAGTAATGTCATTCGACCTCAGCATTTGCAGTGTGTAGTGTGGACACTCCATTCCAGGCACCAGTAAACTATTTCCTGAATCCAGCAGGTTCAGGTTTCTCAGATTTAAGGACTGGGAGCTGAGAACTTAAGAGAGACCTCTACAGTTTCTCATTGAGAGGTTAATGCCATTCAGACTTCAGAGGGGATAAAACCAAAACAGCTGACAACAGCTCTCCTGTTTAAGAAAAAAAAAAAGCTTATTAACTTTTTTTAGATATTTACTTACAGAGCTTTGCTGGAGACTTTGACCACTGGCAGCAGCCTCAGAGGAGGCTCCTCTGATGCAAAGTATTTCTTTAGGTCAAACACATCCAGATCTTTTTCTGATGATGGAGAACGATGATTCAGTTCATTCAGACAGTGGAAGAGATTGATGCTTTTCTCTGAACACAGATTCTGACTGAGCTTCTTAATGTACTCGACTGTTTCCTGATTGGCCTGTGAATTATTTCCTGTCTGTGTCAGCAGACCTCGTAGGAGAGCCTGATTGGTCTGCAGTGAAAGACCCAAGAGGAAGCGGAGGAACAAGTCCCAGTGTCCATTTCGACTCTGTAGAACCTTGTTCACAGCACTCAGGTAGAAGCGTTTCTCTAAACATTGTCTTGTTTCAGACTTCTGGTGTGTTGTTTGTTGTTCTTCCAGCAGATTGAGTCCAGAGTTGAAGAAGGTCAGATGGACATAAAGAGCAGCCAGAAACTCCTGAACACTCAGATGGATGAAGCAGAACACCTTGTCCTGGTACAACCCACTTTCTTCTTTAATGATCTGTGTCAACACTCCTGAGTACACTGAGGCTGCTGTGATATCAATGCCACAATCGGTCAGTTCAGATTCATAGATGATCAGGTTTCCTTTCTGCAGCTGATCAAAAGCCAGTTTTCCTAGAGACTCAATCATCGTCCTGCTCTCTGGACTCCAGTGTGGATCTGTCTCAGCTCCTCCATCATACTTGACCTTCTTCACTTTGGCCTGAACCACCAGGAAGTGGATGTACATCTCAGTCAGCGTCTTGGGCAGCTCTCCTCCCTCTCTGGTTTTCAGCACATCCTCCAGAACTGTAGCAGTGATCCAGCAGAAGACTGGGATGTGGCACATGATGTGGAGACTGCGTGATGTCTTGATGTGGGAGATGATCCTCCTGGCCTGATCCTCATCTCTGAATCTCTTCCTGAAATACTCCTTCTTCTGTGGGTCAGTGAAACCTCTGACCTCTGTCACCATGTCAACACAGTCAGAAGGAATCTGACTGGCTGCTGCAGGTCGTGTGGTTATCCAGAGGTGAGCAGAGGGAAGTAGTTCCCTCCTGATGAGATTAATCAGAAGTACGTTAAGTGTCGTGGACTCTGCGATATTAGTCACACTCTCAGTGTTGTTGAAGTCTAGGGAAGGGTTACACTCATCCAGACCATCAAAGATGAACACAACCTGGAAGTCTTCAAAGCTGCAGATTCCTGCGTCTTTGGTTTCAGTAAAGAAGTGATGAACAAGTTTCACCAAGCTGAACTTTTCCTCCTTCAGCACATTCAATTCTCTGAAAGTGAATGGAAATATGAACTGGATGTCCTGGCTGGCTTTGTCTTCAGCCCAGTCAAGGCTGTATTTCTGTGTTAGGACTGTTTTCCCCATGCCAGCCAACCCCATTGTTAGCACTGTTCTGATTGGTTCATCTTGCCCAGATAAGCATTTAAAGATGTCTTCTTGTCTGATTGTTGTTTTTGGTCTGTCTGGTTTCCTGGATGCTGTTTCAATCTGTCTGACTTCATGCTCATTATTGACCTCTGCAGTCACTCCCTCTATGATGTAGAACTCTGTGTAGATCTGGTTTAGAAGGGTTGGATTTACTGCTTCACCAGTCGCTTGAGACACACACTGAAACTTCCCCTTCAGGTTTGCTTTCAGATTATGCTGACACTTTTTAATAGCTGCAAATTGAAAAAAAACATCAACTAAGATGACAGTAACACAGAAACAATCACTTCATCAGCTTGTTAGATTAACACTTATTTTTATTTTCATTATTCTTGTTGTGCTAACTATTTAGCTTACCGTATTTTCACGACTATAAGGCGCACATAAAAGTCTTAGGTTTTCTTCAAAAAGTGTGGCGCGCCCTATAGTGCAGTGCGCCCTGTGTGTGTTGTAAGGAGGACGTACTAGAGAACACCATGAGAACACTAAAGGGGGAAGTGTGGGCGTTGATTGTATATACAATCGCACATACCTGTATAAAAGAACAGGTATGTGCGTTATGCAGAACATCGTTGTTTTAACAACCCTGAAAATGGCAAAGAGATACGCTTATGAAGCACAGTTTAAACTGAAGGCCATCAGCTACGCGGAGGAACATGGAAATCGAGCAGCCGCAAGAGAATTTAAGATTAATGAATCGATGGTTCGCAAGTGGAGGAAGCTGAAAAACGAGCTCCGACAGGTCAAGGTCTTTGATCTCAACGGGACATTCCTGGTTAAATAAAGGTTAAATAAAAAAATAAATAAATAAAGAAGATGCAGCTGAGTTTCCGCGGACATAAGGCGAGGTGGCCTGAGTTGGAGGAAAGACTCGAGCAGTGGATCATTGAGCAAAGAACGAGTGGGAGAAGCGTTTTGACGGTCACTATTCGACTAAAAGCAGTAATGCTAGCAGAAGAAATGAAAATTGAACATTTCCAAGGAGGTCCATCTTGGTGCTTTCATTTCATGAAACGGTGCCATTTTTCCATCTGGACCAGGACTACGGTAGTGCAGCAATGTCCAGCGGATTATAATGAAAAGCTGGCCATCTTCCGCTCCTACTGCGGCAAACACATCGCCGACAAAAACATCCAGCCCAGCCACATCACTAACATGGACGAGGTGCCGCTCACTTTCGACATCCCGGTGAGTCACACTGTGGAGAAGAAGGGGACCAGCACGGTAGCAATACACACGACGGGGCACGATAAGTCTTCTTTTACTGTTGTGCTTGGCTGCCATGCTAATGGACAGAAACTGCCGCCTATGGTGATTTTTAAGAGAAAGACTTTGCCTAAAGAGATGTTTCCAGCAGGAGTCATCATTAAGGCAAATGAAAAGGGCTGGGTGGATGAGGAAATGATGAAAGAGTGGCTGAGGGAGGTGTATGTAAGGAGACCAGGTGGTTTTTTTCCACACATCACCATCGCTGTTGATCTGTGACTCTATGCGTGCCCATCTCACAGCCGATGTGAAAAAACAAGTGAAGCAAATGAACTGTGAGCTTGCTGTCATTCTGGGAGGCCTGAAAAAAGGAACTCAAACCGCTGGACATCGGTGTGAACCGGCCGTTCAAAGTAAGGCTGCGAGCGGCGTGGGAGCGATGGATGACCGATGGAGACCACTAAGAGTGGAAGGCAGCACGTTACGCCACAATTTGCGAATGGATAGTAGATGCTTGGGCTAACATATCTGTTGGCACTGTTGTTCAAGCTTTCATTTCCGAGGAGCCGCACTGCACGGAAAGTGACTCTGACAGTGAAGAAAGTGAACCTGGAATGTTTGATGGAGATTTAGCGCAGCTGTTCAATTCAGAAACAGAGGATGAGGACTTGGGTTTGATTGATGACGATTACCGGTAATAAAAATGTGAGTACCAAACTCAGTTTTGCTCCCGCTTTATTTTTAAATATACATACTTGTATGCGCCATATAATCAGGTGCGCCTTATGTGTGTGTTAAATACAGTAATGGCACACATAACTGAGACTGCACCTTTTAGTACGGTGCGTCTTATGGTCGTGAAAATACGGTACCTAAGTCATGAGGAATACAGCTGTACAGTTTGTCAGTTTACAATGAATCAGTAAAGAACATGTGCACAGTGCACTGTATAATTTCAACACAGACCTCAAACTTTACAGAAAACATTTGTTTTAAACTGGTTACAATTATTAATGGAGAGTCATCATTTATTTTAAGAGCTGTCCCTCCAGCTTGCAGTCTACAGTTTCACAATCTGACGGCAAAGTCACAGTGTTGTTCACCTCGCCCTCTGGTCAGTTAAGAGATTTATTATGAAAATCCCAATGTCCTGATGAAATTCAATTCATCCCTCCATTTTCTTGCGCTTATCAGGTTGGTCAGAGGGCCCGGTGGCGCCAGTGTCCAGCAGCCTCGCCTCTGTCAGTGCGCCCCAGGGCAACTGTGGCTACAATGTAGCTTGCCATTGCCAGTGTATGAATGTGTGTGTGAATGTGTGTTAATGGGTGAATGACTGAATGTAGTGTAAAGCGCTTTGGGGTCCTTAGGGACTGAGTAAAGCGCTATACAAATGCAGGCCATTTACCATTTCAATATCACAATATTTACAAATCACCAATAATAAATATCCAGGGTTGACAGATGTGGTTATGAATAAATATCAAGAAAATAGATGGCAAAATTAACGAGTAAGAAAAAGTGTATGCAAAAGGATGTAACTATTGCAGCATTTACAGTGTATTAGATGGAGGAGTTGTACAAGGAGTTGGCCACGGGGTTTCTGTGGCTCAGGTGGTAGAACAGATCAGCTACTAATTGGTAGGTTGGAGGTTCGGTACTTAGCTTCCCCAGTCTGCAACCCCAAATTGCCAACCTGCTGCCCCAGCATGCAACAACAGCATAGAGGACAGCATTGACCACAACAGACTAATAGAAAATCCTGAGCATCCGACAGATGTTGAAGGACCTCAGCCACCTGAGAAAATAGAGATGACTCTGGCCCGTCCTGTAAAGTACAGTAGTGTTTTTAACCCGGTCCAAATAACCACCAACACTAATTGCTTGTCTTTGGACTTTGGGATTAAGCTAAAGTACCAGGGGAGAACATGCAAACTCCACAAAGAAAGCTCCCGCCCTGATGGAGGAATTGAACCTTCTTACTTAGAGGAAATAGTGCTAACCACCGTTTCACCATATATTTTACTCTACATTCTTTCAAATCACAACATCAGTTTCTTGAATACACTTTATACTGGACAGTAAAGATCCTACAATAATAAAGAGAAAGCTCCAATAAATTGATAACACTCCATAAGTAAGAACTTGGCAGTAATGGGAAAGAAAAACTCCCTTTTAACAGGGAGAAACCTGCAGAAGAACAGGGCTCAGAAATATAAGATGGTGTTGTCAAGCAGATGGTGTGTTGATTGCATTTAGAAGGTGTTAGAGTTGATTATTTAAGAATGTCTTTTTTTTTTTTTGTCATTTGTGCACAGTCAAATGACCATTGCTTTTATGTGTCCTAATGAGGCTGTCATTGTGCAGAAAGAGCTAACGATTAGAAGATTTATTTACAGCTTTAGAAAATGTTCATTGCTAATATGTGTGCTGATAAAATGTTTCCCCCGTATTACACTGCAGACATAAGATGTAGGAAGATGTCTCTTTGCTGTATTTTTTCTGTTGCACACAAGAAACCACAAGTTCCTGTTTTACATAATATATAAGTTTAGCAGGACTGGTCACTTCTATGGAAGCCCGTTTCCGCCACTAAAAAAAAAAAAAAAGCTAGTATCCATAACTCGAAATTTCGAGTTATTATCTCGAAATTTCGAGTTAGCTCTGCCAATCAAAAATATACGTGAATGAGGTCGCTTTCTTGTTACCCGGAAGCATATGGCGCAGGACGGCGCACTCAAAAACGGATCCCAACAAATTAAAGTATGTTTGCTGATAGTAACACCATGTGATTCAGCTAATAACACAGGGATTTCATCATTTGTGAAGCCAGGCTGAAAACACTCAGCAATCTGTGCATTCACGACTGGATGTAATACCGGTAGCTTAGCTGTAGCATTTGTAGCTGAGGGCTTCAGCTTCCGGGTAACATGGAAATGACGTCATTCACGTAGATTACTGATTGGCAGCGCTAACTCGAAATTTCGAGTTGCTTTTCTCGAAATTTCGAGTTATTATCTCGAAATTTCGAGAAAATAACTCGAAATTTTGAGTTATGGATCCTTTTTTTTTTTTTTTAGTGGCGGAAACGGGCTTCCATACACTTCTGCTTTTGTACATGTTGGGGTGTTAAAAAGTCATGCCTGAATAGAGTGACTTAAGACGTTGTTGAAGTAGTTTTCTCTGGTCCCCTCCCCAATCAGACCAGGAGTGACATGTTTAGCCGCATGTTCTCCTTAAATTGCTGGCTGTCTGAGTGGTGTCCCAGAAACGATGTGGGCTTCATAGATAATTGGAAAACCTTCTGGAGGAAACCTGGTCTTGATAGGAGAGACGGCATCCATCCCACTTTAGATGGAGCAGCTCTCATTTCTAGAAATATGGACAAATTTATTAATCCCCCCAAAATATGACTATCCAGAGTTGGGACCAGGAAGCAGAGTTGCAGTCTTACATGCCTCTCTGCAGCTTCTCTCCTCCTGCTACCCCCCCCCCCCCCCCATCTCCATAGAGACTGTGTCAGCTCCCAAACAGACAAAAAACAAACTAAAAACCAGCAACAAACAACTTAAACATAAACAATTACAAAGAAAGAACAATACAGTATCCACATCTGGGAAAGAATGTCTCGGACTCCCGGACCATCAGCACCGGCTCCCCTCAGGGCTGTGTTCTTTCTCCTCTGCTCTTCTCCCTGTACACCAACTGCTGCACCTCCACCCACCAGTCTGTCAAGCTAATCAAGTTTGCAGATGACACCACCGTTATCGGACTCATCTCGGACGGGGATGAGTCTGCCTACAGGAGGGAGGTTGAACGTCTGGTGTCCTGGTGCAGCCACAACAACCTGGTGCTGAATGCCCAAAAGACAGTGAAGATTATTGTGGACTTCAGGAAGCACACAGCTCCACTCCCCCCCATCATCCTGACTGACACCCCCATCACCTCTGTGGACTCGTTCCGCTTCCTGGGTACCACCATCACCCAGGACCTGAAGTGGGAGCCCACCATCACTTCCGTCATTAAGAAAGCTCAGCAGAGGATATACTTCCTGAGGCAGCTGAAGAAATTCAACCTGCCAACACGGACGATGATGCAATTCTACGCTGCAATCATCGAGTCCATCCTCACCTCCTCCATCACCGTGTGGTACGCTGGAGCCACTATCAGGGACAAACAGAGACTGCAGCGTGTTGTGCGCTCTGCTGAGAAGGTGGTTGGCTGCAGACTCCCATCTCTGCAGGACCTGTACACCTCCAGGACACTGGGGCATGCAGCTCGGATCTCAGCTGACCCTTCTCACCCTGGACACAGTCTGTTTGACCTGCTCCCCTCAGGCAAGAGGCTCCGGTCCATTCGCACCAGAACCTCTCACCATAAGAACAGTTTCTTCCCCTCTGCTGTCGGACACATGAACAATAACCATATGACTGTTCCCACCACTAACACATGACCCTACGCTGTGTTCACTGCATCATTCCATGTTTGGCACTGATCACCACCTGCACTCATGTATATATCATGTATATATCTATCCACTTAGCACTTTTAATTCTTATTCTTATTTTTATATTTTTATGACAGTATGTTTGCACTGAAGCACCGCAGCAATTTCCTAATGTTGTAAACCTCCTCAACATTTGACAATAAAACCCTTTCTGATTCTGATTCTGATCTGAACCAAAGAGTAAAACAGTGAAATGTGGATAATTAAATATTAGGTCTCTCTCCTCCAAGTCTCTGTTGGTACATGACTTAATAATTGATCAACAAATTGATTTACTCTGCCTTACAGAAACCTGGTTGCAGCCGGATGATTATGTTAGTTTAAATGAATCAACACCCCCAAGTCATTCTAACTACCAGAAATCTCGAAGCACAGGCCGGGGGGGCGGTGTGGCAGCAATTTTTCACACCAGCCTATTAATTAATGAAAGACCAAGTGAGACTTTTAATTCATTTGAAAGCCTGATGCTTAGCCTCGTCCACCCCAGCTGTAAAACTCAGACACCAGTCTTACTTGTTATCATCTATCGTCCACCTGGACCTTACACAGAGTTTCTGTCTGATTTCTCAGACTTTTTATCTGATTTAGTTCTCAGCTCAGATAAAATAATTATTGTGGGTGATTTTAACATCCATGTAGATGCTAAAAATGACAGCCTCAACATGGCATTTAATCTGTTATTAGACTCAATTGGTTTCTCTCAAAATGTAAAAGAACCCACCCACCACTTTAATCACACTCTAGATCTTGTTTTAACATATGGCATAGACACTGAACATTTAACAGTGTTTCCTGAAAACCCTCTCCTGTCTGATCATTTCCCGATAACATTTACATTTACAATAATTGATTACACAGCGGTGGAGAGTAGACTTTATCACAGTAGATGTATTTCTGAAAGCGCTCTAACTAAGTTTAAGAATATAATCCACCCACTGTTATCATCTTCAATGCCCTGTACCAACATAGAGCAGAGCAGCTATCTGAACGCTACCCCAACCGAGGTCGATTATCTTGTTAATAATTTCACCTCCTCACTACGTACGACTCTGGATACTGTAGCTCCTGTGAAAACTAAGGTCTCTAATCAGAAGTACCTGACTCCGTGGTATAATTCTCAAACACATACCCTAAAGCAGATGACTCGTAATCTGGAGAGGAAATGGCGTGTCACAAATTTAGAGGATCATCATTTAGCCTGGAGAAATAGTTTGCTGCTTTATGAGAAAGCCCTCCGCAAAGCCAGAACATCTTACTATTCATCACTGATTGAAGAAAATAAGAACAACCCCAGGTTTCTCTTCAGCACTGTAGCCAGGCTGACAAAAAGTCAGAGCTCTTTTGAGCCAACAATCCCTTTAACGTTAACTAGTAATGACTTCATGAACTTCTTCACAAATAAAATTTTTATCATTAGAGAAAAAATTACCAGTAATCATCCCACAGATGTAATATTATCTACAGCTACTCTTAGTACCATTGATGTTAAGTTAGACTCTTTTTCTCCAATTGAACTTTCTGAGTTAACTTCAATAATTACTTCCTCCAAGCCATCAACGTGTCTTTTAGACCCCATTCCTACAAAACTGCTCAAAGAAATCCTGCCATTAATTAATTCTTCAATCTTAAATATCATCAACCTATCTCTAATGATCGGCTATGTACTACAGGCCTTCAAGCTAGCTGTAGTTAAACCTTTACTCAAAAAGCCATCTCTAGACCCAGCAGTCTTAGCTAATTATAGGCCAATCTCCAACCTTCCTTTCATATTAAAAATCCTTTAAAGAGTAGTTGTCAAACAGCTAACAGATCATCTGCAGAGGAATGGTTTATTTGAAGAGTTTCAGTCAGGTTTCAGAGCTCATCACAGCACAGAAACAGCTTTAGTGAAGGTTACAAATGATCTTCTTATGGCCTCTGACAGTGGACTCATCTCTGTGCTTGTCCTGCTAGACCTTAGTGCAGCATTCGATACTGTCGACCATAATATCCTATTAGAGCGATTAGAACATGCTGTAGGTATTACAGGTACTGTACTGCAGTGGTTTGTATCATATCTATCTAACAGACTCCAATTTGTTCATGTAAATGGAGAGTCCTCTTCACACACTGAGGTTAATTATGGAGTTCCACAGGGTTCAGTGCTAGGACCAATTGTGTTTACATTATACATGCTTCCCTTAGGCAGTATCATTAGAAGACATAGCATACATTTTCACTGCAGATGACACCCAGCTCTATCTGTCCATGAAGCCAGATAACACACACCAATTAGTTAAACTGCAGGAATGTCTTAAAGACATAAAGACCTGGATGGCCGCTAACTTTCTGCTTCTTAATTCAGATAAAACTGAGGTTATTGTACTCGGCCCTGAAAAGCCTAGAAATATGGTATCTAATCAGATTCTTACTCTGGATGGCATTACCTTGGCCTCCAGTAACGCTGTGAGGAACCTTGGAGTCATTTTTGACCAGGACATGTCCTTCAATGCACATATTAAACAAATATGTAAGACTGCTTTCTTCCATTTGCGCAACATCTCTAAAATTAAAAATATCCTGTCTCAGAGTGACGCTGAAAAACTAGTTCATGCATTTATTACTTCCAGGCTGGACGACTGTAATTCATTATTATCAGGAAGTCCAAAAAACTCACTGAAAAGCCTTCAGCTAATCCAAAATGCTGCAGCAAGAGTACTGACAGGGACTAGAAAGAGAGAGCATATTTCTCCTGTTTTGGCTTCCCTTCATTGGCTTCCTGTTAAATCCAGAATTGAATTCAAAATCCTGCTCCTCACATACAAGGTCTTAAATAATCAGGCCCCATCTTATCTTAATGACCTTGTAGTACCATATCACCCTATTAGAGCACTTCGCTCTCGCTCTGCAGGCCTACTTGTTGTTCCTAGAGTATTTAAAAGTAGAATGGGAGGGAGAGCCTTCAGTTTTCAGGCCCCTCTTCTGTGGAACCAGCTTCCAGTTTGGATTCAGGAGACAGACACTATCTCTACTTTCAAGATTAGGCTTAAAACTTTCCTTTTTGCTAAAGCATATAGTTAGGGCTGGACCAGGTGACCCTGAATCCTCCCTTAGTTATGCTGCAATAGACATAGGCTGCCGGGGGATTCCCATGATGCATTGAGTTTTTCCTTTCCAGTCACCTTTCTCACTCACTATGTGTTAATAGACCTCTCTGCATTGAATCATATCTGTTATTAACCTCTGTCTCTCTTCCACAGCATGTCTTCTATCCTGTCTTCCTTCTCTCACCCCAACCGGTCGCAGCAGATGGCCCCGCCCCTCCCTGAGCCTGGTTCTGCCGGAGGTTTCTTCCTGTCAAAAGGGAGTTTTTCCTTCCCACTGTTGCCAAAGTGCTTGCTCATAGGGGGTCATATGATTGTTGGGTTTTTCTCTGTATCTATGAAGCACCTTGAGGCAACTTATGTTGTGATTTGGCGCTATATAAATAAAATTGAATTGAATTGAAAACACTCACATAAGATGCAGACCTTCACAATAAAACAGGAACTTACACATGAAAGGACACAAACTAAGAAACGCAGACTAGATACAGGAACACACGGGCAGAATAGGGTAAACACGAACCAGAGGAAGAACAGAACCAAAATCGCGAAGAGAAAACACAAAACGCTGGGTCAAAAGGACCCAGGATCATGACACCAAATGGCTGAATTGCCACCTCAGCAAGCAGTCCAGTTCTATAGAGTCTTGTTATGAAGTACTAATTTTATTCAGATGTGTTGCAGCAGGGACACATTTAAAAGTTTCAGGAAGCAGGCCCTCGAGGACTGGAGTTTGACACCCGTGCTTCAGTTGATCCAAAATGCTGAAACAAGAATTCTGACAGGGATTAGAAAGAGAGAGCAGATTTCTCTAATATTGGCTTCCCATCATTGGCTCCCTGTTAAATGCAGAACTGAATTCAAAATCCTCACCTAAGAGACGAGAGACTCAACAGGTTGTTTGCACTGAATAAATGGCTTATATCAGCATGTACTGACCACTCAGTGCATTTTATCAACAATTTTAACATTTTTTTGGGAATGCAGGCATCTGTTTAAAGCAAATGGACAAGTCAGGGGTGAAACTGTTCACCTCTACTTGTTTTATTCCATACGTCATCCATCTGTGCTTGGTGCCAAGGCTGAGATAAACAAGGAGTTATCTCATAAAGAGGAACAAACAGTACTCCAAGAACAGACAAAGCCCAGCAGAAACCTTGAGGAGGAGCCTCATCTGCCCCCACCCCGAAAGAGCTTAAGAAAGGAGAGACATCAGAGGCAAGAAGAGGGGTCCTTATTTGCCTCCAACTCTCTCAACAACACCAACAACCAGGACCAGGGACCACGACCTTCCCCAGTCCCCCAAACCCCTGACAGGCCATCACCCCCCCCCTCCCCTCTCCCTCCTCCCCACACCTGAAATTCACTGAGGAGATGATGGAGCGGGTCAATGCTGGGCTCAGATCTACCCCCCGGCCCAATCCCTTTTTGTCCCCCATAAACCCCCCACCAGAGCAGCCAAAGGTTCGCCATCGAGCCCCGCCCCCAACAGAGCAATCGAAGTTACATTGCCCAGCCTCGCCCCCCTTAGTTCCTCCTTACCACCTTCATGCCCTGTCTCCACAGTCTGATGTGTGATGTGTGAAGGGTCTGGGCTGCGAGGATTATGGCAGTGGTGACTTTTCCCAGGAGAAGCTGGGACCCTGTTTACTAGAAGGTTTTAAAATTTCTGTACTTTAGGTGACAGAAGGAGACATGTGGCCTGGTCAAAACACAGAGAGCTGCAATCTAAAAGATCTTTAAATAATTTAAACATACCTTGTGTGCCACAGACTGCTCCCAAACATGAGGGGGCAAATAATACCTCTAAAACACTTAAGTTGGCTTTATTAAACGTTAGATCTTTAGCTGGGAAAACATTTTTAATTAATGATTTAATCACTGAGCACAGCCTTGATTTTATGTTTTTAACTTAAACTTGGTTGGACCAAAGTAACAGTGGAGCTGTTCTCATCGAGACGACCCCTCCTAACTACAGTTTTATCAGTGAGGCCAGGGTGAGCAGGAGAGGAGGGGGGGTTGCTGTCTTATTTAATGAATCATTTCAATGTAAGCAGCTATCTTCCGGAAGTTTTCAGTCTTTTGAATATGTGGCTTTACAGCTGAAGGCCCCATCCAAAGTTGTGTTTCTTAATGTTTACAGGCCTCCCAAATACTGCACAGACTTTTTTAATGACCTCAGTGAACTGCTGTCTGTGATCTGTGTTGATTTCGACTGTGTAATTATTGTTGGGGATTTTAACATCCATGTGGACCACCCTCAGGACAAAGGGACTAAAGACCTGAGTAACACTTGTGAGATTATTCTGTTATCATATGTTATCTTATATCTGTAGTTAAAGTAGTTGAATTATGTTAACTGCTGTAGGTCATATAATTTCCTTTAGTTTAGATGGTGTGCTGTGTATGTAGTTTAGTTCTCATTATACTTTTGGGTTAAAAGAACATATTCATTTTGGAGTTCATTAGATAAAGTGTGCATCACTCTGTATCCTTGATCTGCTGTGAATGTCTCACACTGTTTCTTGACATTTCATACTGCTGAATCATGAAGAGGACCTTGTGCCGATAATAGAGGAGACAGACCACATTCCATACCCCCACCTTTACAGAGAGCAGAAAGACAGGGAGCCGAGGTCATAACTTAGGCGCCGTAACAGAGAAAGAATGTGAATGTTTAGGCTTTTACGACTAGGTGGGGGCCACTAGAGGGTATAAGAAGCTGTAAAATCTGCCACCATGTTGAGACATGCGGCTGACCCTCTGGCAGCATCTCTCCCGTCCGGACGTTTTAATGCTCTTTGTGTTGAATTGTATGGAAATAAATGATTGTTGATTGAGCATTTATACACCGAGTATTGTCCTTCCTTCAGCCCAAAGATTAAAAGAATTGGGAGATTTTAACAACTTGGTGCCTGGTGACCCGGATCTTTGGTGTGCTGAGGAGGGGCAGATTTGGCCTGCGGTGAGATCGTGAGACGAGGCGAACAGAGGACCGGTCCAAATATAAAAAGGTAAGCACAGCCTGTTGTATTATAAATACCAAATGTGCATATTGGGCTTTCCAAATTAATGGTATGAGATAATTAGTGCGAAGAGAATGCTTTAAGATCTAAGGTTGATGCCTAGTGTACCTGTGGAAATTAAGTTTGTTCATGGTGTGGCGACCCTCCTGTCCGTGGACGCACGGGCCGGTCCAGCGGCATCTGGGTGCCGAGGTGGTGACTTGAGAACTTAGGACTCCCGCATAGCTACAGAATAACACTGGAACGGCCGTGTAATCACGGGTTCACATTTATTCTGGAATAGAACAAGAGAATGCTTTCACATCTAAGGTTGAGTTCGATCATAGGTGAAATATAAAAAGGTTGAATTCCTCGCTTCAGTGGTTGAAATTGCTGTTTGCCTGTCCCCTGATGAGTGTGAAATTAAATAAAGAGGGAATTTGGAGCCACATAGAGATAGACGGGCATAATTGGGTGTATTACTCTGTGGTGTAAGAAAAAAGGAATAGAGGAGTTAAAGTAGTAAGAGGTGAGTAGTGGTGTGAAATATGTCTGGTTTTAAAACTGACGTAGAGAAAGGAGAAATGGAGGGAGAGTGGAGAATTATTGAGAAGCAGAGAGAGGAGTGTGTTGGGAGACTGGCATGCAGTCTGCACTGTAAAGGTGGGCGTGTTGCCTGCTTATCTGTTTAACAGTGATGAAAATGATATTAAATAAATCTCTTAGTGTGTTAATACAGGTGGCTACGGACCTGGACCAACCGCCCCCCACAAGCACAGCGGCCGAAGCAAAATTATAGTAGTGGTAACCACACCCAGCAAGAATCAGCAGCTGTGGAAAAGACAGCAGCTAGCAGAGAATTAGAGGAGAAATTAAGAGAAGTTTTAACACATAAAATTGGGGCCAACAGACTTGTGGAGGTTGGGAAGGCGTCCAGAGCATCACAACAAAAGGTGAAACAAAAACACACACCAGCAGAGAAATGTAAGAGAAAGGCTCCTTGTAAGGTAATGCCTTGTTTGAAAAAAGGTTAAAAATAACCCGCTTACAAATGCACACACACGCAATGAAGAAACAGCTTACACTCATGAACACGTGAAGATTTTCCGGCAAGATTGAGACAGGGAAATTTAACATACACATATTGTTTTTAATGATGAAGTTTATCTATTATTAACAAATAAACCCTCTGGGATGCAGGACAACAATTTAACCTCAAAGAAAAAAGAGACTGGTCTGACCAACCAGTGATGGAACAACAAATTTAGTGGTTAAGAGTCAAATTGTGACATGTTTTCTGCTGATTGAACAACACAAGTGATTACTGGCGGAAAGAAATTTCTTTTTGTGAGTTTAAACATGATCTTAAGAATTGGAACATGTGCATGTTGTCCTGTCAACTTGGTGGGTTATGAGTTGATTATATCGTGAGAAAGAAAAAAAAAAGGGGGGGGGAGAGAAGGCTGACACAGGGCCTGCCCCGGTGTTTCTCCCCTCTCTTTGTAATACAGCCAACACAACATCATTTTCATGTTCGTTTGTTTTTGTTTTGTTTTGTTTTTTGTTCTTTCTCTTTATGTTTACTTACAGGCTGCTTTGCCAGCCCTGGAAGCCGAGGCTGACCTGGACTCCTGCTCTCCCCTCTACCATCTTCGACGTGACCCTGACCAAATGCCGCAGCAGCTAGACACACCACAACAACCTGAAAATGTCGACAATGCTGCAGGAAAGCGATCTCATGCAGCAGAGACGGAGAGCATTAAAACCAAGGCCCGCTTCACTACACGGGGGAAAATTCTCAGACAGCTTCAGCTGACAGAGCTGTGACGAGACGCACGTCAAGCCCGAATGAAAAGTAAGGCCGAGCAAAGGAATGCTGACCTTAACAACTCTGCATTAACACTGTGCAGGACAGTGATGGACCAACACAGATGATCGGGCAGCAAAAAGGGCGTGACCGAGACAGGAGGAGCAACTGAGGTCAGAAGGCACCTCAGAATGGACAAAAACACAGAAGAAGATGCAGGTAGAAAGGACTGCCCCAATTGGGGTCAGAACCAGGATGGACAGAACTTTGAGCAGCAGCAGCAGCAATGGTCGCAAACAGACTGAAAAGGAGGAGGGCAGGACCCCAGGGCACGCTTCAGGCCGTGGTTTACCCAAGACACCAGAACAGGAAAGTGATGAACACACACACACACACACCTAAATTGAAATGCTGAGTCACTGAGAAGTGATGCACACACATACACATGCACACGCTTGTGCAATGAAGAGTGACGCACACACACACACACACACACGCTGATACAATGAAGAATGCTTTGCTCACAAATGCTTATGCTGATATGCAAAATGCTGCACACAAACATCCAAATATACAGAATTTGTTATAAGAAGCCATTGATTACTTAGAATGTGTTTTATGTCACCCAGAGGACATTTATGTAGATTTAAGGAACAAGGTCTAAAACAGTTTGGTTATGAAAACAATGTCTGTGCGTGGTGTCTGTTTATGGCTCAAGGCCTTGATTGAATTGTTTATTGTGCTTCACATAGCCCTGGTGAGGAACAGTGGCACAGAGTGAAAATGATGAACTAATAGAGTAAGTTTTAGGTCGGAGTACCGCATTTTCTGTGATTGAGATTTAATTCAAGGAGGAACAAAAGGTGTTACGGCACCTGAGGTTCTTGTTCCCACACAATATTGTCCCAGGAGAAGCAAAAAAATTTCCTGTGAATTTCTGGTTGATTTTTTGGGTTTTGCTTAGCGCTAGCTTGATTTTATCAGTGAGCTTTGGGTTGTGTTCTTTCTCTAAGAGAGAGAAATGGTTTTTATGCTTGGACATGTCTGCAACGGGCCCTAGGATGTGTTATTTTAGTACTATTTTGTTGGTTAGGTCTGTTTTCGTTTTTGTTACAGTGCACTGAGATAAGAAAATCTGAGAGGTGTGATCCACCGGTGGTGATATGTTGATATTTTGTGAGCGGGAGACTCCATTATCAGCAATATCTGGTATGAATGTGTGTGGATGAATGCATGTGACTGGACTGTGATGGACTGACTTGATACTGAGACAAGGACTGCACCAACTTTAGGATTAGTAAATGCCGACAAACAATTCACCCAGCTGGCAAGAGAAGGGTGGATGCTTTGCTTTGTTTTGTTTTTGCAGGAGCAGGAGGATAAGATAGACTGGAGGAGGAGACTGTAGCTTCACATGAGTATGAACTGCAGACTTAATACTTTGGTTGCTAATTTTGAGTTACTGATGTTTGCATTAAGAAAGCTGTGCTATATTAGCTGTGTTTTGATTAAGGTATCATGTTATATTATTGGGAATGCCAAATGCTACAGTGGAGAAAACTTTTGATATCACTCATGACTGGAATATGTTACTATTAACCATAGCAGGCCACTGTAGAAAGTCAATTAAAGTTTATAGAGGAAAATTGCCAAAACTTTAACAATATTTATGAACAGTGTTGATCAAGTTACTTGAAAAAAGTAATCGGATTACAGTAACGCGTTACTGCCCATCTCTGTTTATGAATAACAGGGGAATAGTAGACTGGCCACATTCATAATAGAGATATGCAATAACAAACATTGGTTCACGTGATTTAGGTTCTCGCTTGAAATAGTAAATTATTAAAAGTAGAATATAACCGACAGGTGCATGTGATAGGAGGTGGTGCTGCACAAGAACAAGAGCAAAATAAAGAAAAATATTGTGTTTAGCTGTGAGAAATTAAAATTAAAATGTACCATTACACTCAGAGGATCAATATGAAATTCAATATATGCTAATTTTGTATGAAGTACATGACTGATAACTGTTCTGTGCTGAGCTTTTGTTTTTACAGCACCCACTTGACCACACCAACAGTTTCTCGCCACCAACAGGGGGTACTTGCAAAGAATAGGGAGGAATATCATCAAAACTGGGAAAGGTAAGCCCCGAAGGGGGTGATAACACCATAACTTTCACTTATGGTCAAATTCTCAAAATTTGACCCCAAACTTGAAAATTCTTCAAACGTTTAGAGACAGAGTGGATAAACATAATGTCGCAAACCACATAAGGATGGAGCATTTGAATCAATAAGATGGGGAAATAACACGCAGTAAAATGTTGATCATGTTGATTATGTTTATTCCAGTGTGATTATGTTTATTCCAGTGTGCAGAGCAAGGTTATTATTATTAACCTCTGGGTGGTCTTGGGTCGATTTGTGGCTATTTTCAAATTTTGATTACCTGCCATTTGCACTGTGTTGAATGGAATATAGCGAAAGTCTGCAAAAAAAAGTTCGGTCACATTTACTGTTAAAATTTCAGTATGACTTCCGGAAATTAGCTTCAGTGGCTAAGCTAGCGATAAACTTACACTATCGGTCCTAGTGGTCGATTTGTGCCCCATTGAAACCCATTATAAACGCTATTTTTCACGGCAAAAAAATTACGGTCAAATCGATCGTGATCGGTTATGCTTCCGTTTCCGTTTGCAGTACTGGCCTTAGAGTTGTAATTGTTTTATTTGTCCACCGGGTGGCGCCCTTGCTCCACATTTGACCCCGGGCTGGAAAACAGCGGGCTGCTTAAACAGACCTGCGGGAAACGAAGCCTCATTTCCGGCGTGCAGCAGCGGCTTCGCCCGCTGATCGGGCGGGACAATTTTCGGCCCCTAGGACCGTTTGAGGGTGCATTTTTTTTTAATCAACAGGAAATGACGTATTTGTTGTGACGTGGTACCGGACGTGTGTGTTGGAAAAAGGGGTCCGACGCAACATGCCCCGGTCATCGTCGGGAGTAAACCCGGGAGGATGCACTGATTTCGGCCTAGAGGAGCAGCATTTGCCGCCTGGAGACCATTTTCTGGTCCTGAAAAAAAAAAAAAAAGGCGATCGAAATGAAGGTTGGTGCCAATCTTTAGTCCATCTAAAGGCCTAATTATAATAACAATCAAATATTACTTCAAATGTTTGTTTTTTTAAATATTTCGTTTTGTTTTGGGGGGCTAAAAAAAACGGTGCGCTCACGTAATTAAACTGCGATTAAAAGGGTTAAAATCCGCGAAATGTAATTAAAACTTGATATGAATATTTCAAGGAGAAGTAGGTCTAAAAGATTGGCTAATTTAAAGTGGAAAAAAATATTAATATATACATTTTTTACAGCGCTTTTTAAGGCGTGGTCGATTTGTGGCTCTAAGCCCGATAGTGTATGCATTTTTGTAGGACCCCCCAGAGGCTAAGATGGCGTTGGACATCTTCAGGGCAGAAAAGGGTTGGTGTGACCAAGGTGTGGTTTGGCTTGTTTGTGTGTACATTTCAAAATGTTAAAGCTCCGGATGGACCAGTTACCAGGGCATGGAAGGATGACAGACTTTATTACATGAGGAGAAGGGAATTTTCTGGGATTGAAGATCCTCAGGGTGAGTGGTTGACTAAAGCATGCATAAAATAATCATTTTGTTATTGAATGTTAATTAATTGATAATTGGCCACATTTACAGTTGTGTTGACTTGTTGTGGACGCAGTCTACTTCATGTTTAAGGATTCTAATTAACAGATTGAACACTAAGAGAAGAATAGGCAGTGCCACACTATCAGATGCGAGTGATGGTTGGGCTCAGTGATGAATTAGGATGATGAATTCGACAATGAGGGAAAAACAGTGGGTAAAAAGGGAGTGACAAATGTGTAGTTCATATTAACACACAGATTTTGTTTTTAGGTAGTTAATTAAATTGGTTTTATTCTCTAACACAGGATGACAAGGCTGGAGCAATTGCACTCGAGAGACGAATGTCTGACACTTTCTGAGATATGATGTCACTAACCTTCTCTTTTAATTTTCTAGCTCCGATGAATTGACACATGGGAGTGTGTCAAAAAGGGGGAAGTTGAGTCTGAACATCAAACAATGGTTTTATGAACATTTTATGACTTTATTTGTGTGTTTAATAATTTAGGTATGGTAAAACTTAAGCTTATAATGTGTTAGACTTAGAAATGGTTCATTGGACTCATTGGGTAAATGCAAACACGCTTACACACATAGATTATGATTAGAATAAGTCCCTGGGTCAGAGAGTCCTGAACATGAGATTCTAAACCAACTTTGAATCACTAGAGGAACAATGGATAACAACATTAGATTATCAAGGCTAAGGAGAGAGGTGTTTTGGTTTTCTGCTTTGCAGAGAAAGGAACCGACACCAGACGAGGTCACGGAGAGATGAGGATCCTTCACAGCAGAGACAGACGTAGGGACTGCCGAGACAGCAACTGGGGTCAAGCGTCATGGCGTTTGGGCTCCTCGAGAAGACGGATCCCATAAACACAGCAATAACCATGAAGGGGTTGGCGAAAACCAGGAACACCGGACCAACGAGGTTCGAGAGGCTCTTGGTAAAAGGGGGGACACGGCGGTGACCCCAAAATACACCGATCTTTGTTTGAAATTGGGGCAGAATAATCTCCTGATCTGTGCAACGATTAAAGGGTGGTCTAACCCCGGAGGTCGAAGAAAGAAGCTGAGAATCGCCCAACTGGAAGATACTGGTAGCTGCAGCAATAAAAAATAAAGGTTAAAAGCTCCCTAGACAGAGGTTCTAGTCTAAGTACATTTGAAAGGTATAAGGTGGCATCAAAATAGGGGGTGGGAAACTGGAGCACCAAAATAAAGCTGTAGGAGAACTGGAGAGTGATGGGAGTGTCATCTGTACTTTGTTGTTGTAATCATAGTTTTTCTTGAATCTGAACTGCACAAACACAGAGGTCATCCCACATATGGTCCACCCGTTAAAGGGGGACAGAGGGCCTCAGGACCAAGAAGAACTGGACCTTGCAATGCTGGAGTGTATGTTGAAAGTGATCTCTTTTTAAGAGATCAAAAGGGGGAATTGTGAGATTATTCTGTTATCATATGTTATCTTATATCTGTAGTTAAAGTAGTTGAATTATGTTAACTGCTGTAGGTCATATAATTTCCTTTAGTTTAGATGGTGTGCTATGTATGTAGTTTAGTTCTCATTATACTTTTGGGTTAAAAGAACATATTCATTTTGGAGTTCATTAGATAAAGTGTGCATCACTCTGTATCCTTGATCTGCTGTGAATGTCTCACACTGTTTCTTGACATTTCATACTGCTGAATCATGAAGAGGACCTTGTGCCGATAATAGAGGAGACAGGCCACATTCCATACCCCCACCTTTACAGAGAGCAGAAAGACAGGGAGCCGAGGTCATAACTTAGGCGCCGTAACAGAGAAAGAATGTGAATGTTTAGGCTTTTACGACTAGGTGGGGGCCACTAGAGGGTATAAGAAGCTGTAAAATCTGCCACCATGTTGAGACATGCGGCTGACCCTCTGGCAGCATCTCTCCCGTCCGGACGTTTTAATGCTCTTTGTGTTGAATTGTATGGAAATAAATGATTGTTGATTGAGCATTTATACACCAAGTATTGTCCTTCCTTCAGCCCAAAGATTAAAAGAATTGGGAGATTTTAACACACTCTGGGCAACTTTGGGCTGACTCAGCATGTAACAGAGGCCACACATAATAGAGGACACACTCTTGACCTACTGATCTCCAAGGGCCTGAGAATTTCAAACGTTACGGTGTCTGATATGGGCCTGTCTGATCATTACTTTGTTTTCTTTGAAAGTAAAATCTCAGCCCACACAAATATATCAACAACAGTGATCACAAAACGGTGTATAACTGAACACAGTAGTGAGATCTTTAACCAGGTCTTCCCATTAACACCTGATCTGTCCAGAGGTTCAGTCAATGAGCTCGTCAATAGCTTCAATGCTAAAATGTTAAATGTAATGGACACAATTGCTCCCATTAAGGTGAAGGTGACCTCTGGAAGAAAAACGTCTCCATGGAGAAACTCCACACTGGTGAAAAATGAAAAAACAGAGTGTAGGAAAGCTGAGCGCAGATGGAGAAAAACAAACCTCCAGGTTCATCATGACATCTATAAAGAGAAACTTCACAATTATAATTTACAACTGAGGAGTGCAAGGAGGTCCTACTCCTCTGACATCATCACCAAAAACAGGCATAATGCTCCGGTCTTATTTTCTACAGTTGACAGGCTAACAAACCCTCCTGTGTCAGTGGCAGCTGAACTTCATTCGACCATGGCCTGCAATGACTTTGCCAAATTCTTCAAAGAAAAAATCCAAAAGATTAGACAAGCAGTTGGTACATCAACAGCAGATCCAGGATATGTACTGTGTCCACCAAAAAACTGCTTAAACACCATGAAACAGTTTGACCCTATTAACAGCAAAGACCTGGAGGACATCTTAGGTAAACTGAACTCCTCCTCCTGCTGTTTAGATGTCCTGCCAACAAGTTTTTTCAAAAAGGTCTCAAAGACTTTAGAGTCAGACCTGTTACAGATCGTCAACTTTTCTTTAATATCAGCTGTGTTTCCAGAACCACTAAAAACTGCTGTAATCAAACCTATACTGAAAAAGGACAATCTTGACAAGACACAAATGAACAACTATAGGCCCATCTCAAATCTCCCATTTTTAAGTAAGATCATTGAAAAAGCCGTTTCTCAACAGCTCAATTACTTCTTAAAACAGAATAACTGCTATGATGCCTTCCAGTCAGGTTTTAGACAGAACCACAGCACTGAAACTGCTCTTACCAAAGTGTTTAATGACATATGTCTGAATATAGACAGTGGAACAATGTCAGTCTTAGTTTTACTGGATCTCAGTGCAGCATTTGATACAGTTGACCACAACATATTACTCAAACGACTGGAGAACTGGGCAGGTCTTTCAGGAACTGTACTAAACTGGTTCAAAACATACTTAGGAAAAAGGAAATACTTTGTCTCAATAGGTAACTAATTCCCCCACCTCTCCCCCCTCCATAGAGCCATCACCACCTTCAAACCGTTCACCTACAACACCCCCCTCCTCACCCCACACAAAAGAGGATTTCACACCACCTCCTCCCACCACAACTCTTCATATTCATGAAGCAGATGTGAGGAAGCAGTTTAAGAACCTGAATGCTCGGAAAGCTCCCGGCCCAGACGGTGTGTCTCCTGCCACCCTCAGACACTGTGCAAACGAGCTGGCCCCAGTGTTTTCTGGCATTTTCAACTCCTCACTGCAGGCATGTCATGTGCCTGCCTGCTTCAAGTCCTCCACCATAATCCCTGTCCCCAAGAAACCTAGGATCACTGGACTAAATGACTACAGACCCGTGGCTCTGACATCTGTGGTCATGAAGTCCTTTGAGCGCCTAGTTCTCTCCCATCTCAGGACCCTCACGGCCCCCCTCCTGGACCCCCTGCAGTTTGCATATAGAGCCAACAGGTCTGTAGACGACGCCATCAACATGGCCCTACACTTCATCCTGCAGCATCTGGACTCCCCAGGAACCTACGCCAGGATCCTGTTTGTGGACTTCAGCTCTGCCTTCAACACCATCCTTCCAGACCATCTCCGAGACAAGCTTTCCCAGATGAATGTGCCTGATCCCATCTGCCGGTGGATCACTGACTTCCTGACGGACAGGAAGCAGCATGTGAGGCTGGGAAAGAATGTCTCGGACTCCCGGACCATCAGCACCGGCTCCCCTCAGGGCTGTGTTCTTTCTCCTCTGCTCTTCTCCCTGTACACCAACTGCTGCACCTCCACCCACCAGTCTGTCAAGCTAATCAAGTTTGCAGATGACACCACCGTTATTGGACTCATCTCAGACGGGGACGAGTCTGCCTACAGGAGGGAGGTTGAACGTCTGGTGTCCTGGTGCAGCCACAACAACCTGGTGCTGAATGCCCAGAAGACAGTGGAGATTATTGTGGACTTCAGGAAGCACACAGCCCCACTCCCCCCCATCATCCTGACTGACACCCCCATCACCTCTGTGGACTCATTCCGCTTCCTGGGTACCACCATCACCCAGGACCTGAAGTGGGAGCCCACCATCACCTCCGTCATCAAGAAAGCCCAGCAGAGGATATACTTCCTGAGGCAGCTGAAGAAATTCAACCTGCCAACACGGACGATGATGCAGTTCTACACTGCAATCATCGAGTCCATCCTCACCTCCTCCATCACCGTGTGGTACGCTGGAGCCACTATCAGGGACAAACAGAGACTGCAGCGTGTTGTGCGCTCTGCTGAGAAGGTGATTGGCTGCAGACTCCCATCTCTGCAGGACCTGTACACCTCCAGGACATTGCGGCGTGCAGCTCGGATCTCAGCTGACCCTTCTCACCCTGGACACAGTCTGTTTGACCTGCTCCCCTCAGGCAGGAGGCTCCGGTCCATCCGCACCAGAACCTCTCGCCATAAGAACAGTTTCTTCCCCTCTGCTGTTGGACACATGAACAATAACCATATGACTGTCCCCGCCACTAACACATGACTCTACGCTGTGTTCACTGTATCATTCCATGTTTGGCACTGATCACCATCTGCACTCATGTATATATCTTTCAACGTAGCACTCTTAATTCTTACTCTCATGTATATATCTCATGTATATCTCATGCACATATCTTTCCACGTAGCACTTTTAATTCTTATCCCTACTTTTATTTTTTCCATGTCTATTTAAGTGTTATTTATGACACCATGTTTGCACTGAAGCACCGCAGCAATTTCCTAATGTTGTAAACCTGCTCAACATTTGGCAATAAACCCCATTCTGATTCTGATTCTGATTCTGATTCTAACTTCACATCTGAGCAGACAAGTATCACATGTGGAGTTCCCCAAGGTTCCATCTTGGGACCCCTTCTGTTTAACATTTACATGCTCCCACTGGCACAGATTATAAAGAACAACAAAATAAACTAGCATAGCTATGCAGATGACACACAAATATATATCACAATGTCACCAGGAGACCGAGGCCCCGTACAGGCTCTTGGTAAATGCATTGAGGAAATTAATGACTGGTTGTGCCACAATTTTCTCCAGCTAAACAAAAACAAAACTGAGGTAATAGTGTTTGGAGCCAAAGAAAAACAATTACAGGTCACCAGAGAACTTCAATCTATACACCTAAAAAAAAAGATCTGATGTCTCAACAGGACCTGGAAAAACTAGTCCACGCATTCATCTTTAGTAGACTTGATTACTGTAACAGCATCTTTACAGGTCTACCTAAAAAATCAGTCAGACAACTACAGCTCATTCAGAACTCTGCTCCTCGAGTCCTCCCTAAGACCAAAAAAGTGGACCACATCAGTCCAGCTCTGATGTCTTTACACTGGCTGCCTGTCCGTCAGAGGATAGACTTTAAAGTTCTGATGCTGGTCTATAAAGCTCTGAATGGTTTAGGACCAAAATACATCAGTGACCTCCTGACCCAGTATTAACCTTCCAGATCCCTCAGGTCATCTGGATCCGGTCTTTTATCAGTTCCCAGAGTCAGAACCAGACACGGAGAAGCTGCATTCAGCTTTTATGCTCCTTATATCTGGAACAAACTCCCAATAAGCCTCAGCTCAGCTGAAACACTCAGTTTAGTTAAATCCAGGTTGAAGACTCACTTATTCTCAGCTGCATTTAAATAAAGCACCAAATCCGCACTTAAGCTTAAATTTCAAAACTTACATTTTAACTACTGATTTTATCTACTATTCTGATTTTATCTGTTTTGATTTTTGATTTTATATACTGTTTTGTTTGTTTGTTAGTTAGTTTGTTTGTTTGCTTGTTTTAATCAATTTTAAATCATGCTTTTTATTTGTTTTTGTTTCTAATGTCTCTGTAAAGCACTTTGAATCACCTTGTTGTTGAATTGTGCTATACAAATAAACTTGCCTTGCCTTGCCTTGCCTTAAATTTCAAAACTTAGATTTTAACTACTGATTTTATCTACTGTTCTGATTTTATCTACTGTTTTTTTGATCAATTTTAAATCATGCTTTTTATTTGTTTTTGTTTTTTAATGTCTCTGTAAAGCACTTTGAATCACCTTATTGCTGAATTGTGCTATATAAATAAACTTGCCTTGCCTTGCAAGGTCTTAAATACTCAGGACCCATTTTATCTTAATGACCTTATAGTACCATATCACCCCATTAGATCATTTCACTGTCAGACTGCAGGTAATTGATTGCAGCTGACCATGTCAGCAAACAGCTCACTTTAAGCTCACTCTATCTGGCCAAAAAAAAGGGGGGGGGGGGTTGCAGGTCCTCGTAATAGTTCACAAAAGGGTTTCTGGGCTTAAGTACAAAGCAATTTCCTGACGTCTTAACTACCAAACGATGTAATGACCCTAATCTTGAGGTTGCAGAGGTAACACCTAGGCACCTTAACAGGCAGAAAGTGGTGGTGTTTCAGCACTTTTGGTCCATAAAAAGGCCTCACAATGGAAAAAAAGGCAAAAGACCTCACAAGGGACGCCTTAATGAGAAAATGGTATCTACAGGGTGGGCCATTTATATGGATACACCGTAATAAAATGGGAATGGTTGGTGATATTAAAGTCCTAATTGTGGCACATTAGTATATGTGAGGGGGCAAACTCCTCAAGATGGGTGGTGACCATGGTAGCCATTTAGAAGTCGGCCATCTTGGATACAACTTTTGTTTTTTCAATAGGAAGAGGGCCATCTGACACATCAAACTTATTGGTAATGTCAAAAGAAAAACAATGGTGTGCTTGTTTCCAACGCAACTTTATTCTTTCATGAGTTATTTACAAGTTTCTCTTTGTTCACAGCCATTGACATGTCGAAGAGGTTAACACGCGAGGAGCGGATCGAAATTGCAGCAGATTTCAATGCAAGACACCCTACGAGACCACCCATCTCCCATGCTACAGTTAGCAAACTGCTTGCTAAATTTCATGAAACTGGTTCTGTGTTGGATTTGCCAAAATGTGGACACAAGAAAACTGCCACTAATGAAGAAACATCAGTGGCTGTCCTAGCTTCATTCAACAAGAGCCCACAGTGTAGCACTCGCCGCATGTCACTGGAGAGTGGCATTAGTCGAACATCCCTTCGGCAGATATTAGCTACTCACAAATGGCACCCTTACAAACTCCAGCTGCTGCAGCATCTCAATGAGGATGACCCAGATCGGTGCACAGAATTTGCAGAATGGGCAAAACAAAATTCGGAACAGGACCCTCAGTTCACGCAGAAGATTTTGTTCAGTGATGAGGCAACTTTTATGTGAACGGTGAAGTTAATAATCAAAACCACCGCTATTGGTCTGACACTAACCCACATTGGATGGATCCCTCCAAGACTGTTGGAACAACAAAAGTGATGGTTTGGTGTGATATATGGGGCACAACGATAGTGGGTCCATTCTTCATCAATGGAAACCTCAAGGCCACTGCATATTTGAAATCACTACATGTTGATGTGTTTCCCTCTTTATGCACTGAAGCTGGCACGTTCCCTGAGTTTTTCCAGCAGGATGGTGCACCACCACATTATGGGTGCCAGGTCCGAGCATTCCTAGATGAACAGTTTTCTGGAAAGTGGATTGGTCGTCGTGGGCCAGTTGAATGGCCCCCAAGGTCTACCGATCTTAGACTTTTATCTTTGGGGTTATCTGAAGGCAATTGTCTGTGGTGTGAAGATACGAGATGTGCAGCACCTGAAACTACGGATACTGGATGCCTGTGCTGGCATTTCTCCTGCGGTGTTGCTATCAGTGTGTGTAGAGTGGGAAAAGAGGGTTGCATTGATAATCCAACACAACTGGCAGCACATTGAACACATTTTATAAGTGGTCAGAAACTTGTAAATAACTCATGAAAGAATAAAGTTACGTTGAAACAAGCACACCATTGTTTTTCTTGTGACATTACCAATAAGTTTGATGTGTCACATGGCCCTCTTCCTATTGAAAAAACAAAAGTTGTATCCAAGATGGCCGACTTCTAAATGGCCACCATGGTCACCACCCATCTTGAGGAGTTTGCCCCCTCACATATACTAATGTGCCACAAACAGGACTTTAATATCACCAACCATTCCAATTTTATTACGGTGTATCCATATAAATGGCCCACCCTGTAGATCCAGTAAAGTTGCCAGCACGGCCAGGTAGGTGGCCGGGTTGGTGGCCGGATTGGGGGCTGTGACAAGCGCTCCACCTGGTGGCCAGGGAGAGAATTCAATATTTGATTCTATGGTAAAGAATTGTCGGATAGAATACATGAAGTACGTTGTTAGATGGAAACAAAGAGAATTGTTTTCCTGAAAAGGGTTCACTCAGCCTGAACCAGTTCAAAGAGGAGAAGGAGCCAGTTGGGGTAGAGATAAAAAGAGATGCTTAAAGAGAAAAGAGTTAAATCGGCTGATGTGTGTGGGATGAATGATGAAAGAGATGTGGATTGAAGAATCAGAGAGGGAAAGTGTTACCAGTGTTACCAACTGTTACTGTTACCAACCAGTGAGCAGAATAGGTTAACCTTTGTAAAATAGACTCTGGTATGACGAACCAGTGATAAGACAATAAATTTAGTTGTTAATGTAGTAAACTTGTGAGATGCTTTCTGCTGATTGAGTAACACAAATGATTTACTGTATTAAGGAAATTGTCTTTTGTGATAATATTTTAAACTGGCATTTCTGTTGTCCTGTCAAGTTAGTGGGTTATGAGTTGGGTGGCTGTGGCTCAGGTGGTGGAGCAGATCAGCTACTGATTAGAAGACTGGTGGTTTGATCCCTGGTTTCCCCAGTCTACATGCCAAATATCCCTGGGCAAGATACTAACCCCAAGTTGCTCTCCAATGCATTTATTGGAGTATGAATGTTGGTTAGTTTCAACTTGCGTTTAGAAGTGTGGGTATGAATGAGGCACGTTGTATACAGTGCTTTGAGTACTAGAGTAAAAAGCGCTATATAAGAATCAGTCCATTTACAGTATTGCTGAACTATGAAATATTTTGGGTATAGTGTATTTTTTGCATACACGTATAACAGAATATTTTGGTTTTTTTTAAACAAATATGAACTTATACAAAATGTAGCAAGATATTTTAAAAAACAGTTTTAGTTATTATAAATTACACTATATCGGATTTATATTGGTACTGGCAGATATCCACATTTATGATATTAAAAAAAGTGGTATCATACCACCTCTATTTTAAACCGTTTTAAACAAACTGATTACCTTACAACAGTAAAGACAACAGCACACTGAATAAATAGAAAATGCAAATCTTCCACGCAACTGCAAAATCCCCATCAAAACTGTTTGATGTATGGTGGCTTTGTGAAAACACAAAGTGTTTGTGTGCTTCTGGACTTAGACTGACTTTGAAAGGCACGTATCAAAGTGAGATAAAGTTAGATGTTTTGTTGAGTTCATTTATCCACAGGTTCAGTCAGAGAGCCACGGGGGTGATCGTGGCTCAAGAGTTGTCAGTTTGTCTTGTAATCGGAAGGTTGCCGGTTCGAGCCCCGGCTCCAAAAGTCTCAGTCGTTGTGTCCTTGGGCAAGACACTTCAACCGTTTCCTACTGGTGGTGTTCAGAAGGCCCTGTGGCGCTAGTGTAGGCAGCCCCGCCTGTGTCAGTGCGCCCCAGGGAGGCTGTGGCTACAATGTAGCTTGCCATCACCAGTGTGTGAATGGTTGGATGAGTGAATGTGTAAAGCGCTTTGGGATCCTTAGGGACCAAGTAAATCATTATACAAATACAAGTCATTTACCATATTCACTGTCCCTGACAGCAAACATCTGGACATGGCAAAATAGAACAGCACAAAGGAGTGTGCGATGTGTGTGTACCTTCATCCCTAACAGTACTGCTGATAATAGTTCTTTTACAGAAACTTAATTGGTCTGGGCTGCTGGGAGGTTTCCATGACGCACTGAGTATTTCTTCTTCAGCTGCTATATGTTTATCCACTTCTCTGCATTTTTATTAGTTATTACTAAATCTTGGTTTTCCTCCACAGTGTATCTTATCCTGTCTTCCTCCTCTCACCACAGTGTGGTGGATGGCAATCCTTCCCTGAGACTGCTTCTGCTTCTGAGGTTTCTTTGTGTTAAAAAGGGATTTTTCCTTCCCACTGTCTCCCAAGCGTTTGATCATAAGGGGGGTCATATAATTGTTGGGGTCTGCTTTGTATTTGTATGTTATTTTGCTTACAATATAAAGAGCCTTGAGGTAACTGTTATTGTGATTTGGAGCTATATAAGTAAAACTTAACTGAATTGAAGCAACAACTCATTCAAGATTTCAGAAAAAACCCAGAACAACATCCAAATAACAGTAGACCTGACTTGCTTCAGTAAGGTCAATGTTCATTACTTCACCATGAGAAAAAGACTCGGTAAAAATGGCCTATGTGGTAGAGTTCCAAGATAAAAACTGCTCCTGACCAAAATGAACATAAAGTCTTGTCTGAATTTTGCCAGAAAACTTGACACGTTCTCTGATTGGTCAGGTTTTTGTGTTAACACCTATTTGACATCTCCTCAAACTGTAGAAATCTTACCTTCTTCTGATGAAACTGGCTGGTGTGGTTGTGAAGGTTTACCTGTTGGATAAAATCTGAAATCATGAACAGGTCTTTTTAAATATTTCAGTTTTTCTATTGTGTATTAATTACCTTTATTAACAATGTCTAACTCTCTTTGTATATCCATCCATTTTCTACTACTCATCTGAGAGAAGCCCAAATTTCCCTCAGCCCAGCCAGTTCTTCAACTCATCTTTAGGAACACAAAGTCTTTCCTGCTATTGTTAATTCATTAGCTAGATTAGATGTTACAGTATACACTGTGCGTGCTAACTGTTAGCAATCCCAAACACTTGTTTTGCTCTTTTAGTCATTTGACACACACACACCCACACACACACACACACACACACACACATATATATATTGTCACGATCTGAGGAGGCAGACCGTGCGGTGGTGTGTGTGGTGGACCCAGGTGCGAACACACGAGAGTAGACTGGAGTAAACTTAACTGAAAGCGAGCCTTTATTGTGGCTGGTGACAAGGAGTGCAGATAAGGCAGAAACGCAGTGACAAACTAAACTACGACTAAACTGGGAAAGTAAAACTAGGAAAAACTATGAAGACACAGGAAACCATAACTATGAATACTAAGACTGGCTGTGACAACATGGAGGGTGGGAACACAGACGTCGCGACACAGACTACATGAAACACAGAGACTAAATACACATGAGGGATGATCAGGGGAAGTGGCCACACATGGGAGCACAGCCGACACACATGAACCTAACGACAGGAGAGGTGAAACTAAATACACTGACATTGAATACAGACTTTCAAAGTAAAACAGGAAACATGGAGATTAGACATGACATGAACTAAACATAACCACGCAGACATGACGCATGAACCAGGGAGACTTAGTACAGGGGGACATGACATAAACAACTAAGAAACAAGACTAAACAGCAATCTAGGAATTAACTAGGTGAGCTAAACTAGGGCACAAATGAATACAAAATATACATATAAGAACTCAAACACTGGGTCACAGACCCAGCCCATGACACACACACACACATATATATATAAAAAAAAAACACCCAGCACGCCCCTGCGGGCGGTTTATCCTTCAAGCTCGGGTCCTCTACCAGAGGCCTGGGAGCTTGAGGGTCCTGCGCAGTATCTTAGCTGTTCCCAGGACTGCGCTCTTCTGGACAGAGATCTCCGATGTTGTTCCCAGGATCTGCTGGAGCCATTCGCCTAGCTTGGGAGTCAACGCACCTAGTGCTCCGATTACCACGGGGACCACCGTTACCTTCACCCTCCACATCCTCTCGAGCTCTTCTCTGAGCCCTTGGTATTTCTCGAGCTTCTCGTGTTCCTTCTTCCTGGTATTGCTGTTATTCGGAACCGCTACATCGATCACTACGGCCGTCTTCTTCTGTTTGTCTACCACCACTATGTCCGGTTGGTTAGCCACCATCATTTTGTCCGTCTGTATCTGGAAGTCCCACAGGATCTTAGCTCGGTCATTCTCCACCACCCTTGGGGGCATCTCCCATTTTGACCTCGGGACTTCCAGGTTATACTCGGCACAGATGTTCCTGTACACTATGCCGGCCACTTGGTTATGGCGATCCATGTATGCCTTGCCTGCTAGCATCTTGCACCCTGCTGTTATGTGCTGGATTGTCTCTGGGGCATCTTTACACAGCCTGCACCTGGGGTCTTGCCTGGTGTGATAGACCCCAGCCTCTATGGATCTTGTGCTCAGAGCTTGTTCTTGTGCTGCCATGATTAGTGCCTCTGTGCTGTCTTTCAGTCCAGCTTTGTCCAGCCACTGGTAGGATTTCTGGATATCAGCCACCTCCTCTATCTGCCGGTGGTACATACCGTGCAGGGGCCTGTCCTTCCATGATGGTTCCTCGTCTCCCTCCTCTTTCTTGGGTTTCTGCTGCCTGAGGTATTCACTGAGCACTCGGTCAGTTGGGGCCATCTTCCCAATGTATTCTTGGATGTTCGTTGTCTCATCCTGGACTGTGGTGCTGACACTCACCAGTCCCCGGCCCCCTTCCTTCCGCTTAGCGTACAGCCTCAGGGTGCTGGACTTGGGGTGAAACCCTCCATGCATGGTAAGGAGCTTTCTTGTCTTTATGTCAGTGGCTTCTATCTCCTCCTTTGGCCAGCCTATTACCCCAGCAGGGTACCTGATCACGGGCAGGGCGTACGTGTTGATGGCCCGGATCTTGTTCTTACCATTCAGCTGACTCCTCAGGACTTGCCTGACCCTCTGCAGGTACTTGGTGGTTGCAGTCTTTCTAGCGGCCTCTTCATGGTTCCCATTTGCCTGCGGGATCCCCAGGTACTTGTAACTGTCCTCTATGTCTGCAATGTTGCCTTCTGGTAGTTCAATCCCCTCAGTTCTGACTACCTTCCCTCTCTTTGATACCATCCGACTACACTTCTCCAGTCCGAACGACATTCCAATGTCATTGCTGAATAGCCTGGTAGTGTGGATCAGTGAATCGATGTCTCGTTCACTCTTGGCATACAGCTTGATGTCATCCATGTACAGGAGGTGGCTGACAACTGCTCCGTTCCGTAGTCGGTATCCGTAGCCAGCCTTGTTAATGATCTCACTGAGGGGGTTCAGGCCTATGCAGAACAGCAGTGGGGACAGAGCATCTCCTTGGTAGATCCCGCACTTGATGGTGACTTGTGCTATGGGCTTGGAGTTGGCCTCTAGTGTTGTACGCCACATCCCCATTGAGTTCCTGATGAAGGCTCTTAGGGTCCCATTGATCTTGTACAATTCTAGGCATTCCAGTATCCAGCTGTGGGGCATTGAGTCATAGGCCTTCTTGTAATCAATCCAGGCAGTGCACAGGTTGGTCAGTCTGGTCTTGCAGTCTCGGCTGACTGTTCTGTCTACCAGTAGCTGGTGTTTTGCGCCTCTGGTATTCTTGCCAATTCCTTTCTGTGTCCCGCTCATGTATTGACCCATGTGCCTGTTCATCTTAGCCGATATGATGCCTTACAGGAGCTTCCATGTAGTACTGAGGCAGGTTATTGGTCGGTAGTTGGAGGGGACCGGTCCCTTCTTGGGGTCCTTGGGGATCAGGACCGTCCGACCTTCGGTTAGCCATTCCGGGTGTCTCTCGTTAACTAGCAGCTGGTTCATTTGTGCTGCCAGGCGCTCGTGGAGTGCAGTCAGCTTCTTTAGCCAGTAGGCGTGAACCATGTCGGGCCCTGGTGCTGTCCAACTCTTCATACTGGAGACCCTTTCTTAGATATCTGCCACTGTGATGGTTACTGGACCCTGTTCAGGGAGGTCACTGTGGTCTGCCCTCAGATCCACTAGCCACTGAGCATTGCCGTTACGGGTTGCGTCCTTCTCCCATATGCCCTTCCAGTATTGCTCCGTCTCCAGCCTGGGTGGTGCTGTTCTCTTATTGTTCCCTTGCCACTGAGAGTACACCTTTGCTGGTTCTGTGGAGAACAGCTGGTTTATTCTCCTGCCTTCTATCTCTCTGGTGTACCTCCTCAAGCGGCTGGCCAAGGCTGTGAGTCTTTGCTTGGCAGTTTCCAAGGCCTCAGGTATGGACAGCTTGCTGTATTTCTTACGCACCTTCTTTGTCGCACCTTTCTGCAACTCCGTTAGTTGGCTAACCTCCCTCCGTGCTACTTTGATCTTGTCCTCTAGCCTCCTTCTCCATGGAGGGTACTGCCCCTTGTGGCTGTTCAACTTGTAGCCAAGCATCTCACTGATCACTGCTGCTGTATTGTAGATCAGCTTGTTAGTGTCGGTAATCGTGTTTGTAGGTATTGTCCGTAGTGCTGCATTAACATCATCTAGCAGACCTTCTGAGGGTACTTCATGTAATCTTGGTAACCAGCTACGGGGGATCCAGGTTTCAAGCTTGGCCATCATCCTATTTTTCAGGTCAGTTCCTCTCGCACTCAACGGTCCTTCTCCTATCGCACTTGGGGCTATGTACCCAATCTCGGGTGGGGGTGATGATATCTCCCCCCTGACCTGGCGTCCTGACTCCTCCTTGCCGTAGCATTTGTGTTGTACCTCATCAATCTCTAGCTGTGAGAGCAGTCCCTTCTTTCGAATGTTGGAACACTGAGCTACTAGTTGTTTGGCCGTCATTGTGGATGTTGGGTATCAAAGAATCCATAGGTCCGTCATCCTATTCATGTAGCCCCTGCCGCCGGGGTTACTTTTCGTCAGGGTGCCCTGGTTCCTCAACACCTGACGCGGACCTTGTTGATCCGGGCGACGTCTGAGCCGGCATGCCTTCATATTTATCTGTCTCGCTCATGTCTGCGGTAGGCTCGCTTAGCATAGGGGGTCTAGCCTTAGGACCCTTACTGGATACAGACGCCCAAGGCAGGAATCAAACTTGCGATCCTGGGTTCCAAAGGCGTGTAGTCTAACCACTACGCTATCCAGCTGCTATACATACACACATACACACATATACACACACACATATTTATATCTCCACATACATATATACGTACATATATGTATACATATACATTTACATATACATATATATATGTTATATGTATTCTTTGCAGTTTCATAGTTCTTTTGAAAAGTTTTTTTTTTTTTTAAGATTTGTTTTGCATGCAATCTCCAAGTACTGACTTGTACGAGTCTTGACTTTCTCCAAAATCTTCTTTGTGATTTCCTCAGCAGCTTCAGGACCGTATTTTCGAATCATTAGAAGTGCTGTTTGCAGGTTGTTGGCTTTCTGAAGATCACTCTTTGGGATGGCTTCTAAACCATTGCGTAACTCAGGATTCTGGAGATAGTACTTAAAATATTTCAGTTTCTTCTCTTCCAAATTTTCTATTTTTTTCCAAAGCTGTGTTGGTAACTGATGCAGTGTCATTCTGGAAAAAAGAAAAAAAACAAGAGCACAATTAAAACAAACACACATATACATAAACACAGTACAAGATGACAGAATTTAAGAAAGAAAGCATAAAATGAGAAAACCTAACAAATTCAATTCAATTCAATTCAATTTTATTTATATAGCGCCAAATCACAACATAAGTCACCTCAAGGAGCTTCATAGGTACAGAGAAAAACCCAACAATCATATGACCCCCTATGAGCAAGCACTTTGGCGACAGTGGGAGGAAAAACTCCCTTTTAACAGGAAGAAACCTCCGGCAGAACCAGGCTCAGGGAGGGGCGGCCATCTACTGCAACCGGTTGGGGTGAGAGAAGGAAAACAGGATGAAAGACATGCTGTGGAAGAGAGACAGAGGTTAATAACAGATATGATTCAATGCAGAGAGGTCTATTAACACATACTAGATGAGAAAGGTGACTGGAAAGGAAAAACACAATGCATCATGGGAATCCTCGGCAGCCTACGTCTATTGCAGCATAACTAAGGGAAGATTCAGGGTTACTTGGTCCAGCCTATAACTATATGCTTTAGCAAAAAGGAAAGTTTTAAGCCTAATCTTGAAAGTAGATTTCAGTTTCCGAGTGAAATAAGCTCAGTTTTATCTGAATTAAGAAGCAGAAAGTTAGCGGCCATTCAAGTCTTTATGTCTTTAAGACATTCCTGCAGTTTAGCTAATTGGTGTGTGTTACCTGGCTTCATGGATAGATAGAGCTGCGTGTTATCTGCATAGCAGTGAAAATTTATGCTATGTCTTCTAATGATGCTGCCTAGGGGAAGCATGTATAATGTAAACACAATTGGTCCTAGCATCGAACCCTGTGGAACACCATAATTGATCTCAGTGTGTGAAGAGGACTCTCCATTTACATGTATGAATTGGAGTCTATTAAATAGATATGATACAAACCACTGCAGTACAGTACCTGTAATACCTACAGCATGTTCTAATCGCTCTAATAGGATATTATGGTCAACAGTATCGAACGCTGCACTAAGGTCTAGCAGGACAAGCACAGAGATGAGTCCACTGTCAGAGGCCATAAGAAGATCATTTGTAACCTTCACTAAAGCTGTTTCTGTGCTGAGCTCTGAAACCTGACTGAAACTCTTCAAATAAGCCATTCCTCTGCAGATGATCTGTTAGCTGTTTGACAACTACTCTTTCAAGGATTTTTGATATGAAAAGAAGGTTGGAGATTGGCCTATAATTAGCTAAGACTGCTGGGTCTAGAGATGGCTTTTTGAGTAAAGGTTTAACTACAGCCACCTTGAAGGCCTGTGGTACATAGCCGATTGTTAGAGATAGGTTGATCATATTTAAGATCGACGAATTAATTAATGGCAGGACTTCTTTGAGCAGTTTTGTAGGAATGGGGTCTAAAAGACACGTTGATGGTTTGCAGGAAGTAATTATTGAAGTTAACTCAGAAAGTTCAATTGGAGAAAAAGAGTCTAACTTAACATCAATGGTACTAAGAGTAGCTGTAGATAATATTACATCTGTGGGATGATTATTGGTAATTTTTTTCTCTAATGATAAAAATTTTATTTGTGAAGAAGTTCATGAAGTCATTACTAGTTAACGTTAAAGGGATGGTTGACTCAAAAGAGCTCTGACTTTTTGTCAGCCTGGCTACAGTGCTGAAGAGCAACCTGGGGTTGTTCTTATTTTCTTCAATCAGTGATGAATAGTAAGATGTTCTGGCTTTGCGGAGGGCTCTCTTATAAAGCAGCAAACTATTTCTCCAGGCTAAATGATGATCCTCTAAATTTGTGACACGCCATTTCCTCTCCAGATTACAAGTCATCTGCTTTAGGGTACGTGTTTGAGAATTATACCACGGAGTCAGGTACTTCTGATTAGAGACCTTAGTTTTCACAGGAGCTACAGTATCCAGAGTCGTACGTAGTGAGGAGGTGAAATTATTAACAAGATAATCGACCTCTGTTGGGGTAGCGTTCAGATAGCTGCTCCGCTCTGTGTTGGTACAGGGCATTGAAGATGATAACAGTGGGTGGATTATATTCTTAAACTTAGTTACAGCGTTTTCAGAAAGACATCTACTTTGATAAAGTCTACTCTCCACCGCTGTGTAATCAATTATTGTAAATGTAAATGTTATCAGGAAATGATCAGACGGGAAAGGGTTTTCAGGAAACACTGTTAAATGTTCAGTTTCTATGCCATATGTTAAAACAAGGTCTAGAGTGTGATTAAAGTGGTGGGTGGGTTCTTTTACATTTTGAGAGAAACCAATTGAGTCTAATAACAGACTAAATGCCATGTTGAGGCTGTCATTTTTAGCATCTACATGGATGTTAAAATCACCCACAATAATTATTTTATCTGAGCTCAGAACAAAGTAAGTAATCTCCTCTGTGTTTTAATCTGGATAGCTTGGAGCATTTGGTTCAGAGACCTAACTGACCCTTAAGGTATGTAGAAATTCAAAACACCAGAAAGCTATGCAATAATGCAATAATGAAATCTTAAATTCAATTTGAACACTGACCGGCACCAAGTGTAATGATGATAGTATTGGGGAATAGTGGTCTTGCTTACGGGTGCCAGCTAGTAACTGTACTGCAGAATGTTGGACTAGCTCCAGTTGGCTTCCCAATGACAGACTGACAGCCAAAAAAAAGACTTTTACAATAGCCACGTTGAGATTAAATGAAGGGCTGTATCGCTCAAAATCTCTGAGACTGTCTTGGTTACTTGGTCATTCCCAAATTCCTCACGAAAGTTTTTGTATAAGTCTCTAAAGGGGCAAGCTCGAGAAGGTCACAGGGATTTTTTTATGTTCATTTAAATTAAAAAAAAAGTCTTAGCATTGTCTGAGATAAGAATATTATGATCTATGGTATCAAAGGCAGCACATAAGTCTAATAGTATTAAAATGGCAGACTCTCCCAAATCAGTAAATGTTAAAAGGAAAACCCTGGAGCCAGGCCCAGGGGAGGGTGCCCGAAGGCGAGGTCTGGTGGCCAGGCCTTAGTCCATGGGGCCTGGCCAGGAGCAGCCCAAAAGGGGGACATGGGCCCATCCTCCCGCAGACCCATCACCCGCAGGAGGTGCCGTAGGGGTGGGGTGCATTGTGTGCCGGGCGGCAGCCAGGAGCGGAGGCCCTGGTGGACTGATCCCCGGCTACCAAGACTGGCAATTGGGACATGGAATGTCACCTTTCTGGTAGGGAAGGAGCCTGAGTTAGTGCGTGAGGCTGAGTGGCTAGATATAGACGGGCTCACCTCTACGCATGGCTTGAGCTCTGGAACCAGTCTCCTGGAGAGGGGGTGGACTGGGGTGGGTATTCTAATATCCCCTTGGCTTGCAGCCTGTACGTTGGAGTTCTTCCCGGTGGATGAGAGTGTTTTTTCCCCGCGCCTTAGGGTCGTGGAATGGGTCCTGACTGTCATCTGCACTTATGCGCCAAGTGGCAGTGCAGAGTACCCAGCCTTCTTAGAGTCCGTGGGTTGGGTGCTGGAAGGTGCCCCACCTGGAGACTCTGTTGTCCTACTGGGAGACTTCGGTGCTCACTGGGTAACGACAGCGGGACATGGAGGGGCGTGATTGGGAGGAACGGCCTCCCTGATCTGAACCCGAGGGGTGTTTTGTTATTGGACTTCTGTGCAACTCACAGTTTGGCCATAACAAACACCATGTTCAAACATAAGATTGTCCATAACTGCACATGGCAACAGTACACTCTAGGCCACAGGTCAATGTTCGATTTTGTAATCATATCACCAGACCTGAGGCCATATCTCTCAGCTGGCCTGGGAACGCCTTGGTGTTCCCCCGGACAAGCTAGAGGAGGTGGCTGGGGAGAGGGAGGTATGGGCTTCTTTGCTTAGGCTGCTGCCCCCGCGACCCGGCCCCAGATAAAGCGGAAGAAGATGGATGGATATTCAGTTTCATTGACTAACATGGACTGCCAGGTCTGTTATGTAAACATAGATATTTGTGGTATGCACAGAAACATCTTAGGGTCTTAGCTAAAAGCTCATACAAACCATGTTATAAAATCTAATTTTTCTGTGCTCCATCCTCAGTTACTTTGACATAGTAAACTCTACAGTAATATTAATAGCTTTTATTCAATCCATCATGTGTTAGCTTTATAGAGCACCCAGACACATTCTTGGTCTGTTCCCTGCACTTTCTACTAGATGACCAGTTCAGGAGATTGCATATTAGAAGGTCACCACCATAAATTCCAACAGGGATGCTGGAGGGATCAGTCTGTGGACTTCCTATGTTCTGTTCTTCCCTCTGTTTATCATCATCACCATGTTGAATTATATTTTTCAGATGAAATTTGACTTCCATTGTTTTCCTGGTGGATATTAGCTTCCTGAGATTTCCAAGGATTGCTCAGTTGATCATAACTTTTAGAAAAATGTAGGTTCCAACTCCCCCCCCCCCCCCTTAAGTGAGAATATTCAAGATTTTCCCCTATCAGGAAATTTTCATTAATGCGCAACACAGACGTTAGCACATCTTCAGCACTGGATATGCCCATCTCTTCTCCAACCTCTCTACTCTCAACAATAAAAACAAAATCAGAATAAGCCCAGAGTAGGTTAATTAGATAAGTACAACTGATGTAATTTGATTAATATTTTTTGATTATTACTATCATTTGATTGTCCTTTTATTTGCTCTTGCTAAATGGCTTAAATAAAACTTATTGAAAAAAAGTGGATATTCCCTTTTCAATCCCATGTGAAATAGTAAAGGTAAAAATCTTAGTATTAATCCATTTTACTGTAAGTAGCTCTTGCAGCTCCTTAAAAGTAACAGACCTTTGAGGCCTAGTGTCCAGGCCCTAAATTTACCCCAGTTAATTACCATGGTCATGGATCAAGAAGGAAACTGCTGTTGGTGGGTGTGGTTGGTAATATTGGTCCTGCAAAGCTATTGAGGACCCCAGTTTTTCTTATCAGAGGAAGCAGGGAAGACACTTGACTTGTTCTGATGAAAATTAGACGTTTTCTGTCCAAATATAATGGGAACGTGAAAATGACACCTTTCCCTCATCAGCAGCTCTGCAAACTCTGCAAAAAATTTAACCCAGACCCTTCTGACAGGGAAGCCATGTTGCTACCCTACAAAACACCTCACCATGTGGAAGTGCTAAGTTCAGACTGTCCAAAGACTAATGTCCAAATAAGCTTCGCATACAGGTTACACTGATATAATTTATGTGGACATCTGCACAAATTACATCAATATGTTTGACATTTTTAAACAATCTCTGCTTGGAGTGCAGGTTGTGTTAGTGTCCGATTGCAAAATATGTCTTTCATTTGCCCTGAGTCTGGGGATGCAGGGCTCATTTGTTGTGGGATTACTCCAGGCTGGAAATAGTCATGGGTTGCCCAGCCTGTGGGTGTGTTATTTATTTGTTTATTTATTTTTTGCCTATCCTGTTTGGTTCTTTTGCCATCAGAATTATTGTCTAAAGGCAAAGAAAGATGCCCAATGGATTAACTTTACCAAATGCACCCCAAATGAATCCCAGCCTTGCCGTATTGTTCTATTTGATTCACGTTTGCTTTTATTGTTTATTTTATTTTATTTTCACTTGCTAAAAATGGGAAAGACTTGACTGGGGAAAAGAAAAGGGAGAAAGAAAGAGGGACAGAAACACAGTGGGGAAGAGGAACGGTGATATAGGGTAAAAAAAAAAAAATCCAGAAACCAACAAAACGAACAGACAAAAATAGATATATTAATCACCTGGATCACCTGTTGAGAAAGAAAAAAGAGAAAACAGGCAAAAAAAGAGAGTAATATAATAAACAACATCATCGCTATGATCTATGTGAATATAACAGTAAATGCTAAATATTGAATATTATTGTGCAGCACGTAAGATCGACAGCGCACAGTGTGCTTTGAGGAAGGAGCCAAAAAGGGTGTCGTTTGTGTGTGTGAGCACTCGTGTGTACACCTGTGAGCCTGAGCGCACATGTATTTAAAAGGTTCCTTCATGTAATGATCTGCTAGAGGGTGTGGGGAGCCATAGCCCCGTCCTCCAGGGCATGAAGCAGGCATGGAGGAGATCAGGCCCCAGACATCCAGAGGCCCTCAGAGCACAAGAAACCAAGGAAGACCAATGGAGGGGCAACTGTGCCACTCTCCCGGAAAGAGCTGAGGAGAGCCCCAGATGAGGGGTCACTCAGCAGCCGCGGAGCAGAAGCCAGGGGGGGTTGCAGTGACATGCCCGTGAGCTCCGCCAGCAACCAGCTGTGCCAGAGTGACCGAGCCCCAGGCCGAGAGGCCGAGCGAGCCCCAGGCTCCAGGCCCCGACAAGCAGCCACCAGGAGTGAGCCGGTGCGTACCTGGACGCCCATCCCCGGACACAAAGAACCACCAATGCACCGATGTCTGAGGTTGTCTGCCACTGGCAGGGGGAGTGGTGGGGAGAGATAGGCCTCCATACCTAGGAGGGCCTGAGATGTCCCTAGAGAGACATATAGACACAAACAAACAGGCACACACAGATAAAAACATCCATTCACACCCTCATGCTCTCATATGCAATTACTCAGCACTCACCCAACGTGGAGACAGACATAAATTGACACTGTACACACTGTACACCCTGGTGACACACCTTTACCCCAAGGCCCTGCATGTGTGGGTGATTGTGGTGGAGCGGGAAGACGGAGGCAGTTGGAGTTGGGGAGGGAAGGAAGGAACCCACCACAGAGAAAACTGCACCCACCCCGTCATCCACTCATCTTCCAGACTACACAAGACAACAGACACCCAGGCTGAGTTCTTCCTCCACTTCTCCTATATCTCCCCCACCTGCAGATTGAGTTCCTGGAGAGAGGAGACCTCCTGCAAGATGTAACAGCCTCCCCCACCAGTTGAAGAGCCCCCCAGGTGGCTCGATGCACTGGCGACACACCAACCAGGACCCAAGCCCACAAGGCCCAGCCAGGGCCTCAGCCCGGAGACGGAGCATCCCCAGATCCCCACACCCACCCCGGACCCACCCAGGGGAAGCCAGGCTACCAGGTCAGTAACCCACGTCCGTCAACACAGACCCTCCCCTAGCCCTGCTGCACGCAGCCATGAGGAAACCATCACCTAAGAGCTAACAGAGCCCTTAACAGGCTATGACCGCAACCCCAGCTTGAGCCGTCCAAGGAAGACGCTCCTGTAGAATCCCCTGACACCCCAAGCCTGTCCCTACCCCCACACCAATCACAACAACAAAGGTGGGACCAAACTATGACCCCCCACTAGGGGATGGAGCTGATCAAAGGAGCCCAGAGCAATTGATCTGATGTGGTGGCAGAGGCCATATCAAGACTAATGTAATCTATTAGATAATTTCTATATTTCTTAGAATTGTGATCATTTTTATTTTTCCTGTTCATGAGGACTGTTTTCTTGGCTATGCATAAGGCAGTGAAAACCATATGGGCTATATTCTTTTCTGTAGTGACATAATCTAAGCTGCCCAACAAACACACTAAGGGGGAAGTTGGAATGTTACATTTCAGACACCTTGATAAGTCTTCACATATCTCATGCCGAAACTTCTGAACCGGTGGAAAGAACCAAAGAGCATGGATATAATTGTCAGGTGTATTGGTTTGACAGTGTGAGGAGTTGTTGGTAGACGTGAGGCCCATCTTGAACATGGGATGACCTCTATAGTTTACTCTATGTAGTATTTTGTATTGAATTAATTGAAGACTGGGATGTCTAATTAAATGAAAGGTTTTAAGCATATCTGAGACCAGAAGTTTTGGTCTAACTTAACTGATAAATCCGCTTCCTATTTTGCAATAGGAAGTGATATTAATTCATCTGTTTTAGAAAGCATTATGTATATTTTGGAAAGTAATTTTGGGGTTTTAAGAGTAGGAAATTGTACCACACTTGATGGTGTTTATAGTTCAACTTGACCGGGTTAAATTTATTTTTTACTATGGATTTAATTTCGTGATATTCTAAAAATCTTTTCTTCTTGAACCCATATTGTGTAACTAGTCTGTCAAATTTAATCAATTCTGTTCCTTCTAATATAGGTTCTAAGTATTTGATTCCTTTACCACTCCAATCTGGAAAGTTTATCATATTATTGTTTTGTAATATGTCAGGGTTGTTCCAGATAGGTGTACGTTTGCATGGGATTAATGAAGTCAATTTTAGAAACTCCCACCATGCTGTCAGAGAAGAGCTGATGTTGACACTTTTGAAGCGTTCATGTCGTTGGATGTTTGAGCTGATAAATGGTTGGTCGGAAATCTTTAGATTATTGCAAAGTGCTTGTTCTACATTTAGCCAAGGTTCGTCTAAGAAGGTATGTTTTAGCCATCCTGAGATAAATTGAAGCCTGTTGGCCTGTAGGTAGTTCTAATCCTCTTTTAACCTTGGTCTGGTTAAGCTTGGCCTGCTGTCGTGCGTTTTGTTTGTTCTTCCACCTCTTGAGAGGAGAAGAAAATGGATGGATGAATTTAACTGAATCAAATCAAATTGAACTGAACTGAACTGAACTGAAGCTTCAGGGCACATAAGTGCAATGAGACAGGTAGAGAGTTCATGTTGTTTAGAGAGTGTCAGAATTTGGAAACTGAATTTAACCTCTGGGTGGTCTTGGGTCGATTTGTGGCTATTTTCAAATTTTGATTACCTGCCATTTGCACTGTGTTGAATGGAATATAGCGAAAGTCTGCAAAAAAAAGTTCGGTCACATTTACTGTTAAAATTTCAGTATGACTTCCGGAAATTAGCTTCAGTGGCTAAGCTACAGACAAACTTACACTATTGGTCTTAGTGGTCGATTTGTGCCCCATTGAAACCCATTATAAACGCTATTTTTCACTGCAGATTAATTACGGTTAAAGGGATCGTGATCGTTCCACCTTCAGTCTTTGTGGAGAGCTTGCCAGCAGCTGGCCGCCTGGAGGGCTTTTTATGCTCCTGCAAAAAAAAAAAAAGTGGATCGAAATACATGTTGGTGCTAACCCTAACCCTAACCCTAACCCTTAAAACAACGAAACTATAATTAAAACTTTGTATGAATATTTCAGGGAGAAGTAGTTTTAAAAGACTGGCTAATTTAAAGTGGAAAGAAATATTAATATATAATCTTTTTATAGCACTTTTTATGGCGTGGTCGATTTGTGGCTCTAAGACCAATAGTGTATGCATTTTTCTAGGACCTCCCAGAGGTTAAACATGTCAACATACATTTACATCAGCACAATTATGACAATGAAAGTAGGAAATACCCCCGAAGACTGCAATTTCTCACATGACACAAATTCAACAAATGCATACAAATTTTACTTGACACAGACCTGAAACACATTTTGAGATTTACACTAGTGTATTAATGTCCTCCTACTGCGTCCTCCTACTGCTCGTTCTTTTACAGACATGCAGTACAGTACATATACTGATAGCTCTCAAAAAGGTCGTGTTACTGACAGCTCACCTGTCTGCAGCAGGCACCTGTTGGACTTTAAAAGGCACAGACTCTTCTTTAGAAATGTCACTTTTTAAGGACACAGAGCTGTGTGGAGGTCCAGGTTGGTTCCTGTGAATAATGATGAAGCAGTGATGTGAGTGCTGAGCTGTGACATGGAGAAGAGTCATGGACAGATAGAGATGGTCGTCTCACCTCTGAGCTTTGGTCTGGCTCTGTTTCCCACACAGAGTGGTTTTAGAGGGAAGGACTCCCTCCTCTCTGTCCTCACACTGATCCATGCTGCTGAATTCACATCCACATCAGCTCACACACGCTTTCTACCTTCACCTGTAGAGGAAACACAAATCATTCATGGCACATAAACTGTAATCTTCCGTTCCGTCATGTGTGCTGTCCAAATATCAGCTGCTTCTTTCCTGCTTCATCTCAGTGTCCCTGAATGGGCTCTGCATATCAACACAATTAATGTAAATGGTAAATGGCCTGTATTTGTATAGCACTTTACTAGTCCCTAAGGACCCCAAAGCGCTTTACACATCCAGTCCCTCCCCTCCCCAATCAGACCAGGAGTGACATGTTTAGCCGCATGTTCTCCTTAAATTGCTGGCTGTCTGAGTGGTGTCCCAGAAACGATGTGGGTTTCATAGATAATTGGCAAACCTTCTGGAGGAAACCTGGTCTTGTTAGGAGAGACGGCATCCATCCCACTTTGGATGGAGCAGCTCTCATTTCTAGAAATATGGACAAATTTATTAAACCCCCCAAAATATGACTATCCAGAGTTGGGACCAGGAAGCAGAGTTGCAGTCTTACACGCCTCTCTGCAGCTTCTCTCCTCCTGCTACCCCCCCAAAAACCCATCTCCATGGAGACTGTGTCAGCTCCCAAACAGACAAAAAACAAACTAAAAACCAGCAATAAACAACTTAAACATAAAAAATCATAAAGAAAGAACAATACAGTATCCACATCTGAACCAAAGAGTAAAACAGTGAAATGTGGATTATTAAATATTAGGTCTCTCTCCTCCAAGTCTCTGTTTGTACATGACTTAATAATTGATCAACAAATCAATTTACTCTGCCTTACAGAAACCTGGTTGCAGCCGGATGATTATGTTAGTTTAAATGAATCAACACCCCCGAGTCATTCTAACTACCAGAAATCTCGAAGCACAGGCTGAGGGGGCGGTGTGGCAGCAATTTTTCACACCAGCCTATTAATTAACGAAAGACCAAGACAGACTTTTTAATTCATTTGAAAGCCTGATGCTTAACCTTGTCAACCCCAACTGTAAAACTCAGAAACCAGTCTTACTTGTTATCATATATCGTCCACCTGGGCCTTACACAGAGTTTCTGTCTGATTTCTCAGACTTTATATCTAATTTAGTTCTGAGCTCAGATAAAATAATTATTGTGGGTGATTTTAACATCCATGTGGATAATAAAAATGACAGCCTCAACATTTAATCTGCTATTAGACTCAAATGGCTTCTCTCAAAATGTAAAAGAACCCACCCACCACTTTAATCACACTTTAGATCTTGTTTTAACATATGGCATAGACACTGAACATTTAACAGTGTTTCCTGAAAACCCTTTTCTGTCTGATCATTTCCTGATAACATTTACATTTACAATAATTGATTACACAGCGGTGGAGAGTAGACTTTATCAAAGTAGATGACTTTCTGAAAGCGCTGTAACTAAGTTTAAGAATATAATCCACCCACTGTTATTATTTTCAATGCCCTGTACCAACATAGAGCAGAGAAGCTATCTGAACGCTAGCCCAACCGAGGTCGATTATCTTTTTAATAATTTTACCTCCTCACTACGTATGACTCTGGATACTGTACAGTAGCTCCTGTGAAAACTAAGGTCTCAAATCAGAAGTACCTGACTCCGTGGTATAATTCTCAAACACGTAGCCTAAAGCAGATGACTCGTAAGATGGAGAGGAAAAGGCATGTCACAAATAGATCATCATTTAGCCTGGAGAAATAGTTTGCTGATTTATAAGAAAGCCCTCCGCAAAGCCAGAACATCTTATTATTCGTCAGTGATTGAAGAAAATAAGAACAACCCCAGGTTTCTCTTCAGCACTGTAGCCAGGCTGACAAAAAGTCAGAGCTCTACTGAGCCAGCCATCCCTTTAACGCTAACTAGTAAAGACTTCATGAACTTCTTCATAAATAAAATTCTTATCATTAGAGAAAAAATTACCAATAATCATCCCACAGATGTAATATTATCTACAGCTACTCTTAGTACCATTGATGTTAAGTTAGACTCTTTTTCTCCAATTGAACTTTCTGAGTTAACTTCAATAATTACTTCCTGCAAACCATCAACGTGTCTTTTAGACCCCATTCCTACAAAACTGCTCAAAGAAATCCTGCCATTAATTAATTCGTCGATCTTAAATATGATCAACCTATCTCTAACAATCGGCTATGTACCACAGGCCTTCAAGGTGGCTGTAGTTAAACGTCTACTCAAAAAGCCATCTCTAGACCCAGCAGTCTTAGCTAATTATAGGCCAATCTCCAACCTTCTTTTCATATCAAAAATCCTTGAAAGAGTAGTTGTCAAACAGCTAACAGATCATCTGCAGAGGAATGGCTTATTTGAAGAGTTTCAGTCAGGTTTCAGAGCTCAGCACAGAAACAGCTTTAGTGAAGGTTACAAATGATCTTCTTATGGCCTCTGACAGTGGACTCATCTCTGTGCTTGTCCTGCTAGACCTTAGTGCAGCGTTCGATACTGTTGACCATAATATCCTATTAGAGCGATTAGAACATGCTGTAGGTATTACAGGTACTGTACTGCAGTGGTTTGTATCATATCTATTTAATAGACTCCAATTCATACATGTAAATGGAGAGTCCTCTTCACACACTGAGATCAATTATGGTGTTCCACAGGGTTCGATGCTAGGACCAATTGTGTTTACATTATACATGCTTCCCCTAGGCAGCATCATTAGAAGACATAGCATAAATTTTCACTGCTATGCAGATAACACGCAGCTCTATCTATCCATGAAGCCAGGTAACACACACCAATTAGCTAAACTGCAGGAATGTCTTAAAGACATAAAGACTTGAATGGCCGCTAACTTTCTGCTTCTTAATTCAGATAAAACTGAGCTTATTTCACTCGGAAACTGAAATCTACTTTCAAGATTAGGCTTAAAACTTTCCTTTTTGCTAAAGCATATAGTTATAGGCTGGACCAAGTAACCCTGAATCTTCCCTTAGTTATGCTGCAATAGACGTAGGCTGCCGAGGATTCCCATGATGCATTGTGTTTTTCCTTTCCAGTCACCTTTCTCATCTAGTATGTGTTAATAGACCTCTCTGCATTGAATCATATCTGTTATTAACCTCTGTCTCTCTTCCACAGCATGTCTTTCATCCTGTTTTCCTTCTCTCACCCCAACCGGTTGCAGTAGACGGCCGCCCCTCCCTGAGCCTGGTTCTGCCGGAGGTTTCTTCCTGTTAAAAGGGAGTTTTTCCTCCCACTGTCGCCAAAGTGCTTGCTCATAGGGGGTCATATGATTGTTGGGTTTTTCTCTGTACCTATGAAGCTCCTTGAGGTGACTTATGTTGTGATTTGGCGCTATATAAATAAAATTGAATTGAATTCAGTCAACCACACACTGGTGATGCCAACCTACATTGTAGCCACAGCCACCTTGGGGCGCACTGACAGAGGCGAGGCTGCTGGACACTGGCGCCACCGGGCCCTCTGACCACCACCAGTAGGCAACAGGTGAAGTGTCTTGCCCAAGGACACAACGACCTAGACTGTCCAAGCCGGGGCTCTAACCGGCAACCTTCTGATTACAGAGGCGAATTCCCAGCTCTTTAGCCACAATCGCCCCTACAACCCACCAATATAACAGCATGAATTAATTGAAAGGAGAAACACAACCATGAATGTGCAGGTGGGTCTGTGCTTTCAAACTCTTTAAACCTCATCATGGATTCAACAGATACGTTCATCCATTAGAGGAAAGCATACCCAATCAGAGTAACTTCTGAGACAATTGAACTTTCTTTCTATACTTTGTGTACTGTGGACATGTTTTATATTTAGATAATATATTTACAGTACATCTGGAAAGCACACACACACACACATTTGTACTGCATTTTTCTTGTAATACAACCCTATTCTCAAATGGACTAAATTCAATGTTCTACACACAATATTTCATTTTCTCCATTTCCCACAACATCCCGAATTTTTGGAAATTTATTTTATGATTTTATGATAAATGATACATATATCCATCCACCCATGCTCCTCCTCTTGTAGGAGTCGCGGAGGGGCTGGAGCCAAATCCGGCTACTATAGGCGAGAGGCAGAGTATAATCAGAACAGGTCGCCAGTCTGTTGCAGGGATAACACGGAGAGAGACAACCATTCAAATTTGACAACAATTTGGCATGAATTACAAACTCAAGTCTTTTTGAGACTGTACACTAAGCAAGAGGAAGGAGGCCTGGGACTAGTGAGTGTCAGTACAACAGTCCATAATGAGACAACAAACATCCACGAATACATAAGGAAGATGGGCCCTACCACGTGGTCAGTGAATACCTCAGGCACCAGAAACCCAAGAAAGAGGAGGAAGATGAGGAAACATCATGGAAGGACAGGCCCCTGCATGGTATGTACCACCGGAAGACCCCAGGTGCAGGCTGTGTAAAGATGCCCCTGAGACAATCCAGCACATAACAGCAGTATGCAAGATGCTAGCAGGCAGGGCATACATAGAAGTCGTAACCAAGTGGCCGGTAAAGTATACAGAAACATCTGTGCCGCGTATGGCTTGGAAGTCCCGAGGTCAAAATGGGAGATGCCCCCCTAGGGTGGTGGAGAATGACCGAGCTAAGATCCTGTGGGACTTTCAAATACAGATGGCAAAGCTGGTGATGGCTAACCAACCAGACATAGTGGTGGCAGACAAACAGAAGAAGACGGCCATAGCGATAGATGTAGCAGTTCCGAATGACAGCTGTTATGTTCTAAGCCTAGGTGTGCCTTGAACGCAACAAGAAATTGGCCCCACTCACACCCAAGAAAGAACACAAACAGTACTACCTTTTAAAGTGCTAAGCAGCCATTTATTTGCTTCAGCAATGAGCAATGCCAAAAAAATAACAAATAAAACTCCCTAAAGTTTCCTATGCTTTCCTACACCAAAAGAAAAGCAACCAAAGAACAATTCACTTAGGTAACCTTCTAAACATTTCCCCCCACCCAAAAATCAAACATTTAATCCCTAATGAAATGTTTGATTCATGACCTAGAGGGGGCATCAGCCATGAGGTTCTCTAAGCCCTTTTTGTACCGGATTTCAATGTTGAAGTCCTGGAGGAGTAAGGACCTGCGCATAAGGCGCTGGTTGCTGTTCTGCATCCGAGTTAGAAACTGGAGAGGGTTGTGGTCAGAGATCACAATGGTTGGACTTTATAGTGGACCCAAGGTACACTATAAAGTGCTGCAAGGCTAGCAATAAGGCTAAGGCTTCCTTTTCAATCGTGCTGTAATGTAATTGATGTTTTAGGAATTTTTTGGAAAAAGAAACAGACTGGATGGTCAATGCCATGTTCATCCTCCTGCAGGAGCACTGCATCAACCCCCATAGCACTGGCGTCCACCTGAAGCTTGAACGGACATGTGAAATCAGGGGTGGCCAGTACAGGAGCACTGCCAAGGAGAGCTTTGGCAGCTTCGAAAGTAAACTGACATGTCTCTGACCATACGAATAGTGACTTAGGACTGGCAAGACTGGTTAACGGGGCTACTACCTCAGAGAAGTTTTTGCAGAACCCACGATAAGAACCTGCCATGCCTAGAAAACGAGGCAGCTCCCGATGCGTCTGAGGAGCTGGGAAGTTTAATATTGCCTGCACTTTCGCAGCTACAGGGAGGACTTGACCCTGTCCAACTTGCTTGCCTAGGTAGTTTACAACAGCCTTTTCAAACTCACATGTAGCCAAGTTTAGTGTCAGAGAGGCATCACGTAAGCGGTCAAATATTTCATTGAGGGTTTTGAGGTGTTCAGTCCAGGTGGATGAATAGGCCACTATATCATCCAAATATACTTCACAGTTTATGACTCCACGTAGCAAAGTGTTCCAAAGTTTGCCGAGCCGACGCGGTCGACCAAGTCATCCATGCGTGGGAGTGGGAAAGAGTCTGGTTTTGCAACAGCATTTACTTTTTGGTAGTCGTTACAGAAACGGGAGATTTGATCGGGTTTCGGAACGAGCAGTGATGGTGAGCTCCAAAAATTATTACTGGGAAGAGCAAAACCATGGTCAAGAGATAGTGGCCTTCTTGCTGCATTCTGGCACGCTTACTGGGATTTACTCTGTAGGCATGTTGCTTTAATTGTGATCGCCCACATCAATATTGTGACTTAGCGCGTGCATATGAGTGGGGATATCACTGAAAAGAGTTGAGTAATATTAAGAAATATATATATATTTATTTATTTTTTTTAATGCTTATTTTCTGATTATATTGTTTTATGTATTTTAACATGAGAGGCCTTTAGAAACTGAGCTCAGAGGAGACAAGACTTGGTTAAGGGTGACAGGTTGCCCTGGCAACAGACCTCAGAAAGGGGAAGTTATTGCAAGCTGCACAGGAAGTAAGACACAAAGAAAAGAGGAACTGAGTAGAAGGAGTTTGTTTCTAATAAAACTGTGTGTGTCACGTATGTGTGTGTGACGTCTGAAGTACTAAAATAACACGTATATGAGACACATCTTGAGCTTCTAATGTTACAGTTTCTGCAACTGGCTTTGGGCTATGCAGGGCTCTCTTTTCTGGAAGATAATTAAATAAAGAATTATAAATGTTTTGACCACTCTGAGTCGGGTTTTCTCTGTTCTATCATGGGGATCAAAGAATCGGGTTTAATATTTGGTGTTTCCGCTCGGTTCCCTTGTAACAGAGAGAACAAATGTGGCCGAAGGTACGATCTGATATGAGGCGGACAACAGACCGGTCTAAAATATTTAAAGGTAGGCGCAAGCCTGTTCAAAATTGTGCATATTGGATGAATTCAAATTTTTTTGTCTGCTGAGTTCATGATCGTGAACGTCAAATTGGCTCAGTAGTGGTGAAATTAAACTAAATTATAAAATCTGCTAAGTAGATTTCAAGTGACATGTCCATGATAATTTTGGGTAATTTGGGATAAATAAAGGTAAAGTTTGGGGATATTTGATGAAAGCACATTGTTGTTAATACTGGGGTGGATTTTTAATTGTTGTGACGTATGTTTGAAGTTGGTGTATTATGTGTGTGTGTTACGTCAGCCAAGAAAACAGTTTAGGTTAGGATATTTGGTTAAGGAATTTATCCCTGTATTGATTAGCAGAGTTGGACTCGGGCACCAGATAATTCAGCTGTGGAATCCTCACAGTGGTGATTTTAAATGTATTTAATATTTTAGGACGAAAGTTAGACTTTTAGGGGTGCAAAATGATCTGAGTGTTATGACTCCATCTTGCGGCAGACGCGCTGCAATTTCCTGCGGCAACAGGGTTAATTTGGGTGATTCCCGTAACAGGTAGGAATGGTCGTTAATAATCAGTGGTCAAGCACCACTTTTCTTGCACCGTTTGAGTAAAGAGTTAGACTCGGGTGGTCCCGTTTGAACGTGATTGACAAGTAAACCTTACGTAAAGCTTCAGGTGCAGACGGGATTTGGAAGCGTCTAGGAGTGGGGTTTCCGGTCAACTCACGGGGACCACTTTTAAATTATTATAGGGCTTAGAAATTTGACCGCTATCGGTGAGGGCGTTCCCAAAGCGGGTCGATTGGTCAGCAAGGTTGGACCTGGGCTTAGAGGCTTTTAAATTAAGTCGAAAATGTAGGATGACCAGTACTGGAGGCAGACGAAGTGACGTTATGATATGGAAATGTTGAATATTGAGTAATGGAAATAATTTATCTTGGCGTCAGTGTCTTTTGTTATATATATAAATGTGTGAATGTATAAATGAAGTGTAAAATTGTTATTTGGATGAATGATTAAAGGTCCACATTGTTTTGAGAGAAAAGGGGTGTGTGTGTGTGTGTGTGTGTGAGAGATGATTTTTTTTAAGGAAGTTCAGGGAAGTGTGCAAAATGCTGATGAAAGTATTGTGGGAATGATGCTAAAAAACTGAGCTAAAAGAATGCTGATGTGTGTGAAAAACTGTTAATTGTCCTGAGGTCTGAAAGAGCTCTGTTAAGCACGCTGAAGATTTTGATGTGAATGCTTGCAAATGCAAAGACCTTAGTATATTTAAGTGTGTGTGTGCGTGTACTGAGAGCATTCTTTTTATATCAACATTTAGCAGTGTTACAGAGGGTTTATAGACTGTAAATACAAAATAAGAGTTCGATTAGGCTGTAGAAACAGACCAATATATGAGTGTGTGTGGCTGTATGTGTGTGTGTGTCTGGCAGGAAGTGAACATGTTTGCATGCCCATAAAAGGAAACTGGCTGGTATGTGGAGTGTGCACCCAGAGAGAGAGAGAGACGTGTTAAAATCTTGGTAGAGGAAGTGAAAGAATGTCTTAAGAAAAAGTAATGAAAATGATATTAATTAAATGTTTTAGTGTGTCAATACAGGTGGACACTTCTCAACCTGAAAACATGAGTACAGCGGCAAAATGATAAATTAACAGAATTGGGATGAAAACAGGCCAGGCTTTGGCTTAAAAATCGACAGCTTCACCATTCATTCTGTCCTTATCCTGAGAAGAAGCTTAAAGGACAGTTGATCTCCTGATGAAGACAGAAGATAGACAGAACACCGTGTACTTGAAGAATGAACAGCAGGCAAAAAGACAGTGCAACTGAACTATAACACTGAAGACTCCAGTAGCAGTATGTAAGAAAACCCTGGATGGAACATGCACTCTGAATTACAAGCTGGGAAGTTGAACAGTGGGATGATTGTGTGAAACCACTGCACAGCACTGGACACCGAGTTTCAGATTTGCCATGCTGGGAGTGAACCTCCAAGAAAAGACTGAAAAGATCAAGAGAGAAGCAATGGAGAGAGGAAACAGCTGATTTGGGCCTGTGTTAATCTGCGGGGCCACACAGCAAATTTTGAGAACAGGAATGAGTGGGAGGTGAATCTGGGGTAATATAGTGAAAGCATATGGGAAAATTGAATCGAACATTAATGAATAGAAAACACACATATACAAGTTGTGACATGTGAAATTATTTTTGGAGAGAAGCAGAAGTGAGACAGTTTGAATCCAGAGCTCAGTGCAAAGATGCATGAATTAAACCTGATTATAAAAACACATGGAGGCAATGAAGAACAGCTTACACTAAATATTAATATGAACACACAAAAAACATGCAACAAAGACATGCTTACATTTATGAATGTGAATACATGACATAAATGCTAGATTTAACATACTTAAGGCTTGAACTGAGGAATAACTCAGGAATGTTCCATGACAATAGAGTGACTTTGGTGAAAATGAAAAAGTGATTAAAAGCTTAAAGCAGTTTTAAAATAGTGAATTGGTAGTGCTCTTGTGCCGATTGAGCAAAAGAGGTGACTACGGTAAAAATAAAAATAATTTAATCATGTGGTAGTGTTTTAAATATGTATTTCTCTTGTCAAGGCAACTTCTTGAGATATGACTCAGTATGTGAATTAGCTGAAGTGAGTGGTGACAAAGAAGCTTCCTGTCTGGCAGTGTATCTGAGGCTTTCAATGAAGGGAATATAAGCAGTGACTGAGAGGAATTACTTGGTAAAATATAGGATAATTAAATAAAGTGGTCAGGTCTGTCCAGAACTGTAGATTTGGACAAGAAATTTATAATTTAGTGATGACACATTGTTATAACGGGTTTAGAAAGTGCTCAATGGGGAAGATTACTGTTCTGTAAACTGTGTGGCTTTTAACAAGATTTTCTGTGTATTTAGCAGGTGAAATTATGTCAGTTGACCTCAGATTGTCAGGACGCTGAAGAACCTGAGGCCAACATGTTGTTAGATGAGTAAGCAAAACTTTTCTGTGATTAAGATTTTTGGGGTTGTTGTTTTAGTGATGGGTTGATTCTGTCAGTTAGGTTTGGGTTGTTTTCTTATTTTAATAGAGGGAGTTTTATTAATCATGGACATGGTTAGAACTGGGCCCTTTAAAATTGTCACAGTGCACTTAAGAGAAATCCTGTCAGGTGATTATGTTTTGTGTTTTGATGGGCTACTAATCAGCTCTTTTTCTCATTTTTGTTCTAAGCAGGCCTGTAAGATTGAATTAACAGCGCTGTAAAACATTTTCGGGAGAGCAAATATAAGGTGAGCTTTTCCAGATTATAATGGGCTGAGGAAAAGCCGACCTGTGGGAACTGATGAGCGTTTTAGTTCCTGTTTAAAAGGATTGCAGCGAGTCAATCCAGTTAAAGATTATAAAGAACTTTTTTTCTAAAAAATAAAACAAATGAATGAGCTCGTGTTGCTGAAGGTGGAGAGTCTGATTATTTGCGTGGGAGTCTCCACTATCAGCAATATCTGGTGTGAATGCGTGTGAGTGAATGTGTGACTGAACTAGGACTGACGACGTGGACTAAAGGTTTGACTGACTTGACACTGAGACAAAGATTGGACCAAGGTTAGGATGAATAAAGGTTGACAATAAATCACGTAGGGGAGAGAGAAGGAGACTGGAAGGTTCACATAAGTTGGGAGCTGCAGAGATTTTTGTGGGTCGCTGATGTCTGATTCAAGAAAATTCTGTTTTATTGACTGGGTTTAGATTATGGTAGTACACTATATAGTGGGGAAAATACCAAATGCTAAATGGGAGAAAATGTTGGATGTTACTAATGTTACTATTAACAAAAGCAGGCCACTGTAGAAGTAAATTACATTTGATAGAGGAAAATAATTACAACCAAAGTAATATTTATGAGTCACATAGGGGATTGCTAGACTTTTCATATAAAAATGCAGTTAAAGAATAACAAACAATTGTCCAAGTGACCAAGGTTTTTTTTTTTCCTTTAAAACAGTAAATTATTAAAAAAGCTGGTACTGCCATATATATATATTTTGGTTAAGTCTGATAAAGTAAAATTAAAATGTACCATTACATTAAGAGTAGCAAAATGAAATCAAAATATGGAAATTGTATATGAAGAACAGATAACTGTTCTGTCTTAAGTTTTGTTATAACACAGATTGCATTACAAGTGGGAAAATTGAGTTTTAGAAATGAAGTTAATGTCAAGACAGTGGATTTGTTTCTAGGCAGCTCTGAATGGAGTCAGGAGTTTAAAAGATTTAACATGATGACTAAACTGATTTTATTCCTGAACACAGGTTTGGAGGTCCGGAGGAAGTGTACTTGAGAGGAGAATTGCTGAGGGTTTTAGAGAAATAATAGGACTAACCTTTTTCTTTTAATTTTATAAGAGGTGGCGAAGTATTTTCATTTCTAGTAGCTGGTCTTTAGCTTATTTGACACATAAAGTGTGTCAAGAAGGGGGGGTTTTGGATTTAGGTTGAAATAAGGGGCTTTGTGATCATTTTGTGACTTTCTGGGTGTTTGGTGGTTTAGCTGTGGTGGAGCTCATGAGTAATTGTTTTTGTGCTTAAACTTAATTGATTGAAAATGTTTGTTTTCTCTTTGATCTTTTATAATTATTTTCTTACATGAAATGATTCACAAGCTCTCCATATTTGAGTGCCTGTGCATGCGTCAAAGCACACGCAGGAAACAAAGAAACACAGTTCGGTGTGGCAACATCAGAGGCACTTGTGTCTGCTATTGGTATTTCGACTACCTCGGGCAATGGAAAAACTTTGCATCCAGCTAAATCATTCCCGAGAATGTCAGTGCCCTCAACTGGCAACTGAGGTCGCACCCCAAGTTTAACTTCCCCTGATACGAACTGTGACGGGGGATTCTGGGTCTAGAAATAGATGACATAATTATAGACCTTGTGATTGAAGTCACAGCCTTGATATACAAATATTAATAGCTTGGAAATATATATATATATATATATATATATATATATATATATATATATATATATATATATATATATATATAAACAAAAAAAAAACACTCAGCACGCCCCTGCGGGCGGTTTATCCTTCAAGCTCGGGTCCTCTACCAGAGGCCTGGGAGCTTGAGGGTCCTGCGCAGTATCTTAGCTGTTCCCAGGACTGCGCTCTTCTGGACAGAGATCTCCGATGTTATTCCCGGGATCTGCTGGAGCCACTCGCCTAGCTTGGGAGTCACCGCACCTAGTGCTCCGATTACCACGGGGCCCACCATTACCTTCACCCTCCACATCCTCTCGAGCTCTTCTCTGAGCCCTTGGTATTTCTCCAGCTTCTCGTGTTCCTTCTTCCTGATGTTGCTGTCATTCGGAACCGCTACATCGATCACTACGGCCGTCTTCTTCTGTTTGTCTACCACCACTATGTCCGGTTGGTTAGCCACCACCATTTTGTCCGTCTGTATCTGGAAGTCCCACAGGATCTTAGCTCGGTCATTCTCCACCACCCTTGGGGGCATCTCCCATTTTGACCTCGGGACTTCCAGGTTATACTCGGCACAGATGTTCCTGTACACTATGCCGGCCACTTGGTTATGGCGTTCCATGTATGCCTTGCCTGCATATATATATATATATATATATATATATATATATATATTCGAAAGAAGGGACTGCTCTCACAGCTAGAGATTGACGAGGTACAACACAAATGCTATGGCAAGGAGGAGTCAGGACGCCAGGTCAGGGGGGAGATATCATCACCCCCACCCGAGATTGGGTACATAGCCCCAAGTGCGATAGGAGAAGGATCGTTGAGTGCGAGAGGAACTGACCTGAAAAATAGGATCATGGCCAAGCTTGAAACCTGTATCCCCCGTAGCTGGTTACCAAGATTACGTGAAGTACCCTCAGAAGGTCTGCTAGATGATGTTAATGCAGCACTACGGACGATACCTACAACCACGATTCCCGACACTAACAAGCTGATCTACAATACGGCAGCAGTGATCAGTGAGATGCTTGGCTACAAGTTGAACAGCCACAAGGGGCAGTACCCTCCATGGAGAAGGAGGCTAGAGGGCAAGATCAAAGTAGCACGGAGGGAGGTTAGCCAACTAACGGAGTTGCAGAAAGATGCGATAAAGAAGGTGCATAAGAAATACAGCAAGCTGTCCATACCTGAGGCCTTGGAAACTGCCAAGCAAAGACTCACAGCCTTGGCCAGCCACTTGAGGAGGTACACCAGAAAGATAGAAGGCAGGAGAATAAACCAGCTGTTCTCCACAGAACCAGCAAAGGTGTACTCTCAGTGGCAAGGGAACAATAATAATAAGAGAACAGCACCACCAAGGCTGGAGACAGAGCAATACTGGAAGAGCGTATGGGAGAAGGACGCAACCCATAACGGCAATGCTCAGTGGCTAGTGGATCTGAGGGCAGACCACAGCGACCTCCCTGAACAGGGTCCAGTAACCATCACAGTGGCAGATATCCAAGAAAGGGTCTCCAGTATGAAGAGTTGGACAGCACCAGGGCCCGACATGGTTCACGCCTACTGGCTGAAGAAGTTGACTGCACTCCACGAGCGTCTGGCAGCACAAATGAACCAGCTGCTAGTTAACGAGAGACACCCGGAATGGCTAACCGAAGGTCGGACGGTCCTGATCCCCAAGGACCCCAAGAAGGGACCGGTCCCCTCCAATTACCGACCAATAACCTGCCTCAGTACTACATGGAAGCTCCTGTCAGGCATCATATCGGCTAAGATGAACAGGCACATGGGTCAATACATGAGCGGGACACAGAAAGGGATTGGCAAGAATACCAGAGGCGCAAAACACCAGCTACTGGTAGACAGAACAGTCAGCCGAGACTGCAAGACCAGACTGACCAACCTGTGCACTGCCTGGATTGATTACAAGAAGGCCTATGACTCAATGCCCCACAGCTGGATACTGGAATGCCTAGAATTGTACAAGATCAATGGGACCCTAAGAGCCTTCATCAGGAACTCAATGGGGATGTGGCGTACAACACTAGAGGCCAACTCCAAGCCCATAGCACAAGTCACCATCAAGTGCGGGATCTACCAAGGAGATGCTCTGTCCCCACTGCTGTTCTGCATAGGCCTGAACCCCCTCAGTGAGATCATTAACAAGGCTGGCTACGGATACCGACTACGGAACGGAGCAGTTGTCAGCCACCTCCTGTACATGGATGACATCAAGCTGTATGCCAAGAGTGAACGAGACATCGATTCACTGATCCACACTACCAGGCTATTCAGCAATGACATTGGAATGTCATTCGGACTGGAGAAGTGTAGTCGGATGGTAACAAAGAGAGGGAAGGTAGTCAGAACTGAGGGGATTGAACTACCAGAAGGCAACATTGCAGACATAGAGGACAGTTACAAGTACCTGGGGATCCCGCAGGCGAATGCGAACCATGAAGAGGCCGCTAGAAAAGCTCCAACAACCAAGTACCTGCAGAGGGTCAGGCAAGTCCTGAGAAGTCAGCTGAATGGTAAGAACAAGATCCAGGCCATCAACACGTACGCCCTGCCCGTGATCAGGTACCCTGCTGGGGTAATAGGCTGGCCAAAGGAGGAGATAGAAGCCACTGACATGAAGACAAAAAAGCTCCTTACCATGCATGAAGGGTTTCACCCCAAGTCCAGCACCCTGAGGCTGTACGCTAAGCGGAAGGAAGGGGGCCGGGGACTGGTGAGTGTCAGCACCACAGTCCAGGATGAGACAAGGAACATCCAAGAATACATTGGGAAGATGGCCCCAACTGACCGAGTGCTCAGTGAATACCTCAGGCAGCAGAAACCCAAGAAAGAGGAGGGAGACGAGGAACCATCATGGAAGGACAGGCCCCTGCACGGTATGTACCACCGGCAGATAGAGGAGGTGGCTGATATCCAGAAATCCTACCAGTGGCTGGACAAAGCTGGACTGAAAGACAGCACAGAGGCACTAATCATGGCAGCACAAGAACAAGCTCTGAGCACAAGATCCATAGAGGCTGGGGTCTATCACACCAGGCAAGACCCCAGGTGCAGGCTGTGTAAAGATGCCCCAGAGACAATCCAGCACATAACAGCAGGGTGCAAGATGCTAGCAGGCAAGGCATACATGGAACGCCATAACCAAGTGGCCGGCATAGTGTACAGGAACATCTGTGCCGAGTATAACCTGGAAGTCCCGAGGTCAAAATGGGAGATGCCCCCAAGGGTGGTGGAGAATGACCGAGCTAAGATCCCGTGGGACTTCCAGATACAGACGGACAAAATGGTGGTGGCTAACCAACCGGACATAGTGGTGGTAGACAAACAGAAGAAGACGGCCGTAGTGATCGATGTAGCGGTTCCGAATGACAGCAACATCAGGAAGAAGGAACACGAGAAGCTGGAGAAATACTAAGGGCTCAGAGAGGAGCTCGAGAGGATGTGGAGGGTGAAGGTAACGGTGGTCCCCGTGGTAATCGGAGCACTAGGTGCGGTGACTCCCAAGCTAGGTGAGTGGCTCCAGCAGATCCCGGGAACAACATCGGAGATCTCTATCCAGAAGAGCGCAGTCCTGGGAACAGCTAAGATACTGCTATAGCGTACAGCCTCAGGGTGCTGGACTTGGGGTGAAACCCTCCATGCATGGTAAGGAGCTTTCTTGTCTTTATGTCAGTGGCTTCTATCTCCTCCTTTGGCCAGCCTATTACCCCAGCAGGGTACCTGATCACGGGCAGGGCGTACGTGTTGATGGCCCGGATCTTGTTCTTACCATTCAGCTGACTCCTCAGGACTTGCCTGACCCTCTGCAGGTACTTGGTGGTTGCAGCCTTTCTAGCGGCCTCTTCATGGTTCCCATTTGCCTGCGGGATCCCCAGGTACTTGTAACTGTCCTCTATGTCTGCAATGTTGCCTTCTGGTAGTTCAATCCCCTCAGTTCTGACTACCTTCCCTCTCTTTGTTATCATCCGACTACACTTCTCCAGTCCGAACGACATTCCAATGTAATTGCTGTATAGCCTGGTAGTGTGGATCAGTGAATCGATGTCTCGTTCACTCTTGGCATACAGCTTGATGTCATCCATGTACAGGAGGTGGCTGACAACTGCTCCGTTCCGTAGTCGGTATCCGTAACCAGTCTTGTTAATGATCTCACTGAGGGGGTTCAGGCCTATGCAGAACAGCAGTGGGGACAGAGCATCTCCTTGGTAGATCCCGCACTTGATGGTGACTTGTGCTATGGGCTTGGAGTTGGCCTCTAGTGTTGTACGCCACATCCCCATTGAGTTCCTGATGAAGGCTCTTAGGGTCCCATTGATCTTGTACAATTCTAGGCATTCCAGTATCCAGCTGTGGGGCATTGAGTCATAGGCCTTCTTGTAATCAATCCAGGCAGTGCACAGGTTGGTCAGTCTGGTCTTGCAGTCTCGGCTGACTGTTCTGTCTACCAGTAGCTGGTGTTTTTCACCTCTGGTATTCTTGCCAATTCCTTTCTGTGTCCCACTCATGTATTGACCCATGTGCCTGTTCATCTTAGCCGATATGATGCCTGACAGGAGCTTCCATGTAGTACTGAGGCAGGTTATTGGTCGGTAGTTGGAGGGGACCGGTCCCTTCTTGGGGTCCTTGGGGATCAGGACCGTCCGGCCTTCGGTTAGCCATTCCGGGTGTCTCTCGTTAACTAGCAGCTGGTTCATTTGTGCTGCCAGACGCTCGTGGAGTGCAGTCAGCTTCTTTAGCCAGTAGGCGTGAACCATGTCGGGCCCTGGTGCTGTCCAACTCTTCATACTGGAGACCCTTTCTTGGATATCTGCCACTGTGATGGTTACTGGACCCTGTTCAGGGAGGTCGCTGTGGTCTGCCCTCAGATCCACTAGCCACTGAGCATTGCCGTTATGGGTTGCGTCCTTCTCCCATATGCTCTTCCAGTATTGCTCCGTCTCCAGCCTTGGTGGTGCTGTTCTCTTATTATTGTTCCCTTGCCACTGAGAGTACACCTTTGCTGGTTCTGTGGAGAACAGCTGGTTTATTCTCCTGCCTTCTATCTCTCTGGTGTACCTCCTCAAGCGGCTGGCCAAGGCTGTGAGTCTTTGCTTGGCAGTTTCCAAGGCCTCAGGTATGGACAGCTTGCTGTATTTCTTATGCACCTTCTTTGTCGCACCTTTCTGCAACTCCGTTAGTTGGCTAACCTCCCTCCGTGCTACTTTGATCTTGCCCTCTAGCCTCCTTCTCCATGGAGGGTACTGCCCCCTGCTGTTCAACTTGTAGCCAAGCATCTCACTGATCACTGCTGCTGTATTGTAGATCAGCTTGTTAGTGTCGGTAATCGTGGTTGTAGGTATTATATATATTGTGCGCATATATATATGTTGTAGGTATATATATATATATATATATATATATATATATATATATATATATATATATATATATATATATATATATATATAATGTTCACAGTTTATATTAAAATTTGTAGCTGAACATGAATCAGCATGCCAACACAGTGTCAAAGGATGTGATGTCAGTGAAATCCTGGAATAATCCGCAGTATCAGTCTGAGCTCCTTCATCTGCTGCAGCCTCTGAAACATCACCCCTCCTGCTTTCTGAGTCACAGTTCACCTGAACACCAGAGGGCGCTGTGGTCTACGTGGGACAGACGTGTTTTTTTCTATGTCCCTTCAGTCAAGCCTAAATGCGTTTGTTTCAGTAAAAGGAAAGAAAACAGATTTACTGCAGGATGAAACTCGCACTATAATCTGTTTTTTTAACAGTTGAGAGAAAGCCCTGGAAGCTTTCAGGGCTCATGGGGATGTTTCAGTAGAGGTACATCAGCACAGAGTCTGAACCCCCACCAGTCAATAATGTCCAACATTCACTGTGTGATGGATCTATGTGCCTTTATATACAGCAACCTTTCTTTGTCTGTCTATGTGAAATTGGAGGTGTTTTAATGATGTTGGGTGTTTTCAGTCTTCCATGGAAGTTTCCATCAGCAAACTAGAAAAACTAGTAACTGCATGAAGCATAGTTTCAGTTGGCAGCACACCTGATCTTTATCAAGCACCAACGGTAACAACACCTTATTTAACAGAGCTGTGTAAAGACTTACAGATATCAATGTTTGTGATTTACACTTTAATCCAGGCGATATATCTGATTTATTTTATGTAAAGTGAATAAAAATGTCTCAGCTCTATCAGTTCATCAGGCTCTGTGATGCCACAATCAACAGCTGTCAGCAGAGGAATGTTCAGTTTAACTGACACTTCCCCATGTCTGAGTGTGTCACGCTATGTGTGTGCCTGTGTTTGAACATTAAACAGGTTATTAAAACTTTATTCTACTCTGTTCGTTCTGTTTTCAAACCCATTCATCTGTGTTTCATGAATAAATTTGATTCTTTGTTGTTCTTGTTAAAGGTGTTCAGATCTTCACACCTGAACATCTCCAACAGACTGAAAACAGACCGACCTGCTGAGTATGTGATGTATAAGGACTCTGATATGATCATAATCAATGGTGATTAAAGTTCATAATTGCTTGTGATTGTGTCCTGTGTGGTGATGGTCAGTAACATAGAGTAACCTGAGTATCTCTCCTTGGACAGAATAATGAAGTGACTGCTGAGCACAGTCACTGGGCCTCTGGTCTAATCCAAGAAACAGAATTCACAATGAAACAAAACAACAACAGGAACCACAGGTGAGGCTGAACAAATTATCATTGAGAGTGTTTGCCAGCACAACTTCACTCCAAACTCATCATGAATAAAAACACACTGTTTTTAAAAACAACCAATCAGAAGAGAGGAGACAGATTCCATAAAACACACAGAACCCAAAGTTTCTCAAAAATTGCCCCTTTAATGAAGACAAATCACAAGAAGAACTTTACTAACAATTTTCCCTCATCTAAATTCAGCTTTTTACTGTCTGTCTACAAACTGATCTTTGAGTCTCACTTCAGACTGGATCTAACTCTCCCCACTAGTATAGTAAATTTAGTAAATAACTTTCGTGGGGACCTGAGTTTTGGTCCACACAGGGTTGAAGGCATTTTTCATGCTCAGAATTTGATTTTAGTGTCAGGGTTACAGTTGAGTTATGGTTAGGTTTAGGGTAAGTGGATAGGGGAAGCATTATCTCAACGGGATGTACCCACAAGGATAGCAAACCAGACATGTTTGTGTGTGTATGTGTGAGATGAATGAAGACATGAAACCTAACTCTGAGAATCATCTACAGACTGTTTCAGCTCAGCTCCAAACACAGAGCTTGGAGAATACACACAGTCTGAATGAACCCCTACCGAAGTGGGAGTCTGTCAGCAAATCAGTGTGTCTTTACAGGCTGAGTGAGTGAACGGGACTTCACACTAAATATAACAAGTATCTGAGTCAGTCAGTCAGTCAGTCAAGGTAAGAGGGAGTGAGGATTTTCCAGGCTGTCCCGGTATTACCAAACACCCTGTGATCCTCTCAGGGCTCACAACTTCAAACATCAGGAAGTAGACCGGCCGAGAAGAGGTTAAGGTTCAGAGCAGCTCTGATCACCAACTCCAACTGTGACTTCATAAGGAGCTGTGCTCCACCATGGTGGCTGTTTGTCACAGCCATTCTAAGGTTCTGACCAATGACACACCTTTCTACACTTATTTAAACACTGTTGTTATGGTGACACACTACGTCCATAAGTCCACCATAACTGACCAATCAGAGGTCAGACTGCATCTCGAGTATCATGTTTACCTTTCTGAACAACCAATTACAGACTTGAGAACAAATGATTCTCTGTGTGACTCGAAGGCTTAGTGGATCCAGACTGAAGCGTTTGAAGCTTACTAAGATGAATGAACCAGATGAACCAGATTTATAATATTTTATTCTCTTACTTTAGAAAGCTGCAGAGCTATTTTAATCAAAACTTAAAAGTGAACCTAAACGAATTACAATTTGTAGAAACATTCTTATTACTAACCAAATCTGAAGTGCAAAGTAAAATTATTTCTAAATTATATAACAGCATCCGGCGGTGTAAAAAAGACAGCACTCTGTATATTAAAGCGAAGTGGGAAAAGGAGGGTAATTTGACAATTACAGAGAAGTGTTGGGCTCACGCATGCAAGATACAGTGGGCTACCACTGGGTCTAATGTTTGCCGTGAATTTTGCTGGAAAAGCATTATGAGATTTTTCATTACCCCTGCTCAACAAAGATATCGAGGAATTGGTGATAAATGTTGGAGATGTGGGGGAGATGGAGCTAACCATTTCCACATCTTTTGGGACTGTAAAGATATTCGCCAGTATTGGTCTCTAATCCATGATCATTTACAAAATGTTTTTTCATTTGTTTTTCCTTCAACTTTTGAGACCATGTTTTTGTGCAATGCACCAGTGGATAAACTGAATTCCAACGACAGAAGACTCCTGCATATCCTTCTGGCCGCAAGTAAAAAGCCTCTTACGAGAAGATGGCTTAAGCCTGAACCACCAACGATAGAAGACTGGATACATTCTGTACAAGAGATCTATACGATGGAAAAAGTGTCATTTTCTCTTAAACTTCAGAGGGATACCTTCTACGTAATATGGTCTAAATGGACAGACTATGTTAAGCATATGAGGTGTGATTTTTGTGTATGATGTTACAACCCTGAGTTCTACGTAATCCTACCTGCCCTGCTGCCTCCTAACCGTTTTTTTTGTTTGTTTGTTTTTTGTTGTTGTTTTGTTTGTTTTTTTTGGGGGGGGGTGTTTTTTGTTTGTTTGTTTGTTTTTCTTCTTTTCTTTTCTCTTCTTTCTCTGTCTTCTTTATTTTTCAATTATAAGTTAAAATGTGACAGCAAAGAAAATGTAAAAAGGCAAACTACTGTTATGTTCAACAGCTGTCCCAATAAAAGAGATAATAATAATAATAAAAAAAGAAAGCTGCAGAGCATGACTTCACTGCACTTCCGTAAGTTTGCATATGGATGGCAGCTTTGTTCTTTCACAGTCACACTGACGTCTGGGGCTCAGCTGTGGACAAGAGATATTTTATTTTGTATTCTTATGATCACAGTTATAATCAGAATTATCATGGATTAATCATTTACCATTCTTGAATCAGTTGACAGAATAATCTTTGAATCACATCTATGTTACTCTGAGCAAATATTAATGCACACAGATTATCAGTACTTTAGTCAGTCTATTGTTGTTCTGTATTATTCTTTCTATTTGCTTAGGCTGTTAACCGCTCGGACTTGTGGGTCCTGTTGGACCCTGGCCTGTCTACAGTCAGTTCTGCATGTACTCAGGCCTGTAACAACATGCACACACTTATGTAAGACACGCATGTTCACACACACACTTAGTAAGAATAGGAGGGTCGTCTGAGGACAGTTTTTCTAATAGATATACTTTCACAAAATGCACAATATAATACACACTTGTTTTTCTCTAAAAGTAGCAGTTGATGTCCATATAAGGAGAACTTTTTGAGAGGTGGGGAATTTTTATCATTTCCAGTAAAGATCTAACTGTGATGTCATCACGCCAATATAAGGATGCGGGACGGTCCATTCGCAGAAGGATTGTATTGCAAATTGTCTTCCCACACTCCTGCGCAAAGTGTGTAAAATAAAGATCATTATTTTCGACACCTACCCCGGACTCAGCCTGCTTTCTTCTCTTACCCAAATCGAACGAACCTCAACACAGCTCTGACACACTGTTTGCTTTATTTAGAATATGGACATTTCTACTGCAAAGCTTCAAATGATCAACGATCAGTTTCTCTGTTTACAGTCTAATGGATCCAGACACTTTCTACCTTCAGCTGTACAGTAAACACAGTAAACCATCCAATCGACAAGCAGCATTGCTATTATTCAGGCTGAGGAGGGGGAGTGGCAGCAGTCTTCCACTCCAGTTTATTAATCAACCATAGACTCAGAGAGAGTTTTAACTCCTTTGAAACGTTTGAGACGTTTCACCTCTCATCCAAGAAGCTTCTTCAGTTCTAGGGTCGAATAGTGGAGAGTCCCAGATTTAAGCTCTGTGGAAGTATCCACCCAAGAGGGACCAAAGGACACCCTGATGATCCTCTACCTAATCACATGAACCAAGGCATGAAAACGGGTGTGGGTCACAATCAGCCAAGGTTTCAGGTGAGCTCAATGTGAAACCTAGCCCCACCCTATCATGTGATTTCCTGAGGTCAGGGACAAGACTCGGCTGTCCATCTGAATCTAAAGGACAAAGGTCACTCTTTCAAGGATGCCAATGTACACATTTTGGACAGAGAGGACAGATGGTTTGAAAGAGGAGTAAAAGAGGCCATTTGTGTCCACTGTCAGTGACCATCTTTGAACAGAGGCAGTGGCTTACTTCAGTGTAGGTTCAGTTTTTTTTTTTTCTTTCAGCTCAGATTTAAACTGAGAAAGTGTACTTTATTGGTCCCCGTCGGGAAAATCCCTCTCTGCATTTAACCCATTCACTCAGTGAAGCAGTGGGCAGCCACTGGGCGCCCGGGGAGCAGTGTGTAGGGACGGTACCTTGCTCAGGGGTACCTCAGGGTAGCTGTTCAGGGGAATCGAACCCCCGACCTTCCGATCATGGGGCCACCACTCTACCTACTGAGCTATCCCTGCCCCTAACCCCCTTACGACACCAACTGTGCCATCTATGCCTTAACGCCCACTCACATCCTGGGCCATCTGACCTCAGGAAATCACATGATAGGGTAGGGTAAGTTTCACAATGAGCTCACCCGAAACCTTGGCTGATTGTGACCTACACCTATTTTCACACCTTGGCTCATGTGATTAGGTAGAGGATCATGAGTGGGTCCTTTGGTCCCCCTGATGACACTCCCTCAGGGTTTAAATCTGGGACTCTAGATACAGATGGGCAAACTGGTGGTGTGTGTGTCTGTGTGTGTCTCTTGGAAAAAACAGCTTCAGTGCTTTGAAAAATTATGTGCCAGGTACTTTGGACAGAGGGCAGGTATCTCCTCTTAAATAAAATCATAATTTAAGAAATGTTGTATTTACTCGAGTGTCTGACTTAAAAAAAACAAAACATCTCAAACATGTAGGTGTGACAAATATGAAAAAAAGAAAGAAACCAGGAAGGAGGAAATACTTTTTCACAACAGCGCGTGATGAACTATCTGCAGATTGAATCTGAGCAATGGACTTGAATTTCCGGTTTAAAAGTTGTAGGTGTGACAAATATGAAAAAAAAAAGAAACCAGGAAGGAAGAAATACTTTTTCACAACAACACGTGATGAACTATCTGTGTATACACCAAAAACAACTACAGTTCACACAGCCGATCTTGTAACACATCAATATTCATCAAAGTACAGTTACAATACATAATAACTGGTTTGGGATTGTAACATTTGGATCATCATGTACAAATATTTATTATAAGACATGACATCATCAGCCAAAGATCAGAGCTGATGTCAGAGGTCACTGTGTGAGAGCAACAACAGCACATTTAATATCAGATATCTGTGATGTAAAAAGGATAAAAAAAAAGGAGAAAATTGCTGCCTGCTGAACACAAACACTTTCCGGAATGATCAGAGAGACTTACAGCAGTGACGCTGAGTCCTGGTTCTCCTCACAGATCCACGAGTTCACAGAGCGGAGCTGAAGACCTCACTTCACCTGTGCTGGATCACCTCACCTGCAAACAATGAGACACTGAGTGTCAGGACTTCCTGTCGAGCGCAGCAGGCTCCACCTCGCCTAAAACCTGAATTTTGACTTCTTGGAACAAACTGGTTTGATCTGTTTTCCTGCATTGTGAAACTCACACAGTTAACTGGTTTGAAAACACAGACATGCAGAGGGGCAAATGCCTGGAGGGTCACTAGGGTCATGGAGAGGTCCATCAGTACTGCAGAGAGCCTGAATATTTCCCATCATGCAGCTGGATCTCTGTAATCTCAGAACTGTTTGAACTCTGTGAAATCACACAGACATGTTTTTGGACATGACATAATTTATTATTGATGTAAAGTCAAATTCTGGTCTTTGGAATAAACTCTCTGGGAGTTCAGATTAACTACATTTGAGTGTACATGCGTGACCATCGAATGAACTCTAGTGCAGAGTTAGAGTAACTCTTTTCTGGGAGTTGATTTTTAAACTCTATAGGAGTTAAAACTAAACTCTCATGGAGTAAAATTTCTACTACCATAAAGAGTAAAATGTAACTCATAACTAGAGTTCATTTTGATATTAACTCTTTTATAGTGTTACTCGTCAAATGAAAAAACGTTTTAGGTGACAATTACTACAAAAACACCATACTGATTGTTATGAATGTATGAATTTTATTTATCAAAAATATCATATTCAAAATTTAATGCTGCATGGACTAACATACATTCTGTGTAACAGCACTGTAATTAGGGATGGGTATCGAAAATCGGTTCTTGTTGAGAACCAGTTCCCACTGTTTCAATTCCTTGGAATTGTTTGCCATTTTTGCAAACGATTCCCTTATCGATTCCAGTTGCCCCGAATGACGTCACCACGTTGCGGAGCGTCATTTACCTGGCAGGAAACATGGTGGCTCAAACGCTCAAAAGTTTGGTTACACTTTAGGAGAACAGATGACAACAGGGCAACTTGCAATACTTGCAAAGTAGATATTTCATTTAAGGGAGGAAACACTACGAATATGCAAAAGCATTTGCACAAAACACGCGATGACCTTAAATGAATGTTGTGTTCTTAATTCCGCTCCGGACTCGTGAATCTCAACCCAGCAGCAGCGGTAACGGTAATGCGGCAGGTAAATAATCAACTAACTAAGTGCATATTATGTTAGCGCGATCTGCCTTATTACAAAACGTGCCATTACTGTGCATTTAGGTGACCATGATGAGAGAGACAGACAGAGTCTGGCTCAGATGCTGGCAGTTCTCACCGCAGTCTACCAGTAGCGTCTCCTTTCAGGCCAGGATAGACGAATGTCACCGAGCAGTGACTAAGTTTGAGGTAAAAGGCTTGAACCCATTTGCCACAGCAAATGCCCCCGATTATCGGTAAGTGAATGTGTTTAATTGTAGGCAGGGACATTACTGGATATTCTTGTGTAATTGCTACAGAATAATTTATGTTATACTTTGTCATTGCTACGGAAGAATATTTATTTTATTACACTGAAAAAAGAAAATAGTTGAACCAATTTAATTGAATTATTTCAATTGGTAACACCAAATTTAATTAAGTTCTTTGAAATGAAGTTAATACATTAGATTAACACAACTGATTTAAGTTACATGTACTTAATAAATTAATTGTTGTCAAATAAACATTTTGCATTAATCCAACTTAAAATTAAGACATTTCAACTTAAAGTTTTCAGTTTTTCCAACCCAATAATTTGCATAACCCAAAAGTAAAATATTGCTCTTTGCTAACCTAATAATGTGGTTTAGTGTAAATTACTTTTTGTAGTGACTCTAAAATGAAATTTTAGTTTGTTTAATAAAGCTTAAATCAAAATTTTAAGTTGGCTGAAAATATTTTTCAAAAATTCAAAATCCAATGTTTTTTTTTTTTAATGCTTTATTGTATAAATGTAATAAAGTATTACCTTTATGGCAACCAACACAGCTTTTGGTCAAACACATTACACATTTGTCCTTTTTAAAACACATATGCACAAAATGCAAGTAATGCTTAGTAGGACCACAAAGTTGTCATCAAAGTGTAACACAGTATTACACAAATATCAATCTCAACTCATATAGTGTCAAGTATGAAAAAGTGCCCCAAGAGTATACAGAAACTTCTCTTCAGCTATAGCCAATGAATAAATATCTGAACAGTGTAGCTGACCAATGGGGATGAAAAAATATAAACACTCCTTCAGAGTTTTAGAATGTCACAACAGTTTGTTGTATAACTGAGCACATCAAACCTGAAATGCAACCTTTCCCTTGAAACGAAGGCAAATATGTCTGAAAAAATAATTAAAAAATAAATAAAAATACCATACAAAGTATGTATAAAAGCACATTAAATTGGGGTTTGAGGTCTCTTGGAGCATAAAAAAGGCCCAACATCCAAAAGAGACTACATATTTTACATGCTATATGTCCAAACACAGTTGTTCCTTCGCATTATGGCCCTCCTTCCGAATCACATACACTGCCACGGTGACCTCCTCCAGGTCCCTCTGAACATCATCTGCTCCACATTCCTACAGAGGGGTACAAGACACAAACACAAATCATCATTAGCCTCACTTCTTACTGTGATTAAGCGTTTGGGTGATGTACCAATATGTGTTATGTGCTGGGCTATTTCTTGGCTGGGTGTCATCACACACCAGAAACAGCAGAGAGAGGTGTATCAATCTGAATCTAATCAAATTGTAAGCAAGAAAGATAAGATTTCCCAACATGTCAAACTATTCCTTTGAACTTAAATAATCAAGTAAGCCCAAAGTCAATCCAATATGTAATGTGTTGTTGCTGGGAATTACATAATGTCCAATATGGTCATGATAATAAATACATGTCAGCAATCCAACTATGGTTCACGTGTTATGTTTGTTCTAACAGTTAACTTTTTTTGTGTCCCTTTGACAAGATGTGCTGACAAACTGTTGAAACTTACAAGGTATTCCTTGATCAGGCCATCTGCATCTTCTCCCAGGAAGATGGTGAGGGCTTTCAGCACACATTCCCTCCGATGATTAATGTCCACAGTCTAGAACAACAAATGTTGATTAATTTTAAACTCTAAATTTCATAAGACAGACATCCTTACTCTTATTGCTTAACTTACATGTACTTTATTTAAAAACAGTAATTCACAAGCCCAGAGATTCATTACAGAAAGAAAAGGGGATGAGTTCAGTGGTGTATTTTTTGAGTCGCTAAAAACATTCATGCATATGAAAGCCATGATTAGCATTGGCCTGCCCATATTGTCTTTATGAAGGATTCAGATATATTTTGACAGCCCTCTTAGTTACTGTAAAATAAGGAGGGGATGTTTTTCTCATTATCATTTAATATTTTAATATGGCATTATTAGTTCATTAGAAGTATATAACCAGCTTTGCATTAAACATAAATTGAAGTTTTTGACCTTACATTATTCTTTGCATTACAGTGATGGTGATAACTTTAGTTTGATCTTTTCTTACAGGTACCAGAATAATAACATGATTTTCCATTGCAGATGTAACCATGATCATTCCATACACATTGCAGTTTGTTGCTTATTCTAGAGTTGTGCTCAAGTTAATTAAAGGTTAAAAGCTACAGCCAGCGCGAGTCTGGCTGATCTATGGAGGGCAAAGGCATTGAGCTTGGAAGGCCACACGCGCTTACACAGCACTTATAAGATGTTATTCTTGGTGATTTTGTGCTTAGTCATGTTTTAATATGTTTTAAGTAGAAGTAGCGGATCCAGCAATATTCATTTAATATTATATACTTGATTTAGAGCAATACACACTGATGGTCTTAACAAATGAAAGAGTCCTTGTAGCTGCCATGTTGTGTCTTAGCAGGGTACAGACGGTTCCAGGAGACGGGGGCAGTCAGCGTCTGCCCTCGGGAAGGAGACAATGTTATTCTTTGTGTTAAATAAAATTGTCAACATTGATTGTATTACACCTGTCACTACGCATGGAGGGGCGTTCTAATACCCTGATTTCATAAAACTATGATGATGTGTTTTTTGAGACGAGATCTGAGACTGTCTGCATACAGTGTCCATCTCCCACGTGTGTGATCATTAAATCATCGTTTGACTCAACCCGACCGGACCAGTGTTGTTATTGTGGGTTTTTCCTCTGGTGTCCATCCCCAATATTTTGAACCTTAACATTTTGGGGGCTCGTCCTGTGGTATTGGGGTGGATGTGCGAGGTGTGGACGGTCTGAGGTGGTCGAGCGGACAGGCACGGACCAGGGATCTGATGTGAGTGAGCTCCGCGGGTGCATCTAAAAGGTAAGGCACTGCCTGTTGAGTTGATTCCCAAATTGGGCCAAATTGGGCTGCATTAAATTAAAAGTCTACTCACTGACGTTGCTGGTGGGTGTCTGTTTTGATTTTGATGAGAATCACCATGTGTTATGCAGTTAATGTTGCTTAAGAGTATTTAATGAAGTTGAAGAAATATGAATGTAATAATGTTGGGTTTGAGTCCCTGGATATTGAGTTAACCCTTTACAGCCGATCGGAGCGGGCATGCTCCATTTTGCGTAACTATTTTTAAATCCCGGTAGCTCTGCAACCACTTAAGCTAGCGCAATATTTTTTTTTGCATATGAAACCGGAGGAGTTGTACTTACATCTGATGCCATCAGCTTGTCCTAGGTCAGTTTCCTTCCACATATAGCTTTGCAAAAACTGCATAAAAATCAATTGCAGCAACAAAAACATGATATTCCAGAAACACGCTTCGCCGATCCGATCAGCTGTTTGTAACACTTCCTACGTCCATCAGCGCGAACTATCACATGACCGCATGACCTGCCCGAAACCGGAAGTGACGTCATTTTGCGGAAATGTAGTTTTTTTACGATCGGGGCCTTATGAGCCTATACTTGTGTTTTAAAAAGTTATGTTTAAGTTTATGACTTTCTGTGTCGTTTCTGGGATGCTTAGGACTCATATTGCACTGCTGGAAATAGTTTATTTTGATGCATATGCTGTTATTTTGCAAATTTGCACTATAATATTTATTTTCGTTTTTCCTGCAGTGTATAAAAATTGGTGTATTTCAAAAATAAAACTATGAAGACACTCAAAATAAATTTCCTGTGGTGGGAAACTAGTTTGTGCAACTTTTTTGTATTTACAGTTTTGAGGGATGAGCCTCTTAAATTTCTCTAACTAGAAATATATGTTAAAAAAACAAAAACGATTTTCAAATTTTTTGTAGTTTATTGCACTTTTTTGCAATTTATGTAATTACTATGCACCTAATGCAGACATATTATTAAAATTTAGGCTGTAATGGTTGTATTGATGTATAGCAACTTGAAATGCTCCCAAAAATGGCTCCACAGCATGTAAAAATATAATATAAGCTCTGGCGGACTTGGTTCTATGGTAGGTCTTAAAGGGTTAAAGGCTCAGGTAGTTTGGTAGGGAATTGGCTAGGTATATTTTAGAAAATTAGAACAGAAACTGTTCCAGAAGTAACAGAGGCTGGTATTGGCCGTAAAAAAGTTACCTTTCTTCGGTTGGACCCGTTATGGATAAATTTTTCAAATTGTGTAGGTGAAAATTATTATAGGACGGCACCAGAAGTTGCTAAGAAGCACATAGCCCGGAGGTTACGCTCCCTCCTGGCCGTGGACGCGCGGTCTTGACCTGTCGGCGAACAGGGTTAGTTCAGTTTGGCTTAACTGTGGGGTACAGGGCATCCCGGAATCAAGCTAGGAGTTAGAATCTCCTCACCGTTTTAAATGGTGTCATGTGCTTTTTTGGATACTGTTAAATTGAGTTAGGGACTTTAGAAATTAGACCAGAAACTGTTCCAGAAGTAACAGATACTGTTTGATTGATTACAAAAAAGTTACCTTTCTTCGGTTGGACCCGTTATGGTTAAATTTCTTGAAATTGTGTAGGTGCTCTTTAGAAATTAGGTCAGAAACTGTTCCAGAAGTAACAGATACTGTTCAATTGGTCGTAAAAAAAGTTATCTTTCTTCGGTGAGACCCGTTATATTAAATTTGTCGAAATTTGTTAGGTGCTGAATCTGTCAGGCCTGTCAGTGATTGTAAATATAAGACGTCTTTTGTAATATAAAATAATAGAATTTTGTCTGAGCTTTGTGTGACCCTGTGTGTGACGACAGCGCACTGCAGCGCTGCGAGCTATTTTTAGACGGTGTGTGAACATGCAAATGAGCAGGTGGCAGGAAGGAGAACGGAGCTTCTTCACTTCCTGCCCAGAGTGTGTGTGAGCCTTATAAGCAGAAGGCTTTTTATTGCTGAAATCCTGTAAATAAGCTGCTGGTTTTGATGTTATAACAATATAAATGGCTTCTAATTGAAAAAGAATGGTTTTAATCATTTTCAGACACACCTTGCAAATGTGCTTATAATGAGTTGGCACTCAGCCTTTGAAGGTCAGAAGCTTCATTCGGCGTGACTGTCCGGATTGATAAAGTGTAGTAAGCTGTAAGTCAGTTGAAAATAATTTAATTAAATCCTAAATATTTTATACTGATAACACAACTGATTTTAAGCTATACCTTTAAATAAGTAAAGTTCATGAAGTTTTCTGAGCTGCCATGACACAGAGAAAGTGGAGTGTTTCACCCTGAAAGGATGAAATGATGCTCTGCCTTTGTAGTCAAGTTCAAATATAGGCCGTAAATAAATATGAGCCACTAATAAGCGTGACATAATTAATAATTTCAAACAATAAAGCACATTGGGTGAGTGACCCAGATAACAATAATTTATGAGCACGCAATAAAGTGGACCTGTTAGAACCCCGTTGACATTTGTCCCTTCAACAATAAATGATTATATTGTGTCCCATGCACTAAACAGTCCCATTTAATACGGTTAAATCGTTGTTTAAATAGAATACAAGCAAACATGCCTGTGCTGTATTTTGCAACCTGTAACATACAAATTGCAGAGGAAGAGGGTTTGTTGGAGGTGACCTGTAAATGTCAAATAGTGACTGAGGAAGGTGTTTCACCTTATGAGATGACAGTGTGGTCTGAGATTGAGGTGCATGAATTAAATGCCTATATACAACGTTGCATATTTCTATTTCGAGGCTTAAAGGAGATAACTGAGAATGAAAATGATCCAAATTGGGAGCCCACAGAGGCCGCCCACTTTGCTCAGGCTATGGTAGAGTCTGTAGTAGACGGTTTTGATTTTGATATGCTTGCTTGGGAAACAATATGTAATTATCTGTGGAGATGTCTCCAAGCGATTAGTAGATTTAAAGGAGACAAATGTGTGCTTGAAAGTGCGTGGTAGAAATTGTGTGTGTGGATGTGTGTTTGAAAGGCTTTGAAACATAGGTTTGATTTGAATAAAGCTAATCACAGTATTATGGTTTGACATTGAAGTAGAGCGAGCTATACAGCTAATTATTGAGGAGTTTAGATTTAATTGGTCCTTTGCTCCCTCGCTCGGTAAATAATAGGGTGTATTTGTCACTTTGTGAGCAAACATGATATTGCTTTGGGGCAATTTTCTGTGAAAAAATTTAAGGCTGTGTGAATGCATTCGAGCTGTGTTATTGTTTTGTGCCCCAAAGTTAATATGCAGTGTATATGAGTTTATAACATTTATGTTACAGAGTAAAAAGTAGTCATTAAAAGTGAATATTGAAAGAGGCTTGGTTAAGTCTTGACACACTGCGTTGGCTGTGTGTCTTACCAAGCAGATCACAAGGAGACAGTGACCCTTGGAGGAGTGAAAGTAATTGTGAAACTTAACAGGCAGAAGCTGCGGGCTGACCCAGGAGGAGGAGCCGGATAACGTCACAAAAAGGGAGGTAAGCCTGTGTTCTAGGATAATGGCTGACGGCCCGAGCATGACAACTACTGGGCACAGAGGCTATAAGCCTCTGATGGAGCAGCAGGAACAGCTAAAAAGAGCCATTCGCCTGGCTTCTCCTGGATCATCAAAATTAGCTGAGAAGGAATGCAAAGCAATGGAAGCTGAGCTAAGCAAGCTTATTGCTTCCCAACAGAGAGGGCTGGATGACAAAATAGCCCTAAGTCTTGTGCTCAAAATAGAAAGAGAGAGATGTGAGCAGCAACTGGAACAACTGCAAACCGAGGCAGAGAAACGTTCAATTAACTGGAGAATTAACCAACAAATCAAGAAACTACAGCAAACTCATGCAAAGTGTTGCAAGTGGATGTTCTTGTGGAACGGAGCATCTTCCTGGATGGAGGAGGATGACACAGCTGAAACAGAAGATATGGAAAGCATAGTGGAGGCTTTGAAACAACTGAAAAAGCAAAATAAGAAGCTGGAAGACCAAATGAAGAACTGGATTCCAAAACCAGGAGATGCTAACAAGTATCACACAGCAGAGATACTTCCTTGGGCCACATTAACATCTAATGCTGTAGGACGACAACATGTCATGCCTGTAATGACCCTAAGGGGAGGACAAGTTCAGGGCCCAGATGGACAGACGGCAGCGGTTGTAGGAGGAGTAGCTGATGTTGAATACACCAGGGCACCACTGGTGTTTCATAACGAAGGGCCTATGACAGTTAAATGTCAGTCCCTGAGTGGGGGAGGGAAAGTGATAACATCAGCCGCAGATGAAGGCTTGACTTCGCCTTCCTGTTCACATGAGAGAGGAGACAGGCCAGAAGCCGAAGCAACAAGAGAGAGCCTGCCAGACCAGACTGGAGAAGCGGATCGGACCCCAACAAACGAGGAAATGATTTCACCGGTGGAAAGGATAGCACAACCGGCTTTCATTGAGCTGCCAACACCAGCAAGAGAAGAGCAGGCCCATACCAGCAGGTCAAAACACTCCAAAGCAATGGCCAAGTCAGACACATGGGCAGGAGAAGTATTCGGACGAATGCTTGAAGCCCCGCAAGGGCTATTGGAAGTATTAAATACGCTGAAGACCGTAAAGGACAAAATGACCAAAAGCATGGCAGAAGAGGAGAGCGACAATGATTCATCTACCTCAGAGGAGGAAGATGATGACGAAGATAACGACGGAGGAGGAGTCGCGTCAGAACCAAGTATAGCCAGGAATCTTAGGTCAAGACAGGTGAAAAAAGAACAGGGACAGAGGAGGCCTATTTTTAAGAGTTCAAAAGGCAAGGGAAAATTGGGACAGTGTAAAACTGTGACCAAAGCAGAAAAAGCTGCCGGCACTCATTATAATTTGCCTTTAGTGGCTGGTGCAAAAAACGAACCAGTGTACCGCGCATACAAAGTAAGAGATTTGGAGGCATTGGTTAAACAGCTTCCACCTATAACGGGAGGAGGGGCAAGGTGGTTGCGTGAATTAGGCAGGCTAACAGAAGGAGAGGAGCTTGCGATTGGTGATTTTCGCGCCATTTCTGCGCGGTGCATGCTCGGTGGTGGGCTAGCAGATGTAGAGGCCATAGCTCGCACAACTCGCTATGCAAATGATTTGCCTTATCATGAAGTGCAATGTGCTTTGTCTGACGCAGTCCATGAGAAGTACCCAACCCCTAACACAGGAGCCATACCTAAAATAACTTGGGACCCCCAAAACACACCTAGAGAGTTTTTAGAAAAAGCCAGAGATCAGTGGTTGTTAGAAACAGGTACCCATCCGGGTAGAGAAGGTGAACATCGAGCGTGGTTTCGCTCAGCGGTGCTGGCAGGGCTGCCAAATCAGGTCATAGAAGATCTACAGAAAAACCCAGATTTTGCCGTAGCAGATTTGGTGCAGTGGGAAAGACACGTCTCACATCGTTTACAGCTGGAGCAGGACAGGGCGAACAAGCAGAAAAAAGAGTTGGAGGAGGCACAAGCGTCTCTGCTCAAACTACAGTTGGCGGAGGCCAGAAACAAAGCCTGCGAAAAGAAAAAAGAGGAAAAAGAAAAAACAGAAAAAATGATGATACTTGCGACCCAGCCTGGTCCTGGGCCTGAATGGCCAGATAGTGGCCCGGGTCCCTGCACTAATGACGGATGGCCCGCCAATGCACCAAGGCAGAACCAACCCACAGGGAATTGGGGAACCGGTGGATCGTACAGATGACGTGGTGGTTCAGCGGGGGGAGTACAAAGAGCTCGTGACACGGGGAATCTCAGCAGTGTGCCTTGGAATGTCTGTTGGAGGTGTGGAGCAGAGGGTCATTGGAGCAGAAATTGCCCAGAACGTCGTCAGAACTATCAAAGAAGAGGCTACCAATCCCAGGCACGTGGAGCACCAAACAGCATGGAAATGGCAGATCCCATGCTTTCAATGACTGTAGAAGGGACAGAATTACCCTTCTTAGCGGACACTGGCGCAACCTATTCAACCTTGAGAGCAGCACCAGACAGTGCAAAGTTGTCCTGCCACACAGCGAACGTGGTGTGTATTTCCGGGATCCCAACAACTCTGCCAGTGACTGACCCAGCTTTGACAAAGCTGGGCAAGCAGACTTTGAAACACAACTATGTGGTGTCATCGCAAGCGCCAGTAAATCTCATGGGCAGGGACCTGCTCGTGAAGTTGGGCGCCACAATCACATGTTCAGCAGATGGATTATCTGTGACTCTGCCAGGGGGCCAGCAATTTCCGTGCCTGGGAACAAATTCAAAGACTCAATATCTGCTTCAAGAATGTGAAAGAGCAAAAGCCGACATCTACTGGGGGAGACTAGTGAAAGAGGATGTTCTGAGGCAATTTCAGCTGTGGAGACCCTGGATAATGAGCTTGGCAGTTTACCTCCTTCCGTGTGAACCTTACCACGTGGCTTTGTTTTATGATAAAGATAGTGACGACACCTATCGTGAATTATTTCAGTCTGATCTTGAGGGTCAGACGTGGAATGTGCAAACACATGACATCTACATCGGACCAGAAGGTGTAGCCGCTGCTGTGAAATTAACTGATGCACAACTGCTTTGGTACAATGTGGAAGAAAATTCAACCCCTCACATTACATTGGCGGTCCACCAAGGTCATGGTGCAGGTGATCTAGGTCCAATGGTCAGGCGAGCACTGGACGACACAGGGTGGCAAAGAACCCAAATTCCTAACTTATCTTATGCTCCAAATTGTAAAACCTATCGCATAACTTGTGCCTGTGATGACACAGTGATCTTGGAACATAGAGAAATTTCAAAAACACATGGTGAGGAGTGTGTAGATCATCCTCACGCAGTTGCTGGACTGTCGAATCTGCCTGACAGTCTGTGGTCAAAAGGGCCCACGGATGTTGGCCTAGCTAAGTGTCCTCCTGTCTTGTTCCAGCTGAAATCACACACACCAATCAATAGACCACAGTATAAACACAAACCTGAAGCAGAGGAAGGAATTACAGAAACAATAGAAGGCCTGTTAAGGGCCGGGGTGTTAGAGCCCTCTCACTCACTGTGGAACACACCAATTCTACCAGTGGAGAAACATGGAACAGGAAAATACCGCATGGCACATGATTTGAGAGCCATTAATGAAATATTGCTCTCTACTACTGCACCGGTACCAAATCTGTACACAGCTTTATCAGCTATCACATGTGACCAAAAGTGGTTCACGTGCATTGACCTGGCAAATGCATTCTTTTGTCTTCCTCTGCATGAGTCACTCAGAGACATTTTTTCATTCACATATAGAGGCCAACAACTCAGATACACACGGTTGCCACAAGGCTTTGCACTTTCTCCAGGTATTTTCAATCAGGTGCTTAAAGAAGCCCTGTCGTCATGTAATTTGCCTGATGATTGTACATTAATACAATATGTTGATGATCTTCTCATTGCAGCCCCGTCAGCAGCGGATTGTACAGTGGCGTCGCTCGTTGTATTGAATAGGTTGGCAGAATGCGGCTTTAAAGTAAGTAAAGACAAGCTGCAGTTAGTTCGCCCTGAAGTGACCTTTTTGGGCCGGGTAATCGCACACAAATCAGTGGGTTTGATGAACACACACAGAGACCAAATTCTGACACACCCAAAACCGCGGACTGTGAGAGAAATGCTTTCTTTTCTTGGTTTAACAGGTGTTGTAAATGACAAGTAGCTAAACATATGCCATTTTATGACCAGTAGTCAAGGTAGTAAATTAGCTTAACAGCTGCAGGCCATATATTATCCTTTAGTTCTAATGGTGTGCGATGTATGTAGTTTAGTCTCTATTATACTCTTGAATAAAAGAAACATAATCATTTGTAGTTCATTAGACAAAATGTGCATTACTCTGTATCCTTGATCAGCTGTGAAGGTCTGACACTGTTTTCTTGAGAATGTTTTACTGCTGAATCATGTGAAGAAGGCCATAACAGGGAGACTAGGTGTCTGAGCAGAAGAGATAAAACCACATTCTTCACCCCCCTTCCAGTTTCACACAGAAAGACAGGGAGGCAAGGTCAGGAGCCAGGCTCACTAAGAATTAGAAAAACATGTGAAGATGCAGCTTTTATGACAGGGAGGGGGGTCAGGATTAGCTATAAAAGTCTGTGAAAGTTGCCACCATTTTGAGACATGCTGTCGAACCTCTGCAGGCATCTCTCCCGTCCGGACGTTGTAATGCTCTGTTTGTGATTTGTACCGAAATAAATGATTGTTGATTGAGCATATATACACCGAGTATTGTCCTTCCTTCAGCCCAAAGATTCAAAGAACTGCGTGTTTTCCACAACTTGGTGCCGTGACCCGGATACTTGGTGTGCTGAGGAGGTGCAGATTTGGCCTTTGGTGAGATCGTGGGGCAAGGCGAACGGAAGACCGGTCTAACAACAAAAAGGTAAGCACAACCTGTTGTATTATACCAAATGTGCATATTGGGCTTTCCAAATTAATCTGTTCGCTGAGTCACATGTATTTTCACAGTAAATTTGTCGGTGTCTGGTTTTTGGCGCAAGATACTAACAACATAAGTTGAGGCTGAATTCCAGTGTGTTAAATAAACTGCTTCTACCGAGAAACTAATAACATACTACGTTGAGCTAGTTGCAGTAAACTGCTTCTACCGAGAAACTAATAAGATATTACGTTGAGCTAGTTGCAGCCACTTTACCTTCCACATTAAATTTTGTCTAATACTGGCTTCTGTAGCAATAATACGTTAGAATTTATTCTGAAGACGCGGCCATAAGTTCAGTACATTGAAGTCGAGGTTTGTTTATTTTGTTTATGGTGTCAGTGACGTCCTGGCTTTTGCCGGCTATGAAATAGAAGTTGATTTAAGGAAAAGCAGATACTGGCTTCACGGTGCAGTTGGACGCTGGCAACGCGAGAGCGAAACACGTCCGTAGGTTTGGTTTATGATACGGCGTGTTCCGGTGGTGCGGCCGTGAAGTGCAGTAGTGGTTGGTGCTAATTTTAGTACATTTGAGAGAGGTTTTGACGGTGGTTTGTGGCGTCAGTCGAGTATAAAGGGCTGCGGCCATAATACAAAGTAAAAATTTAAGTACAGAGCAACACCTGGTTTATGATGTCAGGTATAACTTCGGGGATGCAAGCATCACTTTTATGATGCGACTTTGCCCCGTGGTGGCGGTCATAATCGCAGAGAAAAGGGTATTTTGGTCTATGGTGCAGTGTGCTTTAAGAAGATCTAATAGTTGAGCTCAGAGGTTTCTGTGTAAAATTCCCGCTGAGGAAAAGTGTTGTGTGTGAGTGTCAAAGCGCGCTCTGGGTGAGAGAGTGTGTGTGAAGCTGCGAGGCGCGCTCTGGGTGCTGTCTGGTGGGTGAAGCGCGCACTGAGGGAGAGTGTGACTGAGGCGCGCTCTGAGTGTGTTTTGTGTGGAGTGTGAAGCGTGAACACAGTGACAGTGACGGTTGATGTGTTTGATTAGGAGGACATTAGAGCAAATACACATTTTAGGATCAAAGGTTGATGCCTAGTGTACCTGTGGAACATTTGCCCTAGGAGTGGCGACCCTCCTGTCCAGGGACGCTTGGCCAGGACTGGCGGCGTCCGGGTGCCGAGGTGGTGACTTGGGGAGGTGAGGGCCCCCGCATAGCTACGGATATAACACTGGAACGGCCGTGTAATCACGGGTTCACATTTATTCCGGACTAGAACAAGACACATTTTTGCGAACAAACGTTGAGTCTAGATTAGTGAAGAAATATAAAAAGGTTGAATTCCTCGTTTCAGTGGTTGAAATTGTTGTGTGCCTGTCCCCTGACGAGTGTGAAATTTGAATAAAGAGGGAATTCGGAGCCACATAGAGATAGACGGGCATAATTGGGTGTATTACTCTGTGGTGCAAACATTTAAAGTATTAAAAATAAAAAAAGAAAAAAGGAGTGCAAGGGCGAGAAGTGTGTGGTGTTGTGAATATGTCGGGTCCTAAATCTGACATAGAAAGAGGAGAAATGCAGGGTGAGTGGAAAACTGTTGATGAGCAGGTGAAGGAGTTGTTGCGGGCGCTGAGGGTCATGCGACCTGGCAGCGTGGGTGAGAAAAAATCAAAGGCTGCAGCAGTGGCAGCCAAAGTCAAAAAGTTGTGTGATAAGGAAGGAGTGAGAGGAGAATCAAGAAGTTCGTTGGCAAAATTACTTCTGGGAATAGCACAGAAGCGCCAGGAAGAAGAACAGGACATTAGTACACAGTTAGAGGAGGCTGCTTTTTGGAGCAGGCGGAAACTCGGGAAAAAGTTGCAGGAAATTCAGGAGGAGAAAGCCCGTGTAACAAGGTGGGCTGTGACATGCCAGGGGGTGGAGCACTGGATGAGGGAGAGAAGGGAGGAGCCTGAGAAGCTGATGCTGCCGGCTTCTCCGGTGAAGTCATCGCTCACTGGCTTTCCCCCTCCCTATCAGGCCCCCGCCCCCCTCTACCCTGTGCTGAGGGTGGAGCAGGGCTGTCTCTCTAGTGAAAATGGCCAAGTTTTAGAAGTTACAGGAGGCTATGTAGATTGTGATATATCGAAAGAGCCCAAACGACCTACTCCACCCCCGAGGGGTGAAACAATAAAACAAAGCTCCACTTTCGTTAATGAAGAGGGAGCTTGTGGCGGAGTGCAGTCACCGCCCATGAAACAGTCTCCCCAGCAGGTAGAGTCTGAAGAAGAGCGGGCTGTGCGGCTGCTTGAAACAGCTATAATAACTCTAGAGCAGCGTCATCAAATTTCTGAGGATGAGACATGTAGTGGAGTAGTTGTTGCACCACAGGTTGAGAAAGGTGAGGTGTGCGGGCCCAATGGGGACGCATACGAGGGCTGGTTATCAGGCACACTGGATGATAATACACCAGTAAGTGTCTGGGAAAAGCAGAAATTAGATGCAGTGCCGGAGCTAGAAGAGGCCTTTTACAATAGAGCAGCCAGAGAAAAAGCAGGAAGAGGCAGAGTAGCTAAACCTAAACTTCCAAACAAACCACACCCCATGACACGTCGGAGCCAGGATGACAGGGACACTTTGTCTCTGCCGGGATCATTTCCCCTGGTGGTGACCGCTGGGGGTCACATGAAATACAAGCCATATGGGGTGGGAGATGTAACTGCATTGATTGAGTTATTACCTCCTATTACAGACGGAGGTGCAGGGTGGTTGAGAGAATTTGATAGAGCAACAACAGGTGTTCAACTGGCCCTAGGTGATTTCAGAGCTGTGGTGGCCAGATGTGTTAAAGGCACAGCACTGGATGACATAGAAAAAATAGCAGGTACAGCATTGATGGCTGATAGCATCCCGTTTTGCCGTGTTGTGAATGAAATATCTCATGCATTACGTGAAAAATATCCCACTCCAAATGCTGCTAAGATTTTGAAGTTGTTGTGGAAGCCTGATCAAACTCCAAGGGAGTACATAGAACAGGCTAAAGCCACATGGGCCCTTAACACTGGCCAGCATCCTGGTAGAGAGGGGATGCAACAATTGTGGTTTAGAGACGCTGTGTTAAAAGGTGTGCCCGAAAAGGTCAGAGTGGCCATGACTGATAATCCCGACATGGAGGGAGCAGAGTCTCATGTGTGGGAGAAACATCTGGTGCATCGCCTGCAGACAGCTCATGATGAGGTTATGGCTAAAACTGAGGAGACAGATAGCATGAAAGAGCAATTGTTGAAATTACAGCTGGGTGAAATGAGGGGAAAAGCAAATGACAAGAAAAAGGATGAAAAAATAGCAAAAGTAATGGTAGCTCAAGGTTTCCAGCAAATGGGGACTGATGTTGATCCTAATGCATTGCCAGTAGACACACCGGGACCCGCGCGAGGCACAAATTGGGGTGGCCGTGGGGTCGGTAGAGGAAATTGGGGCTCACGTGGTGGTCAACGGGGAGGAGGCAGCGGCATGGGCAGGCAAAGGGGTGCGCCTAGAGGTCCGTACGTGCCAGGGACTGTGTGCTTCAACTGTGGTCAGACTGGACATTGGGTTCGAGAGTGCCCAGAACCACCTCAGCAGTTCGGTAACAACATGCCACGTTTGCCAAGAAGGGGGCGTGGACAATGGTCGGCCCCCAACTCACAGATGGCTCCACCAGGCCAGTATTCAGTGGAATACTGGCAGCAGGGACAATACTGACACACCCCACAGAGAGGCCTGGAAATAGGGGGAGGGGCAGACCCCCTGTTGCCACTAAGGGTTCATGGACGTAACCTGCCCTTTTTAGTGGACACAGGAGCAACGTATTCCACCATTCGTACGGCTCCTGACGACATCCCACTCACAGACACAAAAATCAGTGTTATCGGCTTCTCTGGGGTAACCATGACTTTGCCAGTGACTGTCCCTCTAAAGACGGAGTTAGGACGCCAGTCCTTAACCCATTCATACATGATTTCATCACAAGTTCCAGTTAATCTGTTGGGCAGGGACCTGCTCATTAAGCTGGGAGCTACTATCATGTGTGGAGCTGATGGATTGACAGTGACTTTGAGAGATGGCACACAGCTGTCCTGTTTGCAATCAGGAATGAGAGGACGGTGGCTGTTATCTGAGGATTGTGAACGTACAGCGCAGATTTACTGGGCGCGACTGACCACATCAGATGGAATTCTGGCACAGTACCAACTCTGGCGTCCCTGGATAATGTCCATGTCTGTTTACTCTCCCTTGCGTGACCCCTACCACGTGACCTTGTTTTATGATCGCGAACGCACTGAGTGCTTTGAGGAATTGTTTAACGAGTGTTTAGATGAGACAACTTGGGAGCTTAACTCTCAGGACATTTATGTTGGCACAGCTGGAGTGGCAGCGTTTGTTCCTCTCCCTGAAGATAAAATGTGTTGGTATAGAATGGGGGATGAAGCGGTTCCCCATGTGTCTTTGGCAGTACACGAGGGTCATCAAGCAAAAGATTTAGGCCCCATGGTGAGAACAGCCACAAGGGCCACAGATTGGCAACAAACACAACTCACTGATGTCTCATACTCACCCAGTTGTAAAACATATCGAATTTCTGTGACTGCTACTGATCAGAGTGTGTTAGAGCACAAATTTTTAAAGCGCACACATGGCAGGGAGAAATCTGATCACGAGGAAGCTGTTAAAGGCTTAACAGAACTCCCAGACACTCTGTGGTCTAAAGGTCCAACTGATGTGGGTTTAACATTTTGTTCACCCATCACATTTGAATTAAAGGATGACACCCCTATTTGGCGTTCACAATACAGACACAGTCCAGAGGCAGATAATGGGATTGCAGAAACAATTTCAGGGCTCCTGCAGGTGGGTGTGCTGGAGTCGTCTTCCTCTGCATGGAACACTCCGATCCTCCCAGTTGAAAAGTCAGGCACAGGCAAGTATCGCATGGCACATGACCTTAGGGCAATAAACGCTGTCCTTAAGACACAAACAGTACCTGTACCAAACCCCTACACAGCTCTGACTAATTTATCTCCAGATCAGCGGTGGTTCACATGCATAGATTTGGCAAATGCTTTCTTTTGTCTCCCTCTGCATCCATCTTTAAGAGATATTTTTTCATTCACTTACAGGGGCCAGCAGCTGCGTTACACACGGCTGCCGCAGGGTTTTGCCCTTTCACCGGGCATTTTCAATCAGGTACTAAAAAATGCTCTTTCTCCATGTGTTTTACCTGAAGGATGCACACTGATCCAATATGTGGACGATTTGCTGATTGCCGCTAAAACAGCTGATGCTTGTTTTCAAGCGACACTGACGGTGCTTCGCCAGCTGGCTAAAACAGGCTTTAAAGTAAGTAGAGAAAAACTCCAACTTGTCAGAACTGAAGTTACATTTCTAGGTCGTGTGGTGGCGATGCAGACGGTGGGCATGTTGGCCTCCCAGAGGGAGACAATTATGTCACACCCCCAGCCACGTACAGTTAAAGAAATGTTGTCATTTCTTGGGCTCACAGGTTACAGCAGACACTACATTCCTGACTATGTGGGCAAAACCAAACCTCTCAGAGATTTGGTAAGGGAACACGGCATGAGAGATCTCACAGCTAATCTCAACTGGACCACTGAAGCTGAAATGCGGTTCATTGCATTAAAGCAGGCCCTGTCTCGTGCAGCAGATTTGGCAATCCCCGATTATAACTCTGATTTCTCAGTTGATGTTTCTGAAACAAATGGAGTAGTAAATGGTGTGTTGTTTCAGAAAAAAGGGGGAAAGAGACAAGTACTGATGTATATCAGCATTGGCCTGGATAACACAGAAAAAAGACACCCCATGTGCACACAACATGCAGCCGGGGTAGCAAAAATAATTCAGAAAGTGGCTCACATTGTAAGAGGGCACCCACTGAAAGTGCTCACAACACACAGTGTGGTGGCCTATGTGAACTCACAGGCATTTACAATGACCCCATTGAGACAACAGAGACTGACTAAGATTCTGGAGTCTCCAAACTTGACCTTCACACATGAAGGGACTAACATGGCAGATCAAATGGGGGGGGGAACACCTCATGACTGTACACAAATAGTAGAGGTTGAAGAGAAAGTAAGATCTGATTTGAGAGCAGAACCGGTGAGTGAGGCAGATGATTACTTTACAGATGGATGTTGTTTTAGAGATCCGAGAGAAGGATTGAAAACAGGCTATGCAGTGATGAAAGGAGTTGGAGACCAGCTGCTGGTGGAGAAATCAGGAACATTAGAAGGGCCTCAGTCAGCACAGAGAGCAGAGCTGATTGCAGTGATAGAAGCTCTGAGATTAGGGAAAGGAAAAAGAGTTAACATTTATACTGACTCAGCATATGTTTTCGGAGCAGCACATGTAGAGTTGGGGCAATGGAGAAGGGCTGGATTTAGAACAGCCACAAATAAACCAATCAAACATGAGGAGGAAATGAGACAGCTGGAGGACGCTCTGAAAGAGCCTCTGGAGGTCGCTATCATAAAGTGTAAAGGGCATGACGATTCTGACACTTGGGTGGCGAAAGGAAACAGAGCAGCCGACGAGGAAGCAAAACGGGCGGCAGGCTATAAGGAAGGAAAACAAATGGTAAGTATGGGTATGGAATGGGGAGACCTGCCAGCCCAAAAGCGAGAGGACATCGAGAAGGCCCAGGGAGGAGCCTCACCCGAGGAAAAGGCGGTGTGGCAGGAAAGAGGGGCTGTACAATCAGAAGGATTGTGGAGAGGGCCCGACGGGCGACCAGTGCTCGCAGCAGGAGTGGCCCAGGAGAAAATCAAAGAAGCTCATGGGTTAGGTCATGTGGGAGTGGCCCAGATGGAAAGGGATTTGTGTCATTGGTGGCATCCCTACATGAAAAACCTGGTAAGGGAACATGTGAGAGCCTGCCTGATTTGTGGACAACACAATCCGAAGCCCACCGTGAAACCAGAGATGGGTAAGTTTCCTTTGCCAGAAAGACCAGGCCAGGAAATTGTGATTGATTACACTGACATGATAACCGCTGTTCGAGGGTGTAGATATCTGTTGGTGTGTGTGGATGGACTGACTGGTTGGCCAGAGGCGTGGCCTACCCGCAGAGAGGATAGCAAAACAGTGATCAAATGTCTGGTGAATTATTATGTCCCTTGGCATGGATTCCCAGAGAAGGTAAGATCAGATAATGGCACTCACTTTAAAAATCGAGATCTCGCTGAGGTGGAATGTATGTTGGGGTTGCAACACAGATATGGTACAGTTTACCATCCACAGTCTCAGGGAAAAGTGGAGAGAATGAACCAAAATCTTAAAAACAAATTGGCAAAAATCTGTGCACAGACTAACATGAATTGGGTTGATGCTCTTCCCATAGCCTTAATGAGTGTAAGGTGCGCCGTTAATCAGCGCACTGGGTTCACTCCATATGAGCTGCTGACAGGAAGACAATTTCCAGGCCCTGCAGCAGGTGTAAGAGAATTAAGAGAGGAAGTAAAAGTGTCTGAACATGTGAAACAGTTTAAAGCACTAAAAGCTCTTGTCTCTAGTTTCACTACGCAGGTGGGAGATCCAACAGGAAAGGAGGTGACCACGCCAGAGGCGAAGTGGGTGTGGCTGAAGGTGTATAAGCGAAAGTGGGACGAGCCAAGGTGGACGGGACCTTTCGAGGTGACCACTCGAACCTCTCACGCGGTCCAGCTGAGGGGCAAAGGCGACACCTGGTACCACTGGAGCCAGTGTGCAGCGGCAGAGGAGCCTAGGCGATCGGAGAGGCTCTTGGCGAAAAAGGGGAACACGGCTGTGACCCCAAAAAACACAGATCTTAGTATAGAAGGGCCAGAATAATACCCTGATCTGTGTAACGACCAAAGGGTAGTCTACCCCTGAGGTTGAAGAAAGAAGTCGAGAATCACCCAACTGGAAGACACTGGTAGCTGCAGCAATAAAAATAAAGGTTAAAAGCTCCTTAGACAGAGGTTCTAGTCTAAGTACATTTGAAAGGTATAAGGGGGCATTAGAATGGGGGAGGAAAAGTCTAATGCAAAAATGAAGCTTCTGGAGAATTGGAAATTGATGGGAGTGTTAGCTATGATCACTATTGGTGTGCTAACTACTGTTTTTCTGTTGTGTGAGTTGCCCAGTTACAGAACTCATCCACCTCCTCTTCCTCTCGCGGACCCTGTGGCGACCAGCTCTGAGCGTGATGTAGGTGAGAAACCAGATCCTTGTTTAGAGTATTATGGAGGCATAGAGGTGGATTACGTTAGAGGATCCACCACAGCCTTCACTTTTGATCTATGTTCCGTGATAGACTGTGGAAAGGATCAGACCAGTTGGCGCGGGTACGAAGTGTGGACATGTCATGACATAAGATTCACAAATGCTTGTCTTGTAGGTAAACCCACCGCCACGGGGTACACCCCGTGTGAGGAGTGGGACATGGTGACCGGTTACACTCTCCCAGGATGGGATACACGGGGCCGTTGGGAGGGGTTTGCAATTCAGCGTGATTTCAGTAACACACAAAATCCACTTACAATGTCTATTGGTGGGTGGCAGGTTACACCGCAGCGGTACCGGAAAGAAGATAAAGTGTTTTATTTGGTGTTAGGAGTAGATGTATTTGGGAAAGACCCGAGGGGCGTAATAAAGATAAACTTTAAAGATCCTACCTGTAAATTACCCAGCCACAACGCCACATTAAGCTGTAATTTATCTAGCAGCGACACCACATCAACCAAAGCCCCACCTTCCGTGTCTAAAGTAACAAAAATGGACTACACAAAGTGGAAACCCCGACAGCTGATGTCTCGTGCCACAGGCTACGTGGACAGCAACCTGTGGTTGGACTGGCTGATTGAAACTACAAAAGAGCAAAAGGTGTCTGATTGTGTGGCATGCGCTACAGCACGCCCACGTTTATTTATTGAACCGGCACCTCTGTATCCAGAGGACCCCTGGGGTTTTGATTGCATGCTCCGACTTACTCGGAGAGCAGTAAATACAGGAAAATGTGCTCCATTATCTGCTTTATTTCCCCCAATAGATAATAACACCATTCCCGGACCATTCACACCTAGGAAAGCTAATTATACTTGTTTCAATTTTACTGCAGATGATCCCGGAGAGCAGGAGTATGACGCTGGAGAGATCCCGGCTGATTGGTGTGAGGCCACATTTCCAGGAAGAGGAGAGGCAGCGCGTGCGAGCGCCACGGTCGTGGGTACTTGGGCTCGAGCCGGTTTGTACTATTATTGTGGAGGTGGGAGTCTGCATGTGCGAATACCAAATGAAGCGGTTGGTGTTTGTGCCATGGTCAGACTAGGAGCGCCTCTGCTGATAATAGGGGGTAAGGATAATTCTGAGAGGGTAGAGGGACATGCGCGACGACCACCTAGGCGCAGACGTCAAGGGTGGCCTAAAGGATCATCTTGGTCGTTTGATTTAACTGTTAATTCACCCACATATATAGATTCTATCGGTGTTCCGCGTGGCGTTCCAAATGAGTTTAAATTAGTAGATCAGATAGCAGCCGGTTTTGAAAACATTCCAGTACTATCTGCCTTGTTTCCCGTCACCCCCAATAAAAACGTAGATAGAATTAACTATGTGCACTATAACGTTCTCCGACTGTCAAATTTGACCCGTGATGCAATTCAGGGCTTAGCAGAACAAGTAGGTCCGACCTCTCTGATGGCAGTGCAGAACCGGATGGCGCTGGATATGGTTCTGGCTGAAAAAGGAGGGGTTTGTGAGATGTTTGGACAAATGTGTTGTACTTTTATTCCCAATAATACAGCTCCGGATGGCTCTGTAACTCGAGCACTGGAGGGGCTACGGACTCTGGCCCATAATATGCATGAACATTCAGGTATCGACAATCCGCTGGAGGAATGGATGACTTCTGTTTTTGGGCAATGGAAGGGATTTGTTATGTCAATCTTGGTTTCACTGTCTGTTTTAACTGCTGTCTTAACCACATGTGGTTGTTGTTTGATCCCATGCCTCAGAGCTCTGGTAGTTCGTCTTATTGACAGGGCCGTAACCTCAGGGCCGGAGGGCCGGGGGGTTATGATGCCTCTGTTAAAGGATGATCCTGAGGAATGGAGAGACGTGGACCTTGTGACCCTGGAATGCGTCTTGTAAGTGATCTCTTTGAGAAAAGAGATCAAAGGGGGTGTTGTAAATGACAAGTAGCTAAATATATGCCATTTTATGACCAGTAGTCAAGGTAGTAAATTAGCTTAACAGCTGCAGGCCATATATTATCCTTTAGTTCTAATGGTGTGCGATGTATGTAGTTTAGTCTCTATTATACTCTTGAATAAAAGAAACATAATCATTTGTAGTTCATTAGACAAAATGTGCATTACTCTGTATCCTTGATCAGCTGTGAAGGTCTGACACTGTTTTCTTGAGAATGTTTTACTGCTGAATCATGTGAAGAAGGCCATAACAGGGAGACTAGGTGTCTGAGCAGAAGAGATAAAACCACATTCTTCACCCCCCTTCCAGTTTCACACAGAAAGACAGGGAGGCAAGGTCAGGAGCCAGGCTCACTAAGAATTAGAAAAACATGTGAAGATGCAGCTTTTATGACAGGGAGGGGGGTCAGGATTAGCTATAAAAGTCTGTGAAAGTTGCCACCATTTTGAGACATGCTGTCGAACCTCTGCAGGCATCTCTCCCGTCCGGACGTTGTAATGCTCTGTTTGTGATTTGTACCGAAATAAATGATTGTTGATTGAGCATATATACACCGAGTATTGTCCTTCCTTCAGCCCAAAGATTCAAAGAACTGCGTGTTTTCCACACAGGTTACAGCAGGCAGTTCATTCCGGATTATGCAGGCAAAACTGCCCCTTTAAGGGGCCTAATGAAGCAAGTTGGCGTTCGAAACTTTAAGGCTGAGCTGCCTTGGACGCCTGAAGCTGAAGTCGCATTTATTAGGGTAAAACAGGATTTGTCAAGGGCCTAAGATGTAGTCACACCCAACTATGATGAGCCATTCTAATTGGATGTTTCTGAAACAAACTCAGTTGTAAATGGAGTGTTGTTTCAGAAAAAAAGGGGGGGGGGGGTAGAGATGTGCTCACGTATGTAAGTGTAAAACTACATCCAACAGAAGCAAAGCATCCTACATGCACACAACATGCAGCAGGGGTCGCTAGAATTATCCAAAAAACAGCACATGTAGTGAGAGAACACCCACTAAAAATACTCACTACACATACCATAGTGGCATACGTGAATTCACAAGCATTTTGTATGTCACCACGGGCACAACAGAGACTGAGCAAAGTCTTAGAGGCCCCAAATTTGACATTTACACATGAAGGAATTAACATGGCAGATTTAATTGGTGTAGGGGAACCACATGACTGCGCCAAAAGAGCACAGATTGAGGAAAAGATTAGAGAGGACCTGAAGGCCGAACCCATACCGGGAGCTGAGGACTGGTTCACCGATGGATGTTGCCACCGAGACGAAGGAGGACTGAAAGCAGGGTATGCGGTGGTTTGCAGAGTAGAAGGAGATTATCAGGTCAGAGAGTCAGGAAGGATTGAGGGAAAGCAGTCGGCCCAGAGAGCTGAAGTGATAGCCCTAGCTCGAGCTTTGAGACTAGCCAAGAACAGGAGAGTGAACATCTACACCGATTTGGCATATGCGTTTGGAGCAGCGCATGTGGAGCTGCCTCAGTGGAAAAGAGCAGGATTCAGAACAGCAACCAATGCACCTATTTCCCACAAACATGAAATGGAGGAACTGGAAAAGGCCTTGGCTGACCCAGAGGAGGTGAGCATTATAAAATGCAAAGCTCACTCCCAAGGAACCAGCATGGTGGAAAAAGGAAACCAGAGAGCAGACGAAGCCGCAAAGGAGGCCGCAGGCTACAAAGGACGGAGACAAATGATACAGGTAACATCAGAAGAGGAGATATCTGTTGACCTGATTGAGGAAGTCAAACAGGCCCAGGAGGAGGCATCCCCAGAGGAAAAGGGGGTGTGGAAAAACAAAGGAGCCTGGCAGGATGGACATTTGTGGAGGGGGCCAGACGGGCGCCCCGTGCTGACAGCCAAAATGGCAGAACAGAAGGTGGATGAAGCCCACGGACTCGCCCACGTGGGGATAGCCCAGATGGAGAGAAACTTGTGTCATTGGTGGCATCCTGAGCTGCGAGGAATGATAAGGGAGAAGGCCAGGATGTGCTTAATCTGTGGGGCACACAATCCTAAGCCAGCAGTAAAACCGGAAGTGGGTAAGTTTCGGCCCCCTGGGAGGCCGGGAGAGGAGATGGTTATTGATTTCACTGATATGATTGATTCCGGGCCTGGCGGTGTAAGATATTTGTTAGTGTGTGTTGATGCTTCTGGTTCCCGAAAAAGAATTAGATCAGATAATGGAACCCATTTTAAAAATCAAGATTTGGAAAAAGTAGAAAAAATGTTGGGCGTCCAGCATAAATTTGGAAGAGTCTATCATCCTCAGTCTCAGGGGAAAGTCTGAGCGCAAACAGGGCGAAATTGGGTCGCAGCCCTGCCGGTTGCGTTGATGACCATAAGATGTTCTGTTAATCAATCCACAGGTTTTACACCATACGAGCTGCAAACCGGGAGACAGTTTCCGGCACCTTGGACGGTGGGCTCGGTTGAACGGGACAAAAAGGGGAACCGGTCCCACGCAGACTGCTGGAACGAGTTAAAGGCGCTTGTGTCCAGTTTCACAAAACAGGCGGCTGGTAAAGGGCCCACAGGAGAAGGAGAGGTCCCGGACGCGAAAACAGTGTGGCTGAGAGTCATCAAACGCAAGTGGAAGGAGCCCCGCTGGACTGGTCCATATGAGGTATCGGCTCGGACGGCGACAGCGGTCCAACTGAAGGGGAAAGGCGACACCTGGTATCACTGGACGCAGTGCGCGGCCGCGCACGAGGGGTTGGTGGGGAAGGATCAATCTCCACCCAACACAGGTGAAATTGAGAGGCAGAATAAACCCTCACACCTGTGCAACGGGCCGACCGGTGGTCTACCCGGAAGGTCGAAGAAAGAAGAGCAGCCTAGGAGGAGATCACCGCGCCAACGAAAAGGAGCGGTACCACACTGAACACCTAGAACAAGAGAGAGGCTCTGATAAAGGGCTTTGAACTTTTTACTACACCATAACATTCACATACCACCATGCCATCACAACAATTAGACACTGGTGATGAAAGAAGAGTTTCAAAAGCCATCACAATGTTCAAAATTATTATGAGTTTGATGTCAATTATGTTGCTAATCATGGCTACTTGTTTTTTGATTTGTTTGTTGCAGACCAACCCGGGAAACCAGTCTGAGCACGGAGGCCATGCCAGTCCGGCGTTGTTTGATACACCAATTACATCACGCGTGATCTATAGTGATTTAAAACTGCGGGCAAGAGTGAAGTGCGAGGTCTCTGGTAAAAAGGATGAGTGTCTCAGCACATATGGTGGTTTAGAATTAGATTATGTTATTGGCCCCACAATTTCTTTTATGTTTGATGTGTGATGTTGTTAATTGTAGGGACGTCGGCAGTGACTGGAGGGGATATAATGTGTGGCTATGTTGGGATTATTCAGTGAGTACGCACTGCGAGAGGGGAAATCGTCCATATGACAGCTGGTGCCGTAATTGGGACCAGGTAAGGGGTTAAACTGGGCAAAATTGGGAACCGTTAGAACTAGGATCAGAAAACGAGCTTAAACTACAGAGGGATTTTAGCCCCTCTGGAAACGCATTAACCTTATCATTGGGGAATTGGCATCGCAAACAATCTATGTATTTGGTTCTGGGGGTGGAAACAGCGGGGGTTGATCCAAAAGGGTTAATTAAAGTTAATTTCCTAGAAAAAACTAATCGCGTACCGTCAGGTAGAGAAGACATGACAACTCGTGTGATTGCCAGCCCCACCAGCTCTGTTGCATCTTTTACAGGGCAGGAGGGGAGCGGGTCGTCGGAAGCTACACCAGAGGAGCACGAACCAAGGGAGAGGCGAGTAGTGTCGGTGGACTACACCACCCTGAAACCTCAGGATTTGATTGAACGCGCTACCGGGTTCAGTGACAGTAATATCTGGCTGGACTGGATAGCCCAAAATGCTAGAGAACAAAAAGTGGCTAATTGTGTAGCTTGCGCTTCTGCAAGGTCGCGTTTATTTATAGAGCCTGCACCTCTGCATCCAGAGGATCAGTGGGGCTATGATTGTATGCTGCGGATGACTAGAGGAGCTGTGAATACGGGGAACTGCACTGTGTTGTCCAGTCTATTTCCCCCTATTGGCAAGCTCACGCAAGTAGGGCCGTTTATGCCCCGGAAAGATAATTATACGTGCTTTAAGTTTACCACAGATAAAGTTAAATATCGGTTGGGGGAAATTGACCCCAGTTGGTGTTCGGTCACCCAGACGGGGAGGACCACCAACAATGTGAGTGATGCAGCCACCCTAATTGGGACTTGGGCTAGGAGCGGGCTGTATTACTATTGCGGGCACAGGACTCTACTGGTCAGAGTTCCTCTTGGGAGCGTGGGGACGTGAGACTAGGAGCGCCACTTATGCTAATCGGAGATAAGGTAAAATCAATTCCCCCACACAATACGCGCACATTTGCAGCCAGGCGCAAAAGACACATTTTGAGGAAGAGAGGAATACATGACATAAATGTTTATGACCCTAGAATGAATTCCCCCACCTGGATCGACTCCATTGGAGTGCCCAGGGGGGTTCCAAATGAATTTAAACTTGTTGATCAAATAGCAGCCGGGTTTGAAAATATTCCAATAATTTCTGCTTTCTTTCCAGTGACCCCAAACAAGAACCTAGATAGGATCAATTATGTTCACTATAATGTACTGAGGCTCTCTAACCTCACCAGAGACGGCATGGAGGGGTTGGCGGAGCAGGTGGGTCCGACCTCGTTAATGGGAGTGCAGAATAGAATGGCCCTTGATATGTTGTTAGCGGAAAAAGGGGGCGTTTGTTCTATGTTTGCCGATCAGTGTTGTAATTTTATTCCAAACAAGACTGCTCCAGATGTGTCGGTAACGCAGACTCTGAAGGGCCTAAAGAGCCTTTCTGAAACTATGCATGATCACTCCGGTGTTGATAGTCCGTTGGAAGGCTGGCTGACCTCAGTGTTCGGACGGTGGAAGGGGGTTATCACTTCGGTCATGTTTTCTTTGTCTGTTGTGGTGGGTATTATGGTTATTTGTTGTTGTTGTCTCATCCCTTGTGCCAGAAGAATGTTCAAAAGTATGTCTGTGAGGGCAGTGGACCCTGGAGTCCTTACTTCAATGTCCATGATGCCAATGATGCATGTAGAACTGAATGTGTAGGCCAAGGGGGGAAACAACTGTTGGTGACCTCTGGATTCTCCAGAGGTCAACAGAGGGAATTGTAAAATAAGGAGGGGATGTTTTTCTCATTATCATTTAATATTTTAATATGGCATTATTAGTTCATTAGAAGTATATAACCAGCTTTGCATTAAACATAAATTGAAGTTTTTGACCTTACATTATTCTTTGCATTACAGTGATGGTGATAACTTTAGTTTGATCTTTTCTTACAGGTACCAGAATAATAACATGATTTTCCATTGCAGATGTAACCATGATCATTCCATACACATTGCAGTTTGTTGCTTATTCTAGAGTTGTGCTCAAGTTAATTAAAGGTTAAAAGCTACAGCCAGTGCGAGTCTGGCTGATCTATGGAGGGCGAAGGCTTTGAGCTTGGAAGGCCGCACGCGCTTACACAGCACTTATAAGATGTTATTCTTGGTGATTTTGTGCTTAGTCATGTTTTAATATGTTTTAAGTAGAAGTAGCTGATCCAGCAATATTCATTTAATATTATATACTTGATTTAGAGCAATACACACTGATGGTCTTAACAAATGAAAGAGTCCTTGTAGCTGCCATGTTGTGTCTTAGCAGGGTACAGACGGTTCCAGGAGACGGGGGCAGTCAGCGTCTGCCCTCGGGAAGGAGACAATGTTATTCTTTGTGTTAAATAAAATTGTCAACATTGATTGTATTACACCTGTCACTACGCATGGAGGGGCGTTCTAATACCCTGATTTCATAAAACTATGATGATGTGTTCTTTTAAGAGAGATCTGAGACTGTCTGCATACAGTGTCCATCTCCCACGTGTGTGATCATTAAATCATCGTTTGACTCAACCCGACCGGACCAGTGTTGTTATTGTGGGTTTTTCCTCTGGTGTCCATCCCCAATATTTTGAACCTTAACATTACGAAGTATCTTGTTTGATGGTACAGATTTACCTGGTCCAATGTGTCCATGATGTTCGCAATCTTTTGGCGTGTTGCTCCTCCTTTGGCACGTATGACTTTGATCAGCTGACTTGAGTGCATGTCTAACTGGGCCATGAACTTCCACTCAAGAGGAACAGCCATGAGCCTCTGGAACTCTGTATTTATCTAAAAACAAAACACAAATGACAGTAGATATTGTATTATGGAACAAAATGCTGAAACTGATTGTATGCCAAAATGTCTATATCCCAAAAAGTATAACATATATGGGAATTCAAAATGTAAATTCTTTCATTAAGTTCAGTGTTATAAAATCTCAACCACATCAAGTTATGACCGATTCATGAAAGTTAACTGCAATAAATCCCGAAGCATACAGACTTCGATCACTTCAGTTCCATTCTTACCTCTTTCTGTTTGAAGAGTGCAGGCCATCTGTCCTTCAGTTCCTGAATGCTTGGTTCTTGGTTTACCACCTCATGTCGTCTGTAGGCAAACGTGTTAGCCATTTTGTCTGCGATGACCCTTTCATTGTCCCTTATCCCGATCTCTGTCAGAAGTTCTAGTCTCACTTTTTCCATGCTGTCCAGAGTCTCACCAGTAGGAAAGGATGGATAAAAGTTAGCTTCAGAACGTTTTGGCTTCTTCACTTTTTTAGCAGGGAAAGCATCTGTAGTAGCTTTAGATTTCAGTGAGTTTACACACAGCTCTGGACACCCCTGTAATTTGAGCTGGGTCCTGTAGTTTGCCATTTTGTACTTCAGTCGTTGTTTCCAACCGTAGCAGCCATTGAATGATCCAGGTTCTTTCAAACATGGGTGCTTTTTGATAAGGGCCTTTGCAGCTGCGCAGAAATGTGCATCCTCTGGATAGGCCTTATAACGGTAAATTTCTTCTGCAACTCTTTTCAGGATATCAGACAGCATTCGGGCGCTTAAAGTCAACATTTTTTGGCTCACACGGTACTCAGTATTCCCCCTCTCTAGCTGTAGCTCTGTATCATATGAAAATTGGGGAATTGCAAAGTCTTCTGGCCACTATTGTGTTCGAGATGACATAGATTCACGGGATGAGAGGATAATTGTGTCATTTGATGCCACCGAAATACCGTCATCAGACTCAAATGAAAGAGACAGAGATGAAGTGGACTGATCGGCACTGATCAAAGGTGGATTTGTTTGCTGGTGGATCACTTTGATTGTCCCCAAATTCCGAAGTTCGGTGGTAGAATTCAGATTGAAGAAGTCGTTGCCAAAGTCTTGGTCCATGTATTGCAATCTGAAGTTACCTTTTAACCCAAAGGTAGTCTTTATCGTGCTGAGAAGGTCTTCAAGTGACTCTGGGATGCCATTTGGAAGAGTCAGCTTTTCAATGTTGTTCTCTCCTAAAATCACCTTCAGTCTTGCAGGTGTTGAACCAGCCATGGTGGTCTGAGAACAAAGCACAAGCACAGCTAGTGAGGATCAACATGTAAACCAGTGACATTTCCAATTAGGAGAATTTAATGTCAAACTAGAGGAAAAGAGAGAAGGCAAAGAGAGGAGGAAAGGGGAGGAGAAAATGAAGAGGAGAGGGGAGGAGAAGAGAGATGGCGAGAATATGGGAGACATTGAAGAGAAGAGAGAAGGAGAGGAGGTGAGGAGAATATAGGAGACAACAAGGAGAGGAAAGAAGAAAAAGAGAAGAGAAGCAGAAGGGGGGAAGAGCATAGGATTAGCATTCACTGACTGGAATCCAGCAACCTGCATTAAAAAAATGACATAACTGATGAATTGCCAATGACATCATCACACCACTTTGGCTTGCAGTATAAAATAAATATGTTCTGAGAACACATTAGTATTGTGTGGGTCTGGGTTTTGTTTTCCCACTTAAGAAAATACTTTATCATATTTTGAGGCCTCACCCTTTAAACATGGACATATCTTTTCAAGGTGACAAGACGCATCCCTCTAATTTTGTAGTCTGCCAGTGGGTAGGTATCATGCAGTTCTTGTGGCTCAACAAGTTCCACTTCTTTGCTTGGTGATGTTTTGAAATCATAAGCTCTGTAGTGTTCCATATACCATCCGCTAAGCTTTTTCAGAATGAAGATTAGTTTGTCCTGCAGTATCACCATTTGGATGATTTCACCAAACTCTGGCAGTCCTCCCAGTGAGCCGTGGATCAAGATCATCCCACACTTGTAGATTAGTCCATTATATGCTACACTTTTAGCCAAGCACACATTGTCCATATCTGGAGACTTCTGTCTCAGTGCATTTGAGATGTCCTTGTTAAGAACATCAATGTGAACAGTGGAAACATCTGTTACTTCCAGTGGGGGTTTGGCAAAGCTAATTGCATGCAAATGATATGCAATCTGATACTGATGTCTCTGTGAAAGGGAAAGAAGTACATTTTTGAAGCATCTGATGTTCCTTGCAAATCTTTTAAAAAAACTATGCTTTGCTTCGAATCACATAGTCCATAGTGCAACCAGTGGCCCAAACTTATGGATCAAGTATGGATAATGTTCCAAGTAGTGGTGCTTTGGTTTAAGATTAACATCTGGGAAAACCTCTTGAAACTTGATTCTGTGCTCGGAGATCTTAAAACCAAGATATGCAATGGAGTCCTCAGTATGAACAGGACTGACAACAAGATCAACAATGTCCTTCAAGTCTGTTAAGATGTGCCAAGCAGGCTCCTCACAGGGTACACTCTGCCCAACGAATAACGGCAAAAATCTGGTAAGACTCCAGTTCTCGTGTGCATTCCCTCCTACACTTTTTTTGGATGCAAAACTGAGAGCCACAGGATGAGGTCGATTTGTTTTGTCAGCCCACTTAAAGTTGAAAGATGATATTGCTTCATTCAATGTACATAATGTGAAATACTTTTTTTTGATTAACAAATTGAGGCAAAGCGCAAGTTCAAAAGGAACAATTCCCTCAAAAAGATCATGTACAACATCAGGTGGAAACCCAGTGGTAACATCAAAATGTGAGAGGTGCTTTGACAAAATACACTTTGATTTTACACCATAATAACTGGGCCATTTGTTTTCCTCAATAATTCGTAAATGATCTGCATGAATGTCTTTTGTTCTTAAAGTAAAGACTTCACTTCTGACTTCAATAGTCTGGAACTCTGATGTTTCTGCAGTGCAAAATCTACATACGTATGTCCCTGAGAAATTTTCAAAGAATTCAGCAATACTGTGTGCACCAAGGTTGTCGGCAACAACACACTGAACAGTGCCTTTTACTGTTCTGCCAAACTTTGACAGAAATATCCCACTCGGTTCCAAAATTACAAGACCATTAATTACAGGTTTTAACACTTTCTCATACCCATAGCACTTCAGATCATTACTTTTGATTAAAGCAACCAAATAGATTGAGGTTAAAGCAGAATTACAGCCTGGTGGCAAATTACCCAAAACCCAGTACAATCCACAAATTTTATGCTTCCTCCGTGATGTACCAAGGGGATTACATATTTCGAATTCATCAATGTATAATATCAATGAAATGCTTTCCTGCTTGGACAACAGTCCATTTTCATGGAAGAAGTCACCATCGAAGATAGTTTTGTAGTGCACAGAAGTTTTTTGAGGCTGATTATCTACAGTATTCAAATTAACAGCCTGATCCAAGATTGTCTGGCAGTCAAGAATATGCTGCAAAGACTTTAAAATTGAAATATATTGGAATGACTTGTTATTTTTTCGGCAAGTATATATTCCACTGGTTCCACTACTTTAAAGTGGCTCTTAAAGTATGCTTTTCGTCTCCAAGGACTGGAAAGTGGACCTTTATCTCCAATTGCTTTTTTTACAGGGTTTGTCTCTACACTGGCTAGCTTTTCAACAACTGACTGGTCAAATTGGCATCTGTTGTCTTGTAATACTTGGCTAATAGTCTTTTGGGTAATCGCCACAGAAACAGAACCAATCAAATAGTTTAACTCCTGCAAAAGCTCATCTACAGCTGCATTAGACACAAGAAAGATGTGTTCCAACTTAAGGAGCACTGAAGCAATTTTAAGCTCAATATCCTTCTCTAAGTTTTCAGAATACCCATTGTCAAAAGCAGAATTTAAATTTACATCACTCTCTATAATTTCCACATCTGAATTATCACTGGCAACACTGGCACAAGATTCATCAACAGAACTTATTCCAGGCTTAAATGTGTTCACTGTACCAGAGTGTTTTCTGTATTTATGACTTTTGAAGTTCTCATAGACATTGGTTTTATATTCACAGTTTTGGAACACACATGTTACAGTCTCCTTATTTTTAAGATGCTGATAGATATGTTGAAAATATTCTCTTTCTGTGGAGAGTTGATTATGGCCACAAATATGGCAAGTGAATGTGGACGCAGCTTTGGAGACTGCTTGTTGGGCAGGGTGATTTCTTGATAGATGGCTCAGTAGGGCGTTCCAAGTCTTGAACCTACATGCACAATTTAAATAAGTGCATGGATATGAGTGGCCTCGTCCGTAATGCCTATGAATCAGTTTGTAGTGTTTGAGCAATTCAGATCTTTTTGTTAATGTTGTCCCACAGTCCTTGCATCTCCACATGAAGCATAGCACTGGAGAAACAAAGAGACACGCTTTACTGGGTGTATATAAATAATTTGAGAAAACACAGAGGGAGAGTTGGGCAATATTACAATATATCAATATGGTGATATGAGACTAGATCTCATCTCAGCTTTTTGCCACATTGCCCAACACAAAGCAAATCATTTAAACACAAAATGTATCCATCAAATGTAGCCAGCCCTCTCTAATTAGATTTTAAAGGGATAAGTTCAAAACAAAAGTTTAAAAACAAAACCCAAATGCCCATAGGTACTTTTTTTTTTTTTGCAATTGTTTTATATATAAAGCCGATTCCTGTTCAGTGTAAAACTGAATTAAGTTTAAATGAGACATTACTATTTTGAACTTGCATACCTTTGTTGTTGATGAAGTGAAAGTACGCAAGTTCACAGGTAAAACGAGCTGCCTGGCATGCCTCCACACAGGAATGCCCCTCTTGAAGTAGTCACAGAGCTGAGAAGAAGTTAGGTCAGAAGGTGGTGATGGGGCATCACATTGGACACCAAGCCAAAGGTTGTGGCACTGTCCAGGGTTCCACCCAGAGGTGATGTAATCTTTCTGCCATCAGCAGACACCCCTCTGGAGAGGTTGACAGGAAGGAAAGGAAGCGCTACGCAAAGTCCTAAAGATTAAAGATATGTTCGAGTTAGTCTGTCGATCTTTCATCATGTTTACAGTGTTCATCTGCATCTATGTACTTATATATGTATTCAGACACAGACCAGAAGTGTGCTAGGTCTACAAGAAATCTGATGGCTGTATTTTCTGTGTTCAATAGCGTAATACTTTCTTCTATGATTTCTAGTTTTGATTTTCTGCCGCACACCATCTCCCTCTCACACGGCTGATCCATGCGTGTACGAGCACTGCACGCACCCTTTCTCCTCGCCTTCTTAACGTCATGTACATTGAAAGCAATGCAAGCGGCAGTAAATGCATGCTTCCTGGAGCCACCACAGCTAAACTTTACCTCCTACATCACCCGTGGCTGTGACCACATGAACTATTCGCGCCGACAGGCATACTGCGAACAACCACTTGTGTATAAATGCGCGCGCCTGAAGTAACGTAGTCTGAAGAGAACCGCGGCCCAGCTTGCCGCTATAATGTGCTAATGCTAATGAATAACTAACAGTAAGCCAACACGACACACTGCATGAATACACAACTTTAAGCTAGCGTTACGATATTAAAACAAGAGAGTACCGCCGGCAAACTACGAACTTAACCTACATGTCCAAGCACAAACTACCAACAGGTCTGACATTTTGCTAATGTTAGCAGGGCTGAATGATAGCGGTTTGGTCAGGTCAGTTTACTAAACACTTAACAAACTTAACAATACAGTTGGAATATTTTTATATCTAATATATTAAAATATGTGTTCTACATTTGACTTACCTTCAAGGACTATGGAAAAAGTAATATCTTCGTTACCTTATTGACCAAATTGTTCACGAGGTCCTGCCTGCAGCCAAGTGCCTCTCAAATTGTTGTTCTCAACCGCAGGTAGAAAATTCTGGAGAAGGCGGAGACGTCATGACATCAGACGCACTGCGTCACGAGAAACCTAATTGATGCAGGTTGACTCTAATGAGAATAGCAGGTTACATGTGTACTGAGGGAACAACACGTAATAACAAGTTGATATACTCCACAAATTTAGACTGGCTCCACTAAAGCAGAAATCTTAATGAAACTGACTCTGAACTTTACGTAACTTCAACTACTGCTGAAATACACTTTTTAGAGTGTACTTTAATGCGGACCCTGTGACACCCCATTGAAGACCCATAGGCTGTGGATCTCTTAAGATCTCACTGTTGGTTTTGTAAGGCCATGTTACTCCTAAATTTCTATCTTGTTCAAAGAGAAGATATAAAACAAAGTTCTAAGCTAATCGACCTTAGTGTTCTCCTTTCTTAAAAAGAATCGATAAGAGAATCGAATCGTTAAACAGAATCGAAAATGGAATCGGAATCATGAAAATCTTATCAATACCCATCCCTAGCTGTAATAGTGTAACATTCAACATTAAAACAGCAACAATTATGGCAGCTAAACAGTTGAGACATTGTGTGGTCAGATAGGCCTAACATTGGGGGAAAAAAACTGAATTAAAGAAAACAAAATGACTATAGAATAAGCACTTCTTGTAATGCAGTGTTAACATGAAAAAGACTCTATAAGGTCTCCATTAAGCCAACAAATGAAATAATGCAACTCTCTGACACAACATATCATTGTGAATCACACCCATATGACATTTCAGAGCCTTCAGGAACTCTGAGTATGATGGCGCCTGTGTTTGGCTCTGCCGCTGCCGGGTGCAGTTTGTCGCGCTCTACTACTGTTGTGTTGTTTTCTTCTGCTCTACTGTTCTCACTCAGTTTTAATGATGTATTTGCTGCCCTGGTGTATGATCGCCTGGCTTTGCTATCCATCCGATCCTCTATGATGATGCCACAAAATGTCTCGTCGTCCTCTGCCATTTTCCACCCTCCTCCATTAGCTGGATCCTCGTCAGGCGATTTCAGTGGTCCCTCTAAATCACAGAGAAGGAGAGGGAGAAGAGGAGGTATTCAGGTAAAGCTCAGGCTTTACTGGCGGTGTGGTTTGGCTGGTAAGCAACGTCGAGCGTGCGTTGTCTCCTATGTCCAGAAAAGCTCCATGGAAGGGGACTTGTTTTCCACAGCCTTGTTTGGATATGCTGGGCCCGGCTCTTTGAGACCTTGCCACCTTAGGAGGGTTTATCCAGACTCTTCTGCGGGCTGGCCTTTTCTTCCCTCGGTGAGTGGATTCTACGAGCGTGACGGCTCGAACCCTGTGTATTTACGTCCCTTAACCCAAGCCTCTGCAAATAATGAGGCTTCTAGCTCACTGAATATGGCACTTTTTAACGCTCGATCTCTGTCTAATAAATCATTCTTGTTGAATGATTTTATATTAACTAAAAAACCTGGATTTTTTTATTCTTGACTGAGACCCGGCAGCGGGATGTAGACTACTCGTCACTTATTGAACTCTGCCCGGATGGCTATACTTTTATTACCCAGCCACGGTTGTCTGGTCGGGGTGGTGGGCTTGCTGTGGCTTTCCAGGACCGTTTCTCCTGCCGCGCCGTGAAAACTGGACATTTTTGTTCGTTTGAGCTGCAGCTGCTTAAAATTGGTAACAAGGATCCTTTCTACTGTGCTGTGGTGTATTGTCCACCTGGATATACTGTAACAGGTTATTTTTATCGGAACTCAGCGACTTCTTATCCGCTACTATAAAGCTGTCTAGGGTGCTTATAGTTGGGGACTTTAACATACACATTGATGATGACTCCGACCCATTCGCCAGAGACTTTATGAACATTATGGATTCTTTTCATTTGACTCAGCATGTGTCCGGTCCTACACACAGCAAAGGTCACACACTGGACCTTGTTTTTTCCTTTGGTTTAAATATTGATTTTATTTGCTCTGAGGACATTTTTATTTCTGATCACTATGTTATTGTTTTTAACTTGTCTTTTAATGAGCCTTTGTTCCCCGTTAGACGGATGGTTAGCTCTCGCATCTTTAACTCCTCCACAGCGGAGAATTTTGTGGATGCTTTTAACTTACAGCTATCTCCTCAAAATGGTGTTGATTTCTCAACCAGTCTTTTTAATAATTATTGCCTTTCTATTTTAGATTAAATTTGTCCGGTTAAGACGAGGAGTGTTTCTTCCTCCAAATCTCCTCCTTGGCTAAATGACAGTATTCGTTGTCTAAAACGTGATTTTCGTAAAGCGGAGTGCAGGTGGAGGAAAACTCATCTAAATGTTCACCTCCTCTATCTTATGGACCTTTTAGCTTCTTTTAATAATGCGATCAGAGATGCGAGGGATGCCCATTTCTCACACTTGGTTACAAAGAGCAGAGGCAATCCTAAGGTGCTATTCATTCATTCATTCATTCATTTTTCCAGGAACCTGGAAGCAGTCTCTACTCCAAACATCACTGCAAAGTCCTGCAAAATCTAACAAAGGAGAAGTATGTCCATTAAAAGAATTTTTTTTAAGTCAAGTATTTTTCAGATTCCCATTTGTTCACCTACCAGTCCTTTAGTGTCCAAAAAACGAGGAAACATCTGAAGAATGTTTGCTGATTCTTGTGGGTCATGGAGTATCTGCTGACGATAGTAGAATGTCTCTCTCATCTTCTGGAAGACTATATCTTGGTCAGTGGTGTGATGAAGAAGAGACATGGCTTCCATACATTGATCTCTTGTTTGTTTATCATTAGTGAAACCAAACTTCCTTCGTGATGTGGGCCCTCCTTTCAGTTCCACTCTGTTCTGTGATGCAGTGGGGGCTTTGGATTGACGTTGCACAGTCTTGATATGCCACTCAAGAAAACCTTTGTTTGTCAATGTCATAGAAATGTCATAGAAATGTTCCTACAGAAAGAAAGAAATTGCATACATTGTAGAATGTGTATATATATTTATATATATATGTGTAGGGAGAGAGACACACACAGAGAGAGAGAGAGAGAGAGAGAGAGAGAGAGAGATTTATTATTATTACACACTACAGTTGCAGAGCAAACGCACATATTACTTTTTGGAGTACGGATCCTTCAAAGATGGGAAGAGTGACATGATTCCAAGTGCATGAAACTCCTTTGTTGCTTTACTTACAGATCTCCTGCTGTAGGAGCCATATGAGTTGTTCCTTTTTGACTAAGTGGGTTGGTTTAAATGGACTCACTGTATTGGTGCACGGGTGTGGTAGATGATAAATGTGGTTGCACTCACCTGTTCACAGCACCTGATGTTGATGAGCAGAAAGGTAGGGTGAGCATGAGGCAAAACTTTCTGTTGACCGCAGCTTGAGCGCAGCTTGAATGATTTTGATGTATTTTAACTGGAACTTGATGGTTTTTGTATATTTGTGCACTAATTGATGCCATAGACCAAGTTGTAATTTGACTTAGTAGTTAGTGCAGTTATTGGTGAGTTGCGGTTATTTGTTTGTGCAGTCTGTGCATTTGTTTAATAGTTAATCCCATGTGCTGATTTATATATTGGACAGTTGCATGTGGAATAAAAGGAGCAAATGGTACAGAACTGTATTTTATGCGTTTATTGTTGCGCGTCATCTGTGTCCTCATGTTTAGCCTGCCGCGGCCATTGCTTGGTTGAGCCGCAACACCTGCAAAAGCAGAAGTGTTTTTGTGATAAGATCCTTGCCAGTTTTAAAAATGAATAGAATAAACATCATTCCTCTTACCCTTCCTTTTCACGCATGTGAGCTACAATGATGTTCACCATTAATCGCCTGGTGGAATCTTTCAAACTCCCAGTTTTTTCATACTCATGGATGACAGTCACCCCTGCTGGTTTGGAAGTCAGAATCTGTTCCACTGTCTAAACACATTTCATACAAAGAACAAAAAAATTTACCAAAAAATGAGACAATTTTAACCCAAACAACGATTTCAATCTGTGGATTATACATATGAGCTACATGAAATACTACATCAAATAATTTTTCTCTAGTCTGTTTTATCTTCGTGTTTAAGCTTTTTCAAGTAATGACAACTAAAGCGTCAAGTACAAGTCTATTAAGTAATGTATCTACATTTCTTGCATGAATGCTGTCCAATAGAGGCTGAACCATTTGAAGTCCGGCATCACTTGTGTCACTGCTCTGACTGCTGGTGGTTGAGAGACAATGTATCTGTTAGACTTGGAGAGGAGGGCTCGTCCAAATGTTGCTTCAGGACAGTCAAATCTGAGGGTGACAAACAAAAATATTACAATATAAGGCATATACAATAAAAAAAATCAACCACAACAAAGTTACCATTTACGCACATAGGGCCAGTAAATTATATGCTTTGATTAAATTATACTTTCTCCCAGGAGAACAGATGGTTATTTTGCATTTTATTAAGGCAATTTTACTTATGCATCCATGTAACCAATATACAATTTACATACCACACAAGGTGTGAGTGTCACATAGTGTGTTAAGTCTGAGCAGTCACGCAGCTTCTTGGATGATTCTGTTTCCAGGATGTCTGAAATGCATGTGAGAAATCCAACTTACTGTTGAGCCATGAAGCAGCATTTTGTGATTGTTACTACAGGATATTAGACAAATTAAAAATGTTTATTTAGGAGTAACTGTACTAATCAAATCCCACAAAATCTATCAGAGCATATATTTACTTACCTTCAGCTGTATAGATGACAAAACACACCTCTTTGACTCCTGCAAGTTCAGGAAAGACATCCTCATCCACCTCTATACCCTGCTCATCTGTGACTTTCAGTGCTGCATTTTCTGGTATGAGAAATGTTAAGGTTCAAAATATTGGGGATGGACACCAGAGGAAAAACCCACAATAACAACACTGGTCCGGTCGGGTTGAGTCAAACGATGATTTAATGATCACACACGTGGGAGATGGACACTGTATGCAGACAGTCTCAGATCTCATCTCAAAAAACACATCATCATAGTTTTATGAAATCAGGGTATTAGAACGCCCCTTCATGCGTAGTGACAGGTGTAATACAATCAATGTTGACAATTTTATTTAACACAAAGAATAACATTGTCCGCAAGTGCTGTGTAAGCGCGTGCGGCCTTCCAAGCTCAAAGCCTTCGCCCTCCATAGATCAGCCAGACTCGCGCTGGCTGTAGCTTTTAACCTTTAATTAACTTGAGCACAACTCTAGAATAAGCAACAAACTGCAATGTGTATGGAATGATCATGGTTACATCTGCAATGGAAAATCATGTTATTATTCTGGTACCTGTAAGAAAAGATCAAACTAAAGTTATCACCATCACTGTAATGCAAAGAATAATGTAAGGTCAAAAACTTCAATTTATGTTTAATGCAAAGCTGGTTATATACTTCTAATGAACTAATAATGCCATATTAAAATATTAAATGATAATGAGAAAAACATCCCCTCCTTATTTTACAATTCCCTCTGTTGACCTCTGGAGAATCCAGAGGTCACCAACAGTTGTTTCCCCCCTTGGCCTACACATTCAGTTCTACATGCATCATTGGCATCATGGACATTGGAGTAAGGACTCCAGGGTCCACTGCCCTCACAGACATACTTTTGAACATTCTTCTGGCACAAAGGATGAGACAACAACAAATAACCATAATACCCACCACAACAGAAAAAGAAAACATGACCGAAGCGATAACCCCCTTCCACCGTCCGAACACTGAGGTCAGCCAGCCTTCCAACGGACTATCAACACCGGAGTGATCATGCATAGTTTCAGAAAGGCTCTTTAGGCCCTCCAGAGCCTTGGTTACCGACCCATCTGGAGCAGTGTTATTTGGAATAAAGGTGCAACACTGATCGGCAAACATAGAACAAACGCCCCCTTTTTCCGCTAACAACATATCAAGGGCCATTCTATTCTGCACTCCCATTAACGAGGTCGGACCCACCTGCTCCGCCAACCCCTCCATGCCGTCTCTGGTGAGGTTAGAGAGCCTCAGTACATTATAGTGAACATAATTGATCCTATCTAGGTTCTTGTTTGGGGTCACTGGAAAGAAAGCAGAAATTATTGGAATATTTTCAAACCCGGCTGCTATTTGATCAACAAGTTTAAATTCATTTGGAACCCCCCTGGGCACTCCAATGGAGTCGATCCAGGTGGGGGAATTCATTCTAGGGTCATAAACATTTATGTCATGTATTCCTCTCTTCCTCAAAATGTGTCTTTTGCGCCTGGCTGCCAATGTGCGCGTATTGTGTGGGGGAATTGATTTTACCTTATCTCCGATTAGCATAAGTGGCGCTCCTAGTCTCACGTCCCCACGCTCCCAAGAGGAACTCTGACCAGTAGAGTCCTGTGCCCGCAATAGTAATACAGCCCGCTCCTAGCCCAAGTCCCAATTAGGGTGGCTGCATCACTCACATTGTTGGTGGTCCTCCCCGTCTGGGTGACCGAACACCAACTGGGGTCAATTTCCCCCAACCGATATTTAACTTTATCTGTGGTAAACTTAAAGCACGTATAATTATCTTTCCGGGGCATAAACGGCCCTACTTGCGTGAGCTTGCCAATAGGAGGAAATAGACTGGACAACACAGTGCAGTTCCCCGTATTCACAGCTCCTCTGGTCATCCGCAGCATACAATCATAGCCCCACTGATCCTCTGGATGCAGAGGTGCAGGCTCTATAAATAAACGCGGCCTTGCAGAAGCGCAAGCTACACAATTAGCCACTTTTTGTTCTCTAGCATTTTGGGCTATCCAGTCCAGCCAGATGTTACTGTCACTGAACCCGGTAGCGCGTTCAATCAAATCCTGAGGTTTCAGGGTGGTGTAGTCCACCGACACTACTCGCCTCTCCCTTGGTTCGTGCTCCTCTGGTGTAGCTTCCGACGACCCGCTCCCCTCCTGCCCTGTAAAAGATGCAACAGAGCTGGTGGGGCTGGCAATCACACGAGTTGTCATGTCTTCTCTACCTGACGGTACGCGATTAGTTTTTTCTAGGAAATTAACTTTAATTAACCCTTTTGGATCAACCCCCGCTGTTTCCACCCCCAGAACCAAATACATAGATTGTTTGCGATGCCAATTCCCCAATGATAAGGTTAACGCGTTTCCAGAGGGGCTAAAATCCCTCTGTAATTTAAGCTCGTTTTCTGATCCTAGTTCTAACGGTTCCCAATTTTGCCCAGTGAAACCCCTTACCTGGTCCCAATTACGGCACCAGCTGTCATATGGACGATTCCCCCTCTCGCAGTGCGTACTCACTGAATAATCCCAACATAGCCACACATTATATCCCCTCCAGTCACTGCCGACGTCCCTACAATTAACAACATCACACATCAAACATAAAAGAAATTGTGGGGCCAATAACATAATCTAATTCTAAACCACCATATGTGCTGAGACACTCATCCTTTTTACCAGAGACCTCGCGCTTCACTCTTGCCCGCAGTATTCTGATTCTGATTTTAAATCACTATAGATCACGCGTGATGTAATTGGTGTATCAAACAACGCCGGACTGGCATGGCCTCCGTGCTCAGACTGGTTTCCCGGGTTGGTCTGCAACAAACAAATCAAAAAACAAATAGCCATGATTAGCAACATAATTGACATCAAACTCATAATAATTTTGAACATTGTGATGGCTTTTGAAACTCTTCTTTCATCACCAGTGTCTAATTGTTGTGATGGCATGGTGGTATGTGAATGTTATGGTGTAGTAAAAAGTTCAAAGCCCTTTATCAGAGCCTCTCTCTTGTTCTAGGTGTTCAGTGTGGTACCGCTCCTTTTCGTTGGTGCGGTGATCTCCTCCTAGGCTGCTCTTCTTTCTTCGACCTTCCGGGTAGACCACCGGTCGGCCCGTTGCACAGGTGTGAGGGTTTATTCTGCCTCTCAATTTCACCTGTGTTGGGTGGAGATTGATCCTTCCCCACCAACCCCTCGTGCGCGGCCGCGCACTGCGTCCAGTGATACCAGGTGTCGCCTTTCCCCTTCAGTTGGACCGCTGTCGCCGTCCGAGCCGATACCTCATATGGACCAGTCCAGCGGGGCTCCTTCCACTTGCGTTTGATGACTCTCAGCCACACTGTTGTCGCGTCCGGGACCTCTCCTTCTCCTGTGGGCCCTTTACCAGCCGCCTGTTTTGTGAAACTGGACACAAGCGCCTTTAACTCGTTCCAGTAGTCTGCGTGGGACCGGTTCCCCTTTTTGTCCCGTTCAACCGAGCCCACCGTCCAAGGTGCCGGAAACTGTCTCCCGGTTTGCAGCTCGTATGGTGTAAAACCTGTGGATTGATTAACTGAACATCTTATGGTCATCAACACAACCGGCAGGGCTGCGACCCAATTTCGCCCTGTTTGCGCGCAGATTTTTGCCAATTTGTTTTTCAAATTTAGGTTCATTCTTTCTACTTTCCTCTGAGACTGAGGATGATAGACCGTTCCAAATTTATGCTGGACGCCCAACATTTTTTCTACTTTTTCCAAATCTTGATTTTTAAAATGGGTTCCATTATCTGATCTAATTCTTTTCGGGAACCCATGACGGGGAATGTAATGATTGATTAAACACTTAATGACAGTCTTAGCATCCTCCTTTTTTGTAGCCCAGGCCTCTGGCCAGCCGGTCAGAGCATCAACACACACTAACAAATATCTTACACCGCCAGGCCCGGAATCAATCATATCAGTGAAATCAATAACAATCTCCTCTCCCGGCCTCTCAGGGGGCCGAAACTTACCCACTTCCGGTTTTACTGCTGGCTTAGGATTGTGTGCCCCACAGATTAAGCACATCCTGGCCTTCTCCCTTATCATTCCTCGCAGCTCAGGATGCCACCAATGACACAAGTTTCTCTCCATCTGGGCTATCCCCACGTGGGCGAGTCCGTGGGCTTCATCCACCTTCTGTTCTGCCATTTTGGCTGTCAGCACGGGGCGCCCGTCTGGCCCCCTCCACAAATGTCCATCCTGCCAGGCTCCTTTGTTTTTCCACACCCCCTTTTCCTCTGGGGATGCCTCCTCCTGGGCCTGTTTGACTTCCTCAATCAGGTCAACAGATATCTCCTCTTCTGATGTTACCTGTATCATTTGTCTCCGTCCTTTGTAGCCTGCGGCCTCCTTTGCGGCTTCGTCTGCTCTCTGGTTTCCTTTTTCCACCATGCTGGTTCCTTGGGAGTGAGCTTTGCATTTTATAATGCTCACCTCCTCTGGGTCAGCCAAGGCCTTTTCCAGTTCCTCCATTTCATGTTTGTGGGAAATAGGTGCATTGGTTGCTGTTCTGAATCCTGCTCTTTTCCACTGAGGCAGCTCCACATGCGCTGCTCCAAACGCATATGCCGAATCGGTGTAGATGTTCACTCTCCTGTTCTTGGCTAGTCTCAAAGCTCGAGCTAGGGCTATCACTTCAGCTCTCTGGGCCGACTGCTTTCCCTCAATCCTTCCTGACTCTCTGACCTGATAATCTCCTTCTACTCTGCAAACCCCCGCATACCCTGCTTTCAGTCCTCCTTCGTCTCGGTGGCAACATCCATCGGTGAACCAGTCCTCAGCTCCCGGTATGGGTTCGGCCTTCAGGTCCTCTCTAATCTTTTCCTCAATCTGTGCTCTTTTGGCGCAGTCATGTGGTTCCCCTACACCAATTAAATCTGCCATGTTAATTCCTTCATGTGTAAATGTCAAATTTGGGGCCTCTAAGACTTTGCTCAGTCTCTGTTGTGCCCGTGGTGACATACAAAATGCTTGTGAATTCACGTATGCCACTATGGTATGTGTAGTGAGTATTTTTAGTGGGTGTTCTCTCACTACATGTGCTGTTTTTTGGATAATTCTAGCGACCCCTGCTGCATATTGTGTGCATGTAGGATGCTTTGCTTCTGTTGGATGTAGTTTTACACTTACATACATGAGCACATCTCTACCCCCCCCCCCTTTTTTTCTGAAACAACACTCCATTTACAACTGAGTTTGTTTCAGAAACATCCAAATAGAATGGCTCATCATAATTGGGTGTGGCTAAATCTGAGGCCCTTGACAAATCCTGTTTTACCCTAATAAATGCGGCTTCGGCTTCAGGCGTCCAAGGCAGCTCAGCCTTAAGGTTTCGAACGCCAACTTGCTTCATTAGGCCCCTTAAAGGGGCAGTTTTGCCTGCATAATCCGGAATGAACTGCCTGCTGTAACCTGTTAAACCAAGAAAAGAAAGCATTTCTCTCACAGTCCGCGGTTTTGGGTGTGTCAGAATTTGGTCTCTGTGTGTGTTCATCAAACCCACTGATTTGTGTGCGATTACCCGGTCCAAAAAGGTCACTTCAGGGCGAACTAACTGCAGCTTGTCTTTACTTACTTTAAAGCCGCATTCTGCCAACCTATTCAATACAACGAGCGACGCCGCTGTACAATCCGCTGCTGACGGGGCTGCAATGAGAAGATCATCAACATATTGTATTAATGTACAATCATCAGGCAAATTACATGACGACAGGGCTTCTTTAAGCACCTGATTGAAAATACCTGGAGAAAGTGCAAAGCCTTGTGGCAACCGTGTGTATCTGAGTTGTTGGTCTCTATATGTGAATGAAAAAATGTCTCTGAGTGACTCATGCAGAGGAAGACAAAAGAATGCATTTGCCAGGTCAATGCACGTGAACCACTTTTGGTCACATGTAATAGCTGATAAAGCTGTGTACAGATTTGGTACCGGTGCAGTAGTAGAGAGCAATATTTCATTAATGGCTCTCAAATCATGTGCCATGCGGTATTTTCCTGTTCCATGTTTCTCCACTGGTAGAATTGGTGTGTTCCACAGTGAGTGAGAGGGCTCTAACACCCCGGCCCTTAACAGGCCTTCTATTGTTTCTGTAATTCCTTCCTCTGCTTCAGGTTTGTGTTTATACTGTGGTCTATTGATTGGTGTGTGTGATTTCAGCTGGAACAAGACAGGAGGACACTTAGCTAGGCCAACATCCGTGGGCCCTTTTGACCACAGACTGTCAGGCAGATTCGACAATCTAGCAACTGCATCAGAATGGTCTACTCTCTCCTCACCATGTGTTTTTGAAATTTCTTTATGTTCCAAGATCACTGTATCCTCACAGGCACAAGTTATGCGATAGGTTTTACAATTTGGAGCATAAGATAAGTTAGGAATTTGGGTTCTTTGCCACCCTGTGTCGTCCAGTGCTCGCCTGACCATTGGACCTAGATCACCTGCACCATGACCTTGGTGGACCGCCAATGTAATGTGAGGGGTTGAATTTTCTTCCACATTGTACCAAAGCAGTTGTTCATCAGTTAATTTCACAGCCGCGGCTACACCTTCTGGTCCGATGTAGATGTCATGTGTTTGCACATTCCACGTCTGACCCTCAAGATCAGACTGAAATAATTCACGATAGGTGTCGTCACTATCTTTATCATAAAACAAAGCCACGTGGTAAGGTTCGCACGGAAGGAGGTAAACTGCCAAGCTCATTATCCAGGGTCTCCACAGCTGAAATTGCCTCAGAACATCCTCTTTCACTAGTCTCCCCCAGTAGATGTCGGCTTTTGCTCTTTCACATTCTTGAAGCAGATATTGAGTCTTTGAATTTGTTCCCAGGCATGGAAATTGCTGGCCCCCTGGCAGAGTCACAGATAATCCATCTGCTGAACATGTGATTGTGGCGCCCAACTTCACGAGCAGGTCCCTGCCCATGAGATTTACTGGCGCTTGCGATGACACCACATAGTTGTGTTTCAAAGTCTGCTTGCCCAGCTTTGTCAAAGCTGGGTCAGTCACTGGCAGAGTGATTGGAATCCCGGAAAAACCCACCACGTTCACTGTGTGGCAGGAAAACTTTGCACTGTCTGGTGCTGCTCTCAAGGTTGAATAGGTTGCTCCAGTGTCTACTAAGAAGGGCAATTCTGTCCCTTCTACAGTCATTGACAGCATGGGATCTGCCATTCCCATGCTGTTTGGTCCCTCCGGGTCCCTTCAGTACTGGTCCTCCCTCCAGTCAGCCACTGGATACTGCGCGGCTGGTGCTGCACTCGGGTTTGGGGCCTGATATGCTCCCCTATAGCCATCTCTTGCTCTCGGAGCTCCACGTGCCTGGGATTGGTAGCCTCTTCTTTGATAGTTCTGACAACGTTCTGGGCAATATTTGCTCCAATGACCCTCTGCTCCACACCTCCAACAGACATTCCAAGGCACACTGCTGAGATTCCCCGTGTTACGAGCTCTTTGTACTCCCCCCGCTGAACCACCACGCCCTCTGTACGATCCACCGGTTCCCCAATTCCCTGTGGGTTGGTTCTGCCTTGGTGCATTGGCGGGCCATCCGTCATTAGTGCAGGGACCCGGGCCACTATCTGGCCATTCAGGCCCAGGACCAGGCTGGGTCGCAAGTATCATCATTTTTTTCTGTTTTTTCTTTTTCCTCTTTTTTCTTTTCGCAGGCTTTGTTTCTGGCCTCCGCCAACTGTAGTTTGAGCAGAGACGCTTGTGCCTCCTCCAACTCTTTTTTCTGCTTGTTCGCCCTGTCCTGCTCCAGCTGTAAACGATGTGAGACGTGTCTTTCCCACTGCACCGAATCTGCTACGGCAAAATCTGGGTTTTTCTGTAGATCTTCTATGACCTGATTTGGCAGCCCTGCCAGCACCGCTGAGCGAAACCACGCCCGATATTCACCTTCTCTACCCGGATGGGTACCTGTTTCTAACAGCCACTGATCTCTGGCTTTTTCTAAAAACTCTCTAGGTGTGTTTTGGGGGTCCCAAGTTATTTTAGGTATGGCTCCTGTGTTAGGGGTTGGGTACTTTTCACGGACTGCGTCAGACAAAGCACATTGCACTTCATGATAAGGCAAATCATTTGCATAGCGAGTTGTGCGAGCTATGGCCTCTACATCTGCTAGCCCACCACCGAGCATACACCGCGCAGAAATGGCGCGAAAATCACCAATCGCAACCTCCTCTCCTTCTGTTAGCCTGCCTAATTCACGCAACCACCTTGCTCCTCCTCCAGTTATAGGTGGAAGCTGTTTAACCAATGCCTCCAAATCTCTTACTTTGTATGCGCGGTACACTGGTTTGTTTTTTGCACCAGCCACTAAAGGCAAATTATAATGAGTGCCGGCAGCTTTTTCTGCTTTGGTCACAGTTTTACACTGTCCCAATTTTCCCTTGCCTTTTGAACTCTTAAAAATAGGCCTCCTCTGTCCCTGCTCTTTTTTCACCTGTCTTGACCTAAGATTCCTGGCTATACTTGGTTCTGACGCGACTCCTCCTCTGTCGTTATCTTCGTCATCATCTTCCTCCTCTGAGGTAGATGAATCATTGTCGCTCTCCTCTTCTGCCATGCTTTTGGTCATTTTGTCCTTTACGGTCTTCAGCGTATTTAATACTTCCAATAGCCCTTGCGGGGCTTCAAGCATTCGTCCGAATACTTCTCCTGCCCATGTGTCTGACTTGGCCATTGCTTTGGAGTGTTTTGACCTGCTGGTATGGGCCTGCTCTTCTCTTGCTGGTGTTGGCAGCTCAATGAAAGCCGGTTGTGCTATCCTTTCCACCGGTGAAATCATTTCCTCGTTTGTTGGGGTCCGATCCACTTCTCCAGTCTGGTCTGGCAGGCTCTCTCTTGTTGCTTCGGCTTCTGGCCTGTCTCCTCTCTCATGTGAACAGGAAGGCGAAGTCAAGCCTTCATCTGCGGCTGATGTTATCACTTTCCCTCCCCCACTTAGGGACTGACATTTAACTGTCATAGGCCCTTCATTATGAAACACCAGTGGTGCCCTGGTGTATTTAACATCAGCTACTCCTCCTACAACCGCTGCCGTCTGTCCATCTGGGCCCTGAACTTGTCCTCCCCTTAGGGTCATTACAGGCATGACATGTTGTCGTCCTACAGCATTAGATGTTAATGTGGCCCAAGGAAGTATCTCTGCTGTGTGATACTTGTTAGCATCTCCTGGTTTGGTCTTCCAGCTTCTTATTTTGCTTTTTCAGTTGTTTCAAAGCCTCCACTATGCTTTCCATATCTTCTGTTTCAGCTGTGTCATCCTCCTCCATCCAGGAAGATGCTCCGTTCCACAAGAACATCCACTTGCAACACTTTGCATGAGTTTGCTGTAGTTTCTTGATTTGTTGGTTAATTCTCCAGTTAATTGAACGTTTCTCTGCCTCGGTTTGCAGTTGTTCCAGTTGCTGCTCACATCTCTCTCCTTCTATTTTGAGCACAAGACTTAGGGCTATTTTGTCATCCAGCCCTCTCTGTTGGGAAGCAATAAGCTTGCTTAGCTCAGCTTCCATTGCTTTGCATTCCTTCTCAGCTAATTTTGATGATCCAGGAGAAGCCAGGCGAATGGCTCTTTTTAGCTGTTCCTGCTGCTCCATCAGAGGCCTATAGCCTCTTTGCCCAGTAGGTGTCATGCTCGGGCCGTCAGCCATTATCCTAGAACACAGGCTTACCTCCCTTTTTGTGACGTTATCCGGCTCCTCCTCCTGGGTCAGCCCGCAGCTTCTGCCTGTTAAGTTTCACAATTACTTTCACTCCTCCAAGGGTCACTGTCTCCTTGTGATCTGCTTGGTAAGACACACAGCCAACGCAGTGTGTCAAGACTTAACCAAGCCTCTTTCAATATTCACTTTTAATGACTACTTTTTACTCTGTAACATAAATGTTATAAACTCATATACACTGCATATTAACTTTGGGGCACAAAACAATAACACAGCTCGAATGCATTCACACAGCCTTAAATTTTTTCACAGAAAATTGCCCCAAAGCAATATCATGTTTGCTCACAAAGTGACAAATACACCCTATTATTTACCGAGCGAGGGAGCAATGGACCAATTAAAGCCAAACTCCTCAATAATTAGCTGTATCGCTCGCTCTACTTCAATGTCAAACCATAATACTGTGATTAGCTTTATTCAAATCAAACCTATGTTTCAAAGCCTTTCAAACACACATCCACACACACAATTTCTACCACGCACTTTCAAGCACACATTTGTCTCCTTTAAGTCTACTAATCGCTTGGAGACATCTCCACAGATAATTACATTATTTCCCAAGCAAGCATATCAAAATCAAAACCGTCTACTACAGACTCTACCATAGCCTGAGCAAAGTGGGCGGCCTCTGTGGGCTCCCAATTTGGATCATTTTCATTCTCAGTTATCTCCTTTAAGCCTCGAAATAGAAATATGCAACGTTGTATATAGGCATTTAGCTCATACAGCTCAATCTCGGACCACACTGTCATCTCATAAGGTGAAACACCTTCCTCAGTCACTATGTGACATTTACAGGTCACCTCCAGCTGACCCTCTTCCTCTGCAATTTGTATGTTACAGATTGCAAAATACAGCACAGGCATGTTTGCTTGTATTCTATTTAAACAACGATTTAACAGTATTAAATGGGACTGTTTAGTGCATGGGACACAATATAATCATTTATTGTTGAAGGGACAAATGTCAAAGGGGTTCTAACAGGTCCACTTTATTGCGTGCTCATAAATTATTGTTATCTGGGTCACTCACCCAATGTGCTTTATTGTTTGAAATTATTAATTATGTCACGCTTATTAGTGGCTCATATTTATTTACGGCCTATATTTGAACTTGACTACAAAGGCAGAGCATCATTTCATCCTTTCAGGGTGAAACACTCCACTTTCTCTGTGTCATGGCAGCTCAGAAAACTTCATGAACTTTACTTATTTAAAGGTATGGCTTAAAATCAGTTGTGTTATCAGTATAAAATATTTAAGATTTAATTAAATTGTTTTCAATTGACTTACAGCAGCTTACTCTGATCTAGGAACGCTCTCTTATCCTCAAAAACTGAAGTTACTCAGTCTTAAATGCTTTTTACATTACATAAATCAACTGTGATTAACTAATAACCTTCTAGTGATTCACACTTGGTTTAAAACATTCAAAAGCCTTCTAGGGACCTATTCTAATCATAACCTATGTGTATGTAAGCTTGTTTGCAATTAGCCCTCTGCACTCAAGGCATTTACTACACTTTATCAATCCGGACAGTCACGCCGAATGAAGCTTCTGACCTTCAAAGGCTGAGTGCCAACTCATTATAAGCACAGTTGCAAGGTATGTCTGAAAATTATTAAAACCACTCTTTTTCAATTAGAAGCCATTTATATTGTTATAACATCAAAACCAGCAGCTTATTTACAGGATTTCAGCAATAAAAAGCCTTCTGCTTATAAGGCTCACACACACTCTGGGCAGGAAGTGAAGAAGCTCCGTTCTCCTTCCTGCCACCTGCTCATTTGCATGTTCACACACCGTCTAAAAATAGCTCGCAGCGCTGCAGTGCGCTGTCGTCACACACAGGGTCACACAAAGCTCAGACAAAATTCTATTATTTTATATTACAAAAGACGTCTTATATTTACAATCACTGACAGGCCTGACAGATTCAGCACCTAACAAATTTCGACAAATTTAATATAACGGGTCTCACCGAAGAAAGATAACTTTTTTACGACCAATTGAACAGTATCTGTTACTTCTGGAACAGTTTCTGACCTAATTTCTAAAGAGCACCTACACAATTTCCACAAATTTAACCATAACGGGTCCAACCGAAGAAAGGTAACTTTTTTGTAATCAATCAAACAGTATCTGTTACTTCTGGAACAGTTTCTGGTCTAATTTCTAAAGTCCCTAACTCAATTTAACAGTATCCAAAAAAGCACATGACACCATTTAAAACGGTAAGGAGATTCTAACTCCTAGCTTGATTCCGGGATGCCCTGTACCCCACAGTTAAGCCAAACTGAACTAACCCTGTTCGCCGACAGGTCAAGACCGCGCGTCCACGGCCAGGAGGGAGCGTAACCTCCGGGCTATGTGCTTCTTAGCATCTTCCAGTGCCGTCCTATAACAATTTTCACCTAAACAATTTTGACAAATTTTAACATATCAATTAAACAGTATCTGTTACCTCCAGAACAGTTTCTGACCTAATTTCCCTACCAAACTACCTGAGCCTTCAGCTCGATATCCAGGGACTCAAACCCAACATTATTACTTTCATATTTCTTCAACTTCATTAAATATTCTTAAACAACTTTAACTGCATAACACACGGTGATTCTCATCAAAATCAAAACAGACACCCACCAGCAACATCAGTGAGTAAACTTTTAATTTAATGCAGCCCAATTTGGCACAATTTGGGAATCAACTCAACAGGCAGTGCCTTACCTTTTAGATGCACCCGCGGAGCTCACTCACATCAGATCCCTGGTCCGTGCCTGTCCGCTCGACCACCTCAGACCGTCCACACCTCGCACATCCACCCCAATACCACAGGACGAGCCCCCAAAATGTTAAGGTTCAAAATATTGGGGATGGACACCAGAGGAAAAACCCACAATAACAACACTGGTCTGGTCGGGTTGAGTCAAACGATGATTTAATGATCACACACGTGGGAGATGGACACTGTATGCAGACAGTCTCAGATCTCATCTCAAAAAACACATCATCATAGTTTTATGAAATCAGGGTATTAGAACGCCCCTTCATGCGTAGTGACAGGTGTAATACAATCAATGTTGACAATTTTATTTAACACAAAGAATAACATTGTCTCCTTCCCGAGGGCAGACGCTGACTGCCCTCGTCTCCTGGAACCGTCTGTACCCTGCTAAGACACAACATGGCAGCTACAAGGACTCTCTCATTTGTTAAGACCATCAGTGTGTATTGCTCTAAATCAAGTATATAATATTAAATGAATATTGCTGGATCAGCTACTTCTACTTAAAACATATTAGAACATGACTAAGCACAAAATCACCAAGAATAACATCTTATAAGTGCTGTGTAAGCGCGAGTGGCCTTCCAAGCTCAAAGCCTTTGCCCTCCATAGATCAGCCAGACATCACGCTGGCTGTAGCTTTTAATACAATAAAAACGAAGAAAGACAAATGCTGGAAAGGAAATATGATGAGGGGGTGCCATTAAAACAATAAAAACAAAGAAAACCAAAAAAGGAATGTGAGATGGGGGTGCCATTAAAACAATAAAAACAAAGAAAGCTAAAGTGCTAAGCCATTGCTAACAAAAGCCAAGGTGCTAAGCTAATGCTGGAAAGGAAATATGATGAGGGGGTGCCATTAAAACAATAAAAACAAAGAAAACCAAAAAAGGAATGTGAGATGGGGTTGCCATTAAAACAATAAAAACAAAGAAAGCTAAAGTGCTAAGCTATTGCTAACAAGAAAGCCAAGGTGCTAAACTAATGCTAACAATTATATGACAGTGACACATGATAAAGGACAATTTGTACATAGGACTAGTCGACTTTATATTGAATTTCGTTGATGCTAATATGGAAGCTAACATTACGCTATGGCTAAAGCTAATGATGGCAGTTCAAGGACACAACAGTGGTTGCCCTGGAGATCGACCAAGTGCATGATGGGAACCAGGAAGTCAGACCAGGCAGAGCACATGGAGCACAGGGAGCAGGTGGCAGACAGACCAGGGAGGAAACCTCATTCGAAGAACAAGGTGCAGGTATGTGAGAATACATGATAACAAACATAGGAAACGACTGAAGGAGAAGCATTTATGGGATGATATTAATACTCTAAACCTGCAGAAGCTAAAAGTCAATAATTGTGAGTTAATGAGTGAAATTTTCAAAGTCACGGACATACGTTAAATTTCCATGAACCCAAATAGGGCCTCATTAGCTCACTAAAATGCGATTGAACCTGATGATATTAATACTTTAAACTTGAAGAAGCTAAAAGCTAATAATTGTGAGTTAAGCAGGACATATGGATCATGCAATCAATCGGAGACCTCCGCGTCTCCGTGGCTGGGGCAGTCGCAGGCGGCCTTCGGGCACTGCCTTCGTCCCCCCAAGCGCAGACATGCAATCAATCGGAGACCTCCACGTCTCCGCGGCTGGGGCATTCGCAGGCGACCTTTGGACACTGCCTTCGTCCCCCCAAGCACAGACCGCCCGGGGTGGCTCTTGAGTGAAATTTTCAAAGTCACGGACATACGTTAGATTGCCATGAACCCAAATAGGGCCTCATTAACTCTCTAAATGGCGATTGAACCTGACAGGGCCTGATTGGCCCCTTGGAAACTTTAAAAATTAAAGCCCAGAAAGGCATTAATTAATTACTATTATCTTATTTAGTTGATGACACACTCCAAGGCGTGATCAACCTTGGGAGGGCCTTCCTTGGAGGAGGATGTCTAGTGATAATGGCCGAAACATCCAATGATTCCAGGGTCCACTACTGATGATGTGTCCTAAATATTACCTTAAAATCAAATTAATGAGACTATAAAAAGATAATACAATAAAATAAGGAATAGAGTAATGAGGGAAAAGCCGTGGGGGACCTTGCCGCCCGGGATGGGAGCAGGCATGGCCAGTGCATTCGGACCGGACTCCCAACTTGTTTCTCCCCTAACCAGCCCGTGCCGCCTGTCCACCCGCCTGGGTAGCGTGGGGTTCCCTGGGGGCTTCCTTCACTGGGCTGGGGGTGTCCCGACCCCCTCCCAATCCTAAACCTAACCACTTAAAAGGTAAGACAAATACTGGAAAGGATGTGAGAAGGGGGTGCCATTAAAACAATAAAAACAAAGAAAACCAAAAAAGGAATGTGAGAAGGGGGTGCCATTAACCTTTAATTACCTTGAGCACAACTCTAGAATAAGCAACAAACTGCAATGTGTATGGAATGATCATGGTTACATCTGCAATGGAAAATCATGTTATTATTCTGGTACCTGCAAGGAAAAAGATCAAACTAAAGTTATAACAATCACTGTAATGCAAAGGATAATGTAAAGTCAAAAACTTCAATTTATGTTTAATGCAAAGCTGATTATATACTTCTAATGAACTAATAATGCCATATTAATATATTAAATGATAATGAGAAAAACATCCCCTCCTTATTCTACACAGTGTAGTGCTAGTTAGTTAACTTTATATTTTACTTATGCATCCATGTAACCAAATATATACAAATAACGTCACACCACTCACAAAAAATCCCAAAGTAAATAAAGTATTTTTACCTCCTACATGTCGGAGTCCAAGAGACAAGCACAGATAGGCGGGTTAACGGTCAACAGACAAACAACACCAGCAACGTGTTGAATTAGACTCCTTAGCACGCAGTGAATGAACACCTAATATTACACCGCTTGAGGGTACTCCCCAACACTGACTGTAGTATAAGGTGAAAAATAAACTCCTGAAATGTAACTCTTGTGCACTTTTATGCGTAACTCCAGAATATTTAACTCCAGAGATTTGCTGTGTGGAATTCAGTCAGCAGCAGGTGGAAACGTTCGCTGCTGAAAATGCCTTGCTATGGAACTGTATGTCTCTAACTGACCCAGCTTAATATAGAAAATGAAAAAATAAAAATGACCATTATTGATCAGCAAGTACGTAGCATGAGAGATAATTGTGTTTTCTGTTGTCCAAGAGTCTGCGGGAGAGGACGCAGCAGCAATGGTGAAAAGCTTCGTTTAAAACCCACCTGAAGCTTGACATCGTGAAGAACATCAGCTTTGATTGAGTGCATCGTCTGGGAGCCAAAAAACAGATGTCAGGAGACCGCGTGCTATTTTGGCAACATTTGGCAATTTCAAACAGAAGGAATAACATTAGCTACACAACAGCTATGGGCACACTAAGGTTCGTCACATGGAATGTGCATGGAGCTGGCTCCAGGGAAAAGAGGTTAAAGATAATTAACCAACTTAAAAAACTACAGGGAGATGTTGTTCTATTACAAGAGACACATAGTCCTATCACTGAAACAAATTAACTTAAAACACCTGTGTTTCCTAATGTGTTTTCAGCCTGCTATAACTCTAGACAAGTGGGAATAGCAATTTTAATATAAACAAGTGTTATTTTCACAGTACTTAACACAGTTACAGATCAAAGGGGTAGATTGCAAATCATTAAACTATCTATATTTAACAAAAAGCTATGTATTGTAATCAGTGTTTGTCAAGTTACTTGAAAATATTGATTAGTTACTAATTACTTATTAATTCTCCAAGAAAGTAATCCTGTTACTTTACTGATTGCTTATTTTGAAAAGTAATTAGTTACTTTATTACTTTTTAAAAACATGATACACAACCTGAATAAATTATAAACCAATAGTACTTTCAGCACAATTCTATTTTTTCTACATAATCCATCATATAAAATTGAATCAAATGAAAAAGTCTCATTTTAACTCTTTTTAAAAATTACTTTTAATCTATTAATTTTATGCACATTGCATTAAGCAAAAATTTAATTATATGCTACCGTCTTTGACTTGAAGAAATTCATTAACATTTAAACCTATTTTCTGCATATTCCAGCATATAAAATAAAACAATGTTTTGTGTTTACACTCACTCTTTCAAACAGATAGAAGTAAAAAAAAAAAAGCAAAATATAACTAAAATCAAAGACTCAGCAACTCCTAAATTTATTTTCATCTGTTTAGCAGGAGTGGGGCAGGTGGAGGTGGAGGTGGAGTAGCTTATCTGCTTAGCAATGTAATGAAAAACTTTTACATACATTCTTTTTTCATAGTATAATCTACAAGTGCTTCATCCGAAGCACACTCTCTGTGTACTCACTACCTAATTTATTGCCAAAGTATTCACTCGCTGTGTCTTTACTGTTTTGCTAGCTTAGCTTAGCTCATAGCCGACTGGCTAGCACCATGGCTACTTCACCTGTCCCTCCTGCACTTTCCTGCTCATTGTGCCTCCTTTAGCAGTAATGATACTTGTAACAAATGTAATGTTTGCAGCTCTGGAGGCCAGGATTACTGAATTGGAGACTCAGCTTCACACCCTTCATTCACCCGTATAGGGTTGCCAACCGTCCCTTAAAATACGGAATCGTCCCGTATTTCAAAACAAAAGTACACGTCCCGTATTGAGCTAATAAGGGACGCACTTTGTCCCGTATTACAGGGAGAATCACAAAAAGTCTATAAATGTTAATGGATTTAACGCTTTGTTTGAAAACATAATTCCCAGCCCCTCGCCTGCTCTGTGACCAATGAGCTGACAGCACACTTAGCACGAGTATAACAATTCAGATTACCGCTTATCTCATTGGTCGAGGAAAAGTCGCGTGTGGAGAAGATACCGGAAGACAACAGATGACCAGCATGGCCAACAGGGAGACAAACACCGACACTGCGGCGCAAGTCTGGGACGACAGTACACCTATGACCAACAGTGCTTGTTCCCCTCCTAGAAAGAAAAAAAAAGGCTGCAAAAATACAGGGAGGAATGGGAAAATGAAAACACCTGGCTGGCAAAAGTGCGCGATAACACGTATAAAGCGCACTGCACTGTGTGCCGGTGCACTTTTTCCATTTGCCATGGTGGACTGACTGACGTTAAGCAGCATGCTTCTACTGGTGGGCACATGATGAATATGAGGGGCGTGAAAGAAAGAGCAACCCTTGACCAATTTGTTGTCCACCAGGCCACGGCAGAAGCAGATATGGTATGTAAACATTGTTGTTGTTGTTTTTTAAACCATCTGGTTAAGGTTAATATGGACATGTGCAATGAATATCAGCGCTATGTGGCCAGAAGTTTGATAATATAATTTGTTTTGTGTAATAAACAACTGCAAGGATAGATGATTACAACGAATAGATGACTAATACATAAAAGTAATACATAGATGAATAATGATGATGAGTTATGATGCGTAATCATGGGAACAATTGGGTTTACAAAGGGGAGCAGCTGATTAGCATTAGAAAAGCTGAAATAATACCTCAACTGAAGCCACAAAGCCCGAATAAGTTGACACAGAAGAGACTTCAGTTTGCAAAGCAGAGATCCTTCCTTCCCACAGTGATTGTGGTCTTCAACAACTCTTTGAAGACTTGATTAGTCTGAGCTGCAACAACACCTAATTTCCCTCTGGGATTAATAAAGTATTACTGAATTGAATATATATATAAAGAATAAACATTATATTGAAAACATACATATATATGACCATACCCATTTCTTACAAGTTGCATGCGTAATTTATACTTTAAAGTCAGTTGATAAACTACACAAACTATACAGATATACTGTAATATATATATATATATATATATATATATATATATATATATATATATATATATATATATATATATAATAGGTGACTGCTGGAGAGGTGACCCATGTCTACCACACTGTAAAGCACGGTTTAAGTTATAACTCGGGTGACTGTGCACTCAAACTGATTGTACGAATGCTGAATGACTCCAGTATTGCCAAAAAGATGTCCTGTGGGAGGACGAAAGCTGAAGCAGTTGTCACAGATGTCCTGTCTCCAAAGGCAATATCAAAAAATTGAAAAGTAGTTCAACTCGACTCCCATTCTCTCTTCACACTGATGCTTCAAATAAGGGAAATCGGAAGATGTTTCCCTTGGCCTTGCAGTTTTTTACACCAGAGGCTGGAGTTGTCAACAAGATATTGGATTTTGTTGAAAATCCAGATGAGTCTGCAGAGGGAATAGTAAAAATAATACAAAGCTCTCTTGAAAACGTGGATGTCATGGATCGCTGTGAGGCAGGCAGGAGGAGGACCCAAAATGCAAAACTCACAGACACGGGGATGAACTCAAAAAATCACAGCTTTAATGCTGGAGAGGCAGAACGTAGGAAATACAAAACTAAACTGGGAAAACTAAATACAAAGCTCGCCAAGAGACACAGGGAGGAACACACACAACATGAGGGAGAACGCGACACAGAACTGAGGGAGACGCAGACATAAATGCACAGAGGGTTAACGAGGGAAGTGGGAGCACACGGGGAACACAGGTGACACTGATAATCATAACAAGACACGGCAGGAGTGAACACAACACTAACGGGAGACGGGCAAAGTAAAACAGGAAGTACAGAGGTTCAGACAGGAGGAGAGAGAGCACGGGGAGAACACAGACATAATGGGCTGGGGAAAAACATAGAATAAAACACAAAGAGAGACGAGGGCTCATAAATACACAGAGGGGCACACAGGGGGTAAGAGTCACGAAGGGAAAACACTTAGAGAACAACACAACAGGGCAACTCAGGAAACATGGCCTAAGGAACGAAATACAAAAATACAAGGAACTAAGAATACTGGGCCCACATGGCCCAGGATCATGACAGTGGGTCTATCCTTAGATCAGGTTTCTGCATTCAGTGCTGACAATGCAAATGTAAATTATGGCATCCACAACTCAGTCTTCACAAAATTGAAAGAGACCAACAGTGAGATCCTTCGTGGCAACTGCCATGCACATATTGTTCATAACACTGTGAAAAAAGCCCTGGACAAGCTCTCAGTTGATGTGGAACATATTGTCCTGAAGATATACAGCTTCTTTTCCACCTCTGCCAAAAGGAGAGAGTCCCTGAAAGAGTTCTGTGAATTTTGTGACGTTGAATTCCATAATATTCTGCGCCATGTTGTGACGAGATGGCTGTCACTCAACCCTGCAATCACCCGCCTGCTGCAGAACTGGGACCCGCTGAAGTCATATCTCATCAAAATTGGTGAGGAATGTCCAAGGCGCCTGAAGGAATTGCTGAAGTTGACAGAAGATGGTGCTGGAGTTGAGGGAGAGGCAGACATTGTGGAAGTCTACCTCCTCTTCTGTAATAATGTCATGTGTCTGTTTGAAGAAGTGGTGAAAAAACTGGAGAAGAATGTAACCACGTCTGTTGACCTCTATTCCATCATGGAGTGTTTCCTGAAAAGACTTATTCAGAGAAGAGATGATGGGTTCTACGGGTACCTAACAAGACAAAAGCTCCAGAGTCTCTCGCCATCTGATGCTGATGGTGCCAGGCAGGAGTTTACAGCCTTCCTAGACACTGCCATCAGTTATGTCCGGAAGCGGTTTGACTTTTCAGAAGAAAACTGGTTTTTCCACCTGCAGCCCATCTCTCTAGCATCTGGGAAGATTTCCTTTGATGACATGGAGAAGATCATTGAAGATCACAGTGTTGGATTATAATATTATTTTATGCCATGGTATACCCCTAATTAAAGATTGTGAATTATTATGTAGTTTTAGTTTGCATTATTCTCCTGAATGAGAAGAAGCTGATAACTATTGCATTTGTTAAACTGATTTGCATTACATTAGACTACAGATTTATTGTGAAGGAATGATATTGTTTTATGATGCATTATACTGCTGAGTTATAAGAAATACTGTTCGCAGAAAGTCATCGCCTTATTTGTCTGATTAGAAGAGAAAAGAACATACTGGAGTTTTCTGCCCCATCTCAGCAGGAGCAGATAAACAGGGAGCCAAGGTCGTAGCTTAGGCGCTGTGTGAGAGAAAGAATGTGAATGTTTAGGCTTTTATGATTAGGTGGGGGCCACTAGAGGGTATAAGAGGTTGATCAATACTCCACCATTTTGAGATCTGATTCTTTTGGTTTTCCTCTCGTATCCATCCCCAATATTTGAATCCGTAACACTAACAAGACAAAAAGCTCCAGAGTCTCTCGCCATCTGATGCTGATGGTGCCAGGCAGGAGTTTACAGCCTTCCTAGACACTGCCATCAGTTATGTCCGGAAGTGGTTTGACTTTTCAGAAGAAAACTGGCTTTTCCGCCTGCAGCCCCTCTCTCTAGCATCTGGGAAGATTTCCTTTGATGACATGGAGAAGATCATTGAACGGCTTCACCTGGCTGGCAGGTAAGAAGAAATTATTTGCCAGTGAAATGATAAACCATGTTTTAATAGTATTGATGGTTAAAAATAAACAAATACAACTGATAGATAACATATATAAATAAAACCATAATCATTAACTTTGTTTGGAGTGTATATACACACGCATGCAATCTTTTATACACAATTTTACAAATTCAAGGAGTTCATATACTTAATATAAGGATGGATAAATACATAATAAATAAACTATACTTATTGTATTGTTTAAATGCTATACAACGTTATAAACATATACAATGCATTTTTTCCATTTATTTACCACTGTAGATGTTCTATGTACCACTTAGGATTTAGGTCAACTTCTCATCTCTATTGGCAGGTTAAACATCTCTATGGATGAGCTTTATGAAGAGTGTGTCACTGCAACCAGCCTTCTGAAGCACCTCACCAAAGGACATCAGGAGAAGGAAAAGTGGCAGTCTAACGGAACAGCAGAGAAGTGGATGGAAATTCTCCAGGCAGCTGACCTCCCCAATATGCAGGCTGTTGTATCCTTTGTACTCAGCATCCCATCTTCCACTGGGTTTGAGGAGAGGATTTTCTCTCTTATGAAGAATAAGTGGACTGATGTGCGGAACAAATGTTTTACTGAATTAATTAGAAGTGAGCTCATTGTCAGTCTAAATTATGATATGTCTTGCTCAGAGTTTTACTCTGCAGTACTGAAAGGCAAACAACTCCTAACTGCAGCAAGAGCTCAAAAAAATACAAATGGAAAAAGTAGTCTGTTTCCACATAATGTAGCATTGAGCTTTTGCGTTCATGAGTTTGTTGGTTTTTTTTACTTCAACTTTCAGCTACAGTCAAAGCCTTTGAGGCACAAATGTTGTGTTTACAGGTGTTCCACAGACTTTTTTTGCACTTTTCTAATTGCACTAAATATGCACTGTTACAAGAATGTTTTTCTTTCTATTGTTTTCTATTAATTTATATAATTTTAGGTTAAGCAGGACAGAGTTCTTTGTGTTAATTTTGTCATTTTGCACAAACAGTGAAGCGTACCAGTCTTTCGTTTAGGAAAGAGACCTATTTTATTGTGTTAATGTTGTCATTTTGAGTTAAAAATAAATGGATAAATGATCATTTGTTTCCCATGTGTTCATATCACAAAGAATATGGATCTACTTAAATCAACTTCAAGTCAAATGGTTAAAAAAAAATTTCACACACAAAAAAAGAGCTAAAAAAAATTCGCCACACAGGGAAGGGTGAAGACAATTGGGTCGACCCGCCCTGGCCACGAGGTGTCCCTTATTTATTTTTCAGGGAGTTGGCAACCCTACGCCCGTAGCTAGCCAGGCCCCTGTAGCTTCTGCAGCCAAGATAGCGTAGGCCCCAATAGCTGTTTCCTGGCAGACCCGAAACAGCTGGGAAAAGAGGGCAGCTGGGTGATGGTGAGGAGGAATCATAGTCTTAAATAGAAGCCCCAGGTACACCAACAACCTGTTCATATGTCTAACCATTTTTCCCCATTCGGCGAAATACTGCCGGGGGTCAAACTCTGCTAATTGGTGATTCTGTTCTCAGACATGTGAAGCTAGAGACACCAGCAACCATAGTCAATTGTCTTCCAGGGGCCAGAGCAGGCCACATTGAGGAAAATTTAAAACTGCTGGCTAAGGGTAAATGTAAATTCAGTATAATCATAATTCACATCAGTAGTAATGACACCCAGTTACGTCAATCGGAGTTCACTAAAATCAATTTTGAATCGGTGTGTAACTTTGCCAAAACAATGTGGGACTCTGTAGTTTTCTCTGGTCCCCTCCCCAGTCAGACCAGGAGTGACATGTTTAGCTGCATGTTCTCCTTAAATTGCTGGCTGTCTGAGTGGTGTCCAAAAAAAAAGATGTGGGCTTCATAGATAATTGGCAAACCTTCTGGAGGAAATCTGCTCTTGTTAGGAGAGACGGCATCCATCCCACTTTGGATGGAGCAGTTTTAATTTCTAGAAATTTGGACAAATTTATTATTCCCCCCCCAAAGTATGATTATCCAGATTTGGGACCAGGAAGCAGAGTCTTGCAGTCTTCCACGCCTCTCTGCAGCTTCTCTCCTCAGTGTTACCCCCCACAAAAAAAAAAACCCCAAACAAACAAAAAAACATCTCCATGGAGACTGTGTCAGCTCCCATAATCACAAACAAAGAACAATACAGTATCCACATCTGAACCAAAGTACTTGACTTAATAACTGATTAACAAACTGATTTACTTTGCCTTACGGAAACCTGGTTGCAGCAGGATGATTATGTTAGTTTAAATGAATCAACACCCCCAAGTTATTCTAACTACTAGAGAACTTGAAGCACAGGATGAGGGGGCAGTGTGGCAGCGATTTCTCACACCAGCTTATTAATGAACCAAAGATCCAGACAGACTTTGAACTCATTTGAAAGCCTGATGCTTAGCCTTGTCCAACCCAGCTGTGTGATGTAGCATAACTTAAGCAGCAAGGAAGGTGATAAGTAAATAGCATTAGCAGACGATTGAAGTTCTTTTAAGCATATTTTATTGCTAGCATCTCCCTTTTACCATAAAACAATCAATCAGGCATGCAAAAATCCCACTGGCTTTATACAAGACTTTGCCCACACCTGACCTCGTTAGTCCCTACCATTGAAACAAAAGAGGTCAAACCAAATAATACAATTCTAAACAAAGAACAGGAATAAAGTCATGCATGAACCTGACAAACTCATTTACTCAACTAAATAGTTTGTAAAGTAAAACACTGCATACAATATAACTCAAAAGGCTACTTTAAAGAAAACAAACAATACTATAAAAAATGAAAAACCCTCCATTTGGTTACACCCAGTGATGCAATCATTGACCTCATGACCCTATATAAACAGGAAGTAGTGGGCGGCCCTTCCCATACACCTGTCTCACATATAGGACCTGAATACACAACATGGACACTGTGATGGCTGCACTTACAGCCACACAGTGGTAATATCACCATGTTAGTGTAGAGGCTTATAAGTAACATTGCATTCACATTTCTTTCTCTAAATATAGGAATTTATTTACAGGACAATAAATAAGAATCAGAATCAGAATCAGAAACTTTATTGTCATTGTCACGAGAACAACGAAATGAAGAATGGTCCCCGATCATTGCATCATCCCTAGCAATATCAAAATATAAATAAAACAATAAAATTCAATAAATAAAATAGATAGAATACTTAAAATACTAATAAGATGTAACAGTAAAAAATTCACATACATACCCACACACATGCTTCAGGCCGTTGTAGAATAAGGAGGGGATGTTTTTCTCATTTTCATTCATTATTTTAATATGGCATTATTAGTTCATTAGAAGTATATAACCAGCTTTGCATTAAACATAAATTGAAGTTTTTGACCTTACATTATTCTTTGCATTACAGTGATGGTGATAACTTTAGTTTGATCTTTTCTTACAGGTACCAGAATAATAACATGATTTTCCATTGCAGATGTAACCATGATCATTCCATACACATTGCAGTTTGTTGCTTATTCTAGAGTTGTGCTCAAGGTAATTAAAGGTTAAAAGCTACAGCCAGTGCGAGTCTGGCTGATCTATGGAGGGCGAAGGCTTTGAGCTTGGAAGGCCGCACGCGCTTACACAGCACTTATAAGATGTTATTCTTGGTGATTTTGTGCTTAGTCATGTTTTAATATGTTTTAAGTAGAAGTAGCTGATCCAGCAATATTCATTTAATATTATATACTTGATTTAGAGCAATACACACTGATGGTCTTAACAAATGAAAGAGTCCTTGTAGCTGCCATGTTGTGTCTTAGCAGGGTACAGACGGTTCCAGGAGACGGGGGCAGTCAGCGTCTGCCCTCGGGAAGGAGACAATGTTATTCTTTGTGTTAAATAAAATTGTCAACATTGATTGTATTACACCTGTCACTACGCATGAAGGGGCGTTCTAATACCCTGATTTCATAAAACTATGATGATGTGTTTTTTGAGATGAGATCTGAGACTGTCTGCATACAGTGTCCATCTCCCACGTGTGTGATCATTAAATCATCGTTTGACTCAACCCGACCGGACCAGTGTTGTTATTGTGGGTTTTTCCTCTGGTGTCCATCCCCAATATTTTGAACCTTAACATTTTGGGGGCTCGTCCTGTGGTATTGGGGTGGATGTGCGAGGTGTGGACGGTCTGAGGTGGTCGAGCGGACAGGCACGGACCAGGGATCTGATGTGAGTGAGCGCCGCGGGTGCATCTAAAAGGTAAGGCACTGCCTGTTGAATTGATTCCCAAATTGTGCCAAATTGGGCTGCATTAAATTAAAAGTTTACTCACTGACGTTGCTGGTGGGTGTCTGTTTTGATTTTGATGAGAATCACCGTGTGTTATGCAGTTAAAGTTGTTTAAGAATATTTAATGAAGTTGAAGAAATATGAAAGTAATAATGTTGGGTTTGAGTCCCTGGATATCGAGCTGAAGGCTCAGGTAGTTTGGTAGGGAAATTAGGACAGAAACTGTTCTGGAGGAAACAGAGACTGGTTAATAGTTTTACAAATTAGGTCAGAAACTGTTCTGGAGGTAACAGATACTGTTTAATTGATATGTTAAAATTTGTCAAAATTGTTTAGGTGAAAATTGTTATAGGACGGCACTGGAAGATGCTAAGAAGCACATAGCCCGGAGGTTATGCTCCCTCCTGGCCGTGGACGCGCGGTCTTGACCTGTCGGCGAACAGGGTTAGTTCAGTTTGGCTTAACTGTGGGGTACAGGGCATCCCGGAATCAAGCTAGGAGTTAGAATCTCCTCACCGTTTTAAATGGTGTCATGTGCTTTTTTTGGATACTGTTAAATTGAGTTAGGGACTTTAGAAATTAGACCAGAAACTGTTCCAGAAGTAACAGATACTGTTTGATTGATTACAAAAAAGTTACCTTTCTTCGGTTGGACCCGTTATGGTTAAATTTGTGGAAATTGTGTAGGTGCTCTTTAGAAATTAGGTCAGAAACTGTTCCAGAAGTAACAGATACTGTTCAATTGGTCGTAAAAAAGTTTTCTTTCTTCGGTGAGACCCGTTATATTAAATTTGTCGAAATTTGTTAGGTGCTGAATCTGTCAGGCCTGTCAGTGATTGTAAATATAAGACGTCTTTTGTAATATAAAATAATAGAATTTTGTCTGAGCTTTGTGTGACCCTGTGTGTGATGACAGCGCACTGCAGCGCTGCGAGCTATTTTTAGACGGTGTGTGAACATGCAAATGAGCAGGTGGCAGGAAGGAGAACGGAGCTTCTTCACTTCCTGCCCAGAGTGTGTGTGAGCCTTATAAGCAGAAGGCTTTTTATTGCTGAAATCCTGTAAATAAGCTGCTGGTTTTGATTTTATAACAATATAAATGGCTTCTAATTGAAAAAGAGTGGTTTTAATAATTTTCAGACATACCTTGCAACTGTGCTTATAATGAGTTGGCACTCAGCCTTTGAAGGTCAGAAGCTTCATTCGGCGTGACTGTCCGGATTGATAAAGTGTAGTAAATGCCTTGAGTGCAGAGGGCTAATTGCAAACAAGCTTACATACACATAGGTTATGATTAGAATAGGTCCCTAGAAGGCTTTTGAATGTTTTAAACCAAGTGTGAATCACTAGAAGGTTATTAGTTAATCACAGTTGATTTATGTAATGTAAAAAGCATTTAAGACTGAGTAACTTCAGTTTTTGAGGATAAGAGAGCGTTCCTAGATCAGAGTAAGCTGCTGTAAGTCAATTGAAAACAATTTAATTAAATCTTAAATATTTTATACTGATAACACAACTGATTTTAAGCCATACCTTTAAATAAGTAAAGTTCATGAAGTTTTCTGAGCTGCCATGACACAGAGAAAGTGGAGTGTTTCACCCTGAAAGGATGAAATGATGCTCTGCCTTTGTAGTCAAGTTCAAATATAGGCCGTAAATAAATATGAGCCACTAATAAGCGTGACATAATTAATAATTTCAAACAATAAAGCACATTGGGTGAGTGACCCAGATAACAATAATTTATGAGCACGCAATAAAGTGGACCTGTTAGAACCCCTTTGACATTTGTCCCTTCAACAATAAATGATTATATTGTGTCCCATGCACTAAACAGTCCCATTTAATACTGTTAAATCGTTGTTTAAATAGAATACAAGCAAACATGCCTGTGCTGTATTTTGCAATCTGTAACATACAAATTGCAGAGGAAGAGGGTCGGCTGGAGGTGACCTGTAAATGTCACATAGTGACTGAGGAAGGTGTTTCACCTTATGAGATGACAGTGTGGTCCGAGATTGAGCTGTATGAGCTAAATGCCTATATACAACGTTGCCTATTTCTATTTCGAGGCTTAAAGGAGATAACTGAGAATGAAAATGATCCAAATTGGGAGCCCACAGAGGCCGCCCACTTTGCTCAGGCTATGGTAGAGTCTGTAGTAGACGGTTTTGATTTTGATATGCTTGCTTGGGAAATAATGTAATTATCTGTGGAGATGTCTCCAAGCGATTAGTAGACTTAAAGGAGACAAATGTGTGCTTGAAAGTGCGTGGTAGAAATTGTGTGTGTGGATGTGTGTTTGAAAGGCGTTGAAACATAGGTTTGATTTGAATAAAGCTAATCACAGTATTATGGTTTGACATTGAAGTAGAGCGAGCTATACAGCTAATTATTGAGGAGTTTAGATTTAATTGGTCCTTTGCTCCCTCGCTCGGTAAATAATAGGGTGTATTTGTCACTTTGTGAGCAAACATGATATTGCTTTGGAGCAATTTTCTGTGAAAAAATTTAAGGCTGTGTGAATGCATTCGAGCAGTGTTATTGTTTTGTGCCCCAAAGTTAACATGCAGTGTGTATGAGTTTATAACATTTATGTTACAGAGTAAAAAGTAGTCATTAAAAGTGAATATTGAAAGAGGCTTGGTTAAGTCTTGACACACTGCGTTGGCTGTGTGTCTTACCAAGCAGATCACAAGGAGACAGTGACCCCTGGAGGAGTGAAAGTAATTGTGAAACTTAACAGGCAGAAGCTGCGGGCTGAACCGAGAGGAGGAGCCGGATAACGTCACAAAAAGGGAGGTAAGCCTGTGTTCTAGGATAATGGCTGACGGCCCGAGCATGACACCTACTGGACACAGAGGCTATAAGCCTCTGAAGGAGCAGCAGGAACAGCTAAAAAGAGCCATTCGCCTGGCTTCTCCTGGATCATCAAAATTAGCTGAGAAGGAATGCAAAGCAATGGAAGCTGAGCTAAGCAAGCTTATTGCTTCCCAACAGAGAGGGCTGGATGACAAAATAGCCCTAAGTCTTGTGCTCAAAATAGAAGGAGAGAGATGTGAGCAGCAACTGGAACAACTGCAAACCGAGGCAGAGAAACGTTCAATTAACTGGAGAATTAACCAACAAATCAAGAAACTACAGCAAACTCATGCAAAGTGTTGCAAGTGGATGTTCTTGTGGAATGGAGCATCTTCCTGGATGGAGGAGGATGACACAGCTGAAACAGAAGATATGGAAAGCATAGTGGAGGCTTTGAAACAACTGAAAAAGCAAAATAAGAAGCTGGAAGACCAAATGAAGAACTGGATTCCAAAACCAGGAGATGCTAACAAGTATCACACAGCAGAGATACTTCCTTGGGCCACATTAACATCTAATGCCGTAGGACGACAACATGTCATGCCTGTAATGACCCTAAGGGGAGGACAAGTTCAGGGCCCAGATGGACAGACGGCAGCGGTTGTAGGAGGAGTAGTTGATGTTAAATACACCAGGGCACCACTGGTGTTTCATAATGAAGGGCCTATGACAGTTAAATGTCAGTCCCTAAGTGGGGGAGGGAAAGTGATAACATCAGCCGCAGATGAAGGCTTGACTTCGCCTTCCTGTTCACATGAGAGAGGAGACAGGCCAGAAGCCGAAGCAACAAGAGAGAGCCTGCCAGACCAGACTGGAGAAGTGGATCGGACCCCAACAAATGAGGAAATGATTTCACCGGTGGAAAGGATAGCACAACCGGCTTTTATTGAGCTGCCAACACCAGCAAGAGAAGAGCAGGCCCATACCAGCAGGTCAAAACACTCCAAAGCAATGGCCAAGTCAGACACATGGGCAGGAGAAGTATTCGGACGAATGCTTGAAGCCCCGCAAGGGCTATTGGAAGTATTAAATACGCTGAAGACCGTAAAGGACAAAATGACCAAAAGCATGGCAGAAGAGGAGAGCGACAATGATTCATCTACCTCAGAGGAGGAAGATGATGACGAAGATAACGACAGAGGAGGAGTCGCGTCAGAACCAAGTATAGCCAGGAATCTTAGGTCAAGACAGGTGAAAAAAGAGCAGGGACAGAGGAGGCCTATTTTTAAGAGTTCAAAAGGCAAGGGAAAATTGGGACAGTGTAAAACTGTGACCAAAGCAGAAAAAGCTGCCGGCACTCATTATAATTTGCCTTTAGTGGCTGGTGCAAAAAACGAACCAGTGTACCGCGCATACAAAGTAAGAGATTTGGAGGCATTGGTTAAACAGCTTCCACCTATAACTGGAGGAGGAGCAAGGTGGTTGCGTGAATTAGGCAGGCTAACAGAAGGAGAGGAGGTTGCGATTGGTGATTTTCGCGCCATTTCTGCGCGGTGTATGCTCGGTGGTGGGCTAGCAGATGTAGAGGCCATAGCTCGCACAACTCGCTATGCAAATGATTTGCCTTATCATGAAGTGCAATGTGCTTTGTCTGACGCAGTCCGTGAAAAGTACCCAACCCCTAACACAGGAGCCATACCTAAAATAACTTGGGACCCCCAAAACACACCTAGAGAGTTTTTAGAAAAAGCCAGAGATCAGTGACTGTTAGAAACAGGTACCCATCCGGGTAGAGAAGGTGAACATCGGGCGTGGTTTCGCTCAGCGGTGCTGGCAGGGCTGCCAAATCAGGTCATAGAAGATCTACAGAAAAACCCAGATTTTGCCGTAGCAGATTCGGTGCAGTGGGAAAGACACGTCTCACATCGTTTACAGCTGGAGCAGGACAGGGCGAACAAGCAGAAAAAAGAGTTGGAGGAGGCACAAGCGTCTCTGCTCAAACTACAGTTGGCGGAGGCCAGAAACAAAGCCTGCGAAAAGAAAAAAGAGGAAAAAGAAAAAACAGAAAAAAATGATGATACTTGCGACCCAGCCTGGTCCTGGGCCTGAATGGCCAGATAGTGGCCCGGGTCCCTGCACTAATGACGGATGGCCCGCCAATGCACCAAGGCAGAACCAACCCACAGGGAATTGGGGAACCGGTGGATCGTACAGAGGGCGTGGTGGTTCAGCGGGGGGAGTACAAAGAGCTCGTAACACGGGGAATCTCAGCAGTGTGCCTTGGAATGTCTGTTGGAGGTGTGAAGCAGAGGGTCATTGGAGCAGAAATTGCCCAGAACGTCGTCAGAACAATCAAAGAAGAGGCTACCAATCCCAGGCACGCGGAGCTCCGAGAGCAAGAGATGGCTATAGCGGAGCATATCAGGCCCCAAACCCGAGTGCAGCACCAGCCGCGCAGTATCCAGTGGCTGACTGGAGGGAGGACCAGTACTGAAGGGACCCGGAGGGACCAAACAGTATGGGAATGGCAGATCCCATGCTGTCAATGGCTGTAGAAGGGACAGAATTGCCCTTCTTAATAGACACTGGAGCAACCTATTCAACCTTGAGAGCAGCACCAGACAGTGCAAAGTTGTCCTGCCACACAGCGAACGTGGTGGGTTTTTCCGGGATTCCAATCACTCTGCCAGTGACTGACCCAGCTTTGACAAAGCTGGGCAAGCAGACTTTGAAACACAACTATGTGGTGTCATCGCAAGCGCCAGTAAATCTCATGGGCAGGGACCTGCTCGTGAAGTTGGGCGCCACAATCACATGTTCAGCAGATGGATTATCTGTGACTCTGCCAGGGGGCCAGCATTTTCCGTGCCTGGGAACAAATTCAAAGACTCAATATCTGCTTCAAGACTTTGAAAGAGCAAAAGCCGACATCTACTGGGGGAGACTAGTGAAAGAGGATGTTCTGAGGCAATTTCAGCTGTGGAGACCCTGGATAATGAGCTTGGCAGTTTACCTCCTTCCGTGCGAACCTTACCACGTGGCTTTGTTTTATGATAAAGATAGTGACGACACCTATCGTGAATTATTTCAGTCTGATCTTGAGGGTCAGACGTGGAATGTGCAAACATATGACATCTACATCGGACCAGAAGGTGTAGCCGCGGCTGTGAAATTAACTGATGAACAACTGCTTTGGTACAATGTGGAAGAAAATTCAACCCCTCACATTAAATTGGCGGTCCACCAAGGTCATGGTGCAGGTGATCTAGGTCCAATGGTCAGGCGAGCACTGGACGACACAGGGTGGCAAAGAACCCAAATTCCTAACTTATCTTATGCTCCAAATTGTAAAACCTATCGCATAACTTGTGCCTGTGAGGATACAGTGATCTTGGAACATAAAGAAATTTCAAAAACACATGGTGAGGAGAGAGTAGACCATTCTGATGCAGTTGCTAGATTGTCGAATCTGCCTGACAGTCTGTGGTCAAAAGGGCCCACGGATGTTGGCCTAGCTAAGTGTCCTCCTGTCTTGTTCCAGCTGAAATCACACACACCAATCAATAGACCACAGTATAAACACAAACCTGAAGCAGAGGAAGGAATTACAGAAACAATAGAAGGCCTGTTAAGGGCCGGGGTGTTAGAGCCCTCTCACTCACTGTGGAACACACCAATTCTACCAGTGGAGAAACATGGAACAGGAAAATACCGCATGGCACATGATTTGAGAGCCATTAATGAAATATTGCTCTCTACTACTGCACCGGTACCAAATCCGTACACAGCTTTATCAGCTATCACATGTGACCAAAAGTGGTTCACGTGTATTGACCTGGCAAATGCATTCTTTTGTCTTCCTCTGCATGAGTCACTCAGAGACATTTTTTCATTCACATACAGAGGCCAACAACTCAGATACACACGGTTGCCACAAGGCTTTGCACTTTCTCCAGGTATTTTCAATCAGGTGCTTAAAGAAGCCCTGTCGTCATGTAATTTGCCTGATGATTGTACATTAATACAATATGTTGATGATCTTCTCATTGCAGCCCCGTCAGCAGCGGATTGTACAGCGGCGTCGCTCGTTGTATTGAATAGGTTGGCAGAATGCGGCTTTAAAGTAAGTAAAGACAAGCTGCAGTTAGTTCGCCCTGAAGTGACCTTTTTGGGCCGGGTAATCGCACACAAATCAGTGGGTTTGATGAACACACACAGAGACCAAATTCTGACACACCCAAAACCGCGGACTGTGAGAGAAATGCTTTCTTTTCTTGGTTTAACAGGTTACAGCAGGCAGTTCATTCCGGATTATGCAGGCAAAACTGCCCCTTTAAGGGGCCTAATGAAGCAAGTTGGCGTTCGAAACCTTAAGGCTGAGCTGCCTTGGATGCCTGAAGCCGAAGCCGCATTTATTAGGGTAAAACAGGATTTGTCAAGGGCCTCAGATTTAGCCACACCCAATTATGATGAGCCATTCTATTTGGATGTTTCTGAAACAAACTCAGTTGTAAATGGAGTGTTGTTTCAGAAAAAAAGGGGGGGGGGGTAGAGATGTGCTCATGTATGTAAGTGTAAGACTACATCCAACAGAAGCAAAGCATCCTACATGCACACAACATGCAGCAGGGGTCGCTAGAATTATCCAAAAAACATCACATGTAGTGAGAGAATACCCACTAAAAATACTCACTACACATAGCATGGTGGCATACGTGAATTCACAAGCATTTTGTATGTCACCACGGGCACAACAGAGACTGAGCAAAGTCTTAGAGGCCCCAAATTTGACATTCACACATGAAGGAATTAACATGGCAGATTTAATGGGTGTAGGGGAACCACATGACTGCGCCAAAAGAGCACAGATTGAGGAAAAGATTAGAGAGGACCTGAAGGCCGAACCCATACCGGGAGCTGAGGACTGGTTCACCGATGGATGTTGCCACCGAGACGAAGGAGGACTGAAAGCAGGGTATGCGGTGGTTTGCAGAGTAGAAGGAGATTATCAGGTCAGAGAGTCAGGAAGGATTGAGGGAAAGCAGTCGGCCCAGAGAGCTGAAGTGATAGCCCTAGCTCGAGCTTTGAGACTAGCCAAGAACAGGAGAGTGAACATCTACACCGATTCGGCATATGCGTTTGGAGCAGCGCATGTGGAGCTGCCTCAGTGGAAAAGAGCAGGATTCAGAACAGCAACCAATGCACCTATTTCCCACAAACATGAAATGGAGGAACTGGAAAAGGCCTTGGCTGACCCAGAGGAGGTGAGCATTATAAAATGCAAAGCTCACTCCCAAGGAACCAGCATGGTGGAAAAAGGAAACCAGAGAGCAGACGAAGCCGCAAAGGAGGCCGCAGGCTACAAAGGACGGAGACAAATGATACAGGTAACTCCAGAAGAGGAGATATCTGTTGACCTGATTGAGGAAGTCAAACAGGCCCAGAAGGAGGCATCCCCAGAGGAAAAGGGGGTGTGGAAAAACAAAGGAGCCTGGCAGGATGGACATTTGTGGAGGGGGCCAGACGGGCGCCCCGTGCTGACAGCCAAAATGGCAGAACAGAAGGTGGATGAAGCCCACGGACTCGCCCACGTGGGGATAGCCCAGATGGAGAGAAACTTGTGTCATTGGTGGCATCCTGAGCTGCGAGGAATGATAAGGGAGAAGGCCAGGATGTGCTTAATCTGTGGGGCACACAATCCTAAGCCAGCAGTAAAACCGGAAGTGGGTAAGTTTCGGCCCCCTGAGAGGCCGGGAGAGGAGATTGTTATTGATTTCACTGATATGATTGATTCCGGGCCTGGCGGTGTAAGATATTTGTTAGTGTGTGTTGATGCTCTGACCGGCTGGCCAGAGGCCTGGGCTACAAGAAAGGAGGATGCTAAGACTGTCATTTAGTGTTTAATCAATCATTACATTCCCCGTCATGGGTTCCCGAAAAGAATTAGATCAGATAATGGAACCCATTTTAAAAATCAAGATTTGGAAAAAGTAGAAAAAATGTTGGGCGTCCAGCATAAATTTGGAACGGTCTATCATCCTCAGTCTCAGGGGAAAGTAGAAAGAATGAACCTAAATTTGAAAAACAAATTGGCAAAAATCTGCGCGCAAACAGGGCGAAATTGGGTCGCAGCCCTGTCAATCCACAGGTTTTACACCATACGAGCTGCAAACAGGGAGACAGTCTCCGGCACCTTGGACGGTGGGCTCGGTTGAACGGGACAAAAAGGGGAACCGGTCCCACGCAGACTACTGGAACGAGTTAAAGGCGCTTGTGTCCAGTTTCACAAAACAGGCGGCTTGTAAAGGGCCCACAGGAGAAGGAGAGGTCCCGGACGCGAAAACAGTGTGGCTGAGAGTCATCAAACGCAAGTGGAAGGAGCCCCGCTGGACTGGTCCATATGAGGTATTGGCTCGGACGGCGACAGCGGTCCAACTGAAGGGGAAAGGCGACACCTGGTATCACTGGACGCAGTGCGCGGCCGCGCACGAGGGCTTGGTGGGGAAGGATCAATCTCCACCCAACACAGGTGAAATTGAGAGGCAGAATAAACCCTCACACCTGTGCAACGGGCCGACCGGTGGTCTACCCGGAAGGTCGAAGAAAGAAGAGCAGCCTAGGAGGAGATCACCGCGCCAACGAAAAGGAGCGGTACCACACTGAACACCTAGAACAAGAGAGAGGCTCTGATAAAGGGCTTTGAACTTTTTACTACACCATAACATTCACATACCACCATGCCATCACAACAATTAGACACTGGTGATGAAAGAAGAGTTTCAAAAGCCATCACAATGTTCAAAATTATTATGAGTTTGATGTCAATTATGTTGCTAATCATGGCTATTTGTTTTTTGATTTGTTTGTTGCAGACCGACCCGGGAAACCAGTCTGAGCACGGAGGCCATGCCAGTCCGGCGTTGTTTGGTACACCAATTACATCACGCGTGATCTATAGTGAATTAAAGCTGCGGGCAAGAGTGAAGCGCGAGGTCTCTGGTAAAAAGGATGAGTGTCTCAGCACATATGGTGGTTTAGAATTAGATTATGTTATTGGCCCCACAATTTCTTTTATGTTTGATGTGTGATGTTGTTAATTGTAGGGACGTCGGCAGTGACTGGAGGGGATATAATGTGTGGCTATGTTGGGATTATTCAGTGAGTACGCACTGCGAGAGGGGGAATCGTCCATATGACAGCTGGTGCCGTAATTGGGACCAGGTAAGGGGTTTCACTGGGCAAAATTGGGAACCGTTAGAACTAGGATCAGAAAACGAGCTTAAATTACAGAGGGATTTTAGCCCCTCTGGAAACGCGTTAACCTTATCATTGGGGAATTGGCATCGCAAACAATCTATGTATTTGGTTCTGGGGGTGGAAACAGCGGGGGTTGATCCAAAAGGGTTAATTAAAGTTAATTTCCTAGAAAAAACTAATCGCGTACCGTCAGGTAGAGAAGACATGACAACTCGTGTGATTGCCAGCCCCACCAGCTCTGTTGCATCTTTTACAGGGCAGGAGGGGAGCGGGTCGTCGGAAGCTACACCAGAGGAGCACGAACCAAGGGAGAGGCGAGTAGTGTCGGTGGACTACACCACCCTGAAACCTCAGGATTTGATTGAACGCGCTACCGGGTTCAGTGACAGTAATATCTGGCTGGACTGGATAGCCCAAAATGCTAGAGAACAAAAAGTGGCTAATTGTGTAGCTTGCGCTTCTGCAAGGCCGCGTTTATTTATAGAGCCTGCACCTCTGCATCCAGAGGATCAGTGGGGCTATGATTGTATGCTGCGGATGACTAGAGGAGCTGTGAATACGGGGAACTGCACTGTGTTGTCCAGTCTATTTCCCCCTATTGGCAAGCTCACGCAAGTAGGGCCGTTTATGCCCCGGAAAGATAATTATACGTGCTTTAAGTTTACCACAGATAAAGTTAAATATCGGTTGGGGGAAATTGACCCCAGTTGGTGTTCGGTCACCCAGACGGGGAGGACCACCAACAATGTGAGTGATGCAGCCACCCTAATTGGGACTTGGGCTAGGAGCGGGCTGTATTACTATTGCGGGCACAGGACTCTACTGGTCAGAGTTCCTCTTGGGAGCGTGGGGACGTGCGCGATGGTGAGACTAGGAGCGCCACTTATGCTAATCGGAGATAAGGTAAAATCAATTCCCCCACACAATACGCGCACATTGGCAGCCAGGCGCAAAAGACACATTTTGAGGAAGAGAGGAATACATGACATAAATGTTTATGACCCTAGAATGAATTCCCCCACCTGGATCGACTCCATTGGAGTGCCCAGGGGGGTTCCAAATGAATTTAAACTTGTTGATCAAATAGCAGCCGGGTTTGAAAATATTCCAATAATTTCTGCTTTCTTTCCAGTGACCCCAAACAAGAACCTAGATAGGATCAATTATGTTCACTATAATGTACTGAGGCTCTCTAACCTCACCAGAGACGGCATGGAGGGGTTGGCGGAGCAGGTGGGTCCGACCTCGTTAATGGGAGTGCAGATTAGAATGGCCCTTGATATGTTGTTAGCGGAAAAAGGGGGCGTTTGTTCTATGTTTACCGATCAGTGTTGCACCTTTATTCCAAATAACACTGCTCCAGATGGGTCGGTAACCAAGGCTCTGGAGGGCCTAAAGAGCCTTTCTGAAACTATGCATGATCACTCAGGTGTTGATAGTCCATTGGAAGGCTGGCTGACCTCAGTGTTCGGACGGTGGAAGGGGGTTATCGCTTCGGTCATGTTTTCTTTGTCTGTTGTGGTGGGTATTATGGTTATTTGTTGTTGTCTCATCCTTTGTGCCAGAAGAATGTTCAAAAGTATGTCTGTGAGGGCAGTGGACCCTGGAGTCATTACCCCAATGTCCATGATGCCAATGATGCATGTAGAACTGAATGTGTAGGCCAAGGAGGGAAACAACTGTTTGTGACCTCTGGATTCTCCAGAGGTCAACAGAGGGAATTGTAGAATAAGGAGGGGATGTTTTTCTCATTTTCATTCATTATTTTAATATGGCATTATTAGTTCATTAGAAGTATATAACCAGCTTTGCATTAAACATAAATTGAAGTTTTTGACCTTACATTATTCTTTGCATTACAGTGATGGTGATAACTTTAGTTTGATCTTTTCTTACAGGTACCAGAATAATAACATGATTTTCCATTGCAGATGTAACCATGATCATTCCATACACATTGCAGTTTGTTGCTTATTCTAGAGTTGTGCTCAAGGTAATTAAAGGTTAAAAGCTACAGCCAGTGCGAGTCTGGCTGATCTATGGAGGGCAAAGGCTTTGAGCTTGGAAGGCCACTCGCGCTTACACAGCACTTATAAGATGTTATTCTTGGTGATTTTGTGCTTAGTCATGTTTTAATATGTTTTAAGTAGAAGTAGCTGATCCAGCAATATTCATTTAATATTATATACTTGATTTAGAGCAATACACACTGATGGTCTTAACAAATGAAAGAGTCCTTGTAGCTGCCATGTTGTGTCTTAGCAGGGTACAGACGGTTCCAGGAGACGGGGGCAGTCAGCGTCTGCCCTCGCGAAGAAGACAATGTTATTCTTTGTGTTAAATAAAATTGTCAACATTGATTGTATTACACCTGTCACTACGCATGAAGGGGCGTTCTAATACCCTGATTTCATAAAACTATGATGATGTGTTTTTTGAGATGAGATCTGAGACTGTCTGCATACAGTGTCCATCTCCCACGTGTGTGATCATTAAATCATCGTTTGACTCAACCCAACCGGACCAGTGTTGTTATTGTGGGTTTTTTCCTCTGGTGTCCATCCCCAATATTTTGAACCTTAACACCGTGCATAGATTAACACAAGAGTGGCGTGATGGACATTTTTTTTGTAGTATTCAGATGTGTTATTGCAGTTGGATAACAGCTGTGTTTGAGTCTATTAGTCCTTGCTCTGATTGCCCTGTACCGTCTGCCTGAGGGCAACAGTTCGAACAGGGAGTGGCCAGGATGTGAGGTGTCTTTTATGATGTTTTGGGCCTTTTTAAAACAGTGGGCATTGTGTAGAACTTCCAGTGTGGGGAGAGGGCAGCCAGTGATCTTTTGGGCAGTGTTAATGATCCCTTGGAGTGCTTTCCTCTGAGCCCCTGTGCAGCTAGTGTACCAAATACATATGCAGTAAGTTAGAACACTCTCAATGGTGGCTCTGTAGAAGGACACCAGCAGTTTCTGTGTGATGTTATTCCTCCTGAGAATTCTCAGGAAGTACAGTCTCTGTTGGGCCTTTTTCAGCAGCTCGGAGGTGTTCACACTCCAGGAAAGGTTCTCCTCTATATTGACTCCCAGGAAGCGGAAGCTTGCCACCCTTTCTACACAGTCCCCATTTATGAATAGTGGTTGGATCTCTGCCTTTTTCCTTCTGAAATCTATTATGAGTTCTTTGGTTTTTGAAGTGTTGAGGAGGAGGTTATTGGCCTTACACCATGACGTCAGCTGCTCCACCTCGTCTCTGTACGTAGACTCGTCTCCCTTGGAAATGAGCCCCACCACTGTGGTGTCATCTGCAAATTTCACAAAGATGTTGCTGTGGTGGCGAGGAGTGCAGTCGTGTGTGTAGAGAGAGTAGAGCAGTGGACTGAGCACACAGCCCTGGGGTGAGCCAGTGCTGAGACTCAGGGCTGAGGATGTCTACGGCCCGAGAGGAAGCTGTTGATCCACATGCAGGTGCTGTCTGGAAGCCCCAGGTCTTGTAGCTTGGCCACCAGTTTGTGTGGAAGGATGGTGTTAAAAGCTGAGCAGTAATCCACGAAGAGCATCCGCACATAGCTACCATGCTCTTCCAGGTGAGTTAATGCAGCATGGAGTGCTGTGGCTACAGCGTCTTCCGTGGACCGGTTTGCTCTGTAGGCAAACTGGTGTGGATCCAGGCTGCGGGGCAGGGCTGCTGTGATGTGTCTGCGGACCAGCTTCTCAAAGCATTTCATTACCACTGGGGTGAGTGCCACCGGTCTGTAGTCATTCAGGCCGGTGATGTGGGGCTTCTTAGGCAAGGGGACTATGGTGGAGGACTTCAGGCAGAGTGGGACAGTCGCCTGTGCGAGGGATTTGTTGAAGATCCCAGCCAGCTGTTCTGCACATAACTGGTTTTGGTTTAGTTAATTCACATATCCACATAACACTGCATTCTAAAATAAGTGCGCACATTTTAGTTTACACTGTTATGTATGATTAATTTTTTGTTTTCTGAGTTACCTTAGTTGCAGCTGTTCCAGTCCCTTGATTAAGGAGCCAAGGGGTGGAAAAGGGGCGGAGCAAGCTTTAAAGGAAGACTACAAATTGGTTCATGCCATAACTCAGGACCATGGGGGGGAATTGGAGTTCATTATGTTTGGTTTAGTTGGGTTTTGTGTGTTTTACCCCTTCTCCTGTTTTTGTGGGCTGATCAGCCACTATTTAAGTTTCCCCTTTGTCTCGTTAAGTTAGGTCAGTTTGTTTGAGTTATCAGTTGTGGTGTCAACGTTGAGTAGAGTTTTTGTTAGTTTGACCTCTTTTATGGGCCCAAGACTTTGATTCTTTTTGCATGAGTTAACCAATTATGTTTTCTGGGTTAAATAAAAAACCTTTTTTTTGGACTTTAACCTGTGCCTAAGTTTCCTTCACTGCTCGGTCCATCACAGACACCATGGTAAGTATAACCAAAGCAACATAAAGAAACATAATTTACCAGACGTGCCTGTAAACAGAAGAAAATTCAGATGATCTGATGGTTAGTAGTGTTTGCTTTAAAACACATGCATGGATGTAAAGGATGTGACTACTGCTACCACAAACAAAACCCGGGATATTGTGTGTTAAGAGAAGTTACACCAGCAATGTCTACATTAAAGCATTATGGCTGACTGTAAAATAACAGAACACAAAATAACAATATATGCAAGTGACAAATGGCAAATTAATTCCGTTCTAGCCACTTTGTCACAAGCTGTAAAAGTTAAAAATCAGTCTTACTTGTTATCATACAGTATATCGTCCACCTGGGCCTTACACAGAGTTTCTGTCTGATTTCTCAGTCTTTTTATCTGATTTAGTGCTCAGCTCAGATAAAATAATTATTGTGGGTGATTTTAACATCCATGTACATATTAAAAATGACAGCTTCAACATGGCATTTAATCTGTTACATTTACAATAATTGATTACACAGCAGTGGAGAGTAGACTTTATTACAGTAGATGATTTTCTGAAAGTGCTGTAACTAAGTTTAAGAATTTAATCCACTCACTGCTATCATCGTCAATGCCCTGTACCAACACAGAGCAGAACAGCTACCTGAACGCTAGTCCAACCGAGGTCGATTATCTTGTTAATAATTTTACCTCACTACGTATGACTCTGGGTAATGTAGCTCCTGTGAAAAGTAAGACCAATGTGATATTATTCTGTTATTATATGTTACCTTATATATGTAATCAAAGTAGTTGAATTAGAATACTGCTGTAGATCATATTATACCCTTTAAAATAGAGTGTGTGAGCTGTATGTAGTTTAGTTCTCATTATACTTTTGAGTTAACAGAACATATTCACATATTAGTTCATTAGATAAATGTGCATCACTCTGTATCCTTGATCTGCTGGGAATGTGTTACACTGTTTTCTTGACATGCTTAATTGTTGAATCATGAAGAGAAGGTTGTAAGCAGGAGACTCTGTGTCTAAAGACAGGGGAGATAGACAGACCACATTCCACACCCCCACCTTACAGAAAGCAGAGAAACAACTGCCGAGGTCATAACTTAGGCGCTGTAACAGAGAAAAAATGTGATGTTTTGGCTTTTACGACTAGCTGGGGGCCACTAGAGACTATAAAAAGCTGAGCAACCCGTCACCATTTTGAGACATGTGCCTGACCCTCTGGTAGCATCTCTCCCGTCCGGACGTTGTAATGCTCTTATTGTTGAATTGTATGGAAATAAATGATTGTTGATTGAGCATTGATACACCGAGTATTGTCCTTCCTTCAGCCCAAAGATACAAAGAACTGCGTGTTTTCAACAACTTGGTGCCGTGTGACCCGGATCTTTGGTGTGCTGAGGAGGTGCAGATTTGACCTTTGGTGAGATCGTGAGGCGAGGTGAACAGAGGACCGGTCCAAAAATAAAAAGGTAAGCACAGCCTGTTGTATTATAAATACCAAATGTGCATATTGGGCTTTCCAAATTAATCTGTTCACTGAGTCACATGTATTTTCACAGTAAATTTGTCGGTGTCTGGTTTTTGGCGCAAGATACTAACAACATAAGTTGAGGCTGAATTCCAGTGTGTTAAATAAACTGCTTCTACCGAGAAACTAATAAGACACTACGTTGAGCTAGTTGCAGTAAACTGCTTCTACCGAGAAACTAATAAGATACTACGTTGAGCTAGTTGCAGCCACTTTACCTTCCACATTTAATTTTGTCTAATACTGGCTTCTGTAGCAATAATACGTTAGAATTTCTTCTGAAGACGCGGCCATTAGTCCAGTACATTGAAGTCGAGGTTTGTTTATTTTGTTTATGGTGTCAGTGATGTCCTGGCTTTTGCCGGCTATGAAATAGAAGTTGATTTAAGGAAAAGCAGATGCTGGCTTCACGGTGCAGTTGGACGCTGGCAACGCGAGAGCGAAACACGTCCGTAGGTTTGGTTTATGATACGGCGTGTTCCGGTGGTGCGGCCGTGAAGTGCAGTAGTGGTTGGTGCTAGTTTTAGTACATTGGATAGAGGTTTTGACGGTGGTTTGTGGCGTCAGTCGAGTATAAAGGGCTGCGGCCATAATACAAAGTAAAAATTTAAGTACAGAGCAACACCTGGTTTATGATGTCAGGTATAACTTCGGGGATGCAAGCATCACTTTTATGATGCGACTTTGCCCCGTGGTGGCGGTCATAATCGCAGAGAAAAGGGTATTTTGGTCTATGGTGCAGTGTGCTTTAAGAAGATCTAATAGTTGAGCTCAGAGGTTTCTGTGTAAAATTCCCGCTGAGGAAAAGTATTGTGTGTGAGTGTCAAAGCGCGCTCTGGGTGAGAGAGTGTGTGTGAAGCTGCGAGGCGCGCTCTGAGTGTGTTTTTTATGTGGAGTGTGAAGCGTGAACACAGTGACAGTGACGGTTAATGTGTTTGATTAGGAGGACATTAGAGCAAATACACATTTTAGGATCAAAGGTTGATGCCTAGTGTACCTGTGGAACATTTGCCTATGGAGTAGCGACCCTCCTGTCCGTGGACGCGTGGCCAGGACCGGCGTTGTCCGGGTGCTGAGGTGGTGACTTGGGGAGGTGAGGGCCCCCGCATAGCCACGGAAATAACACTGGAACGGCCGTGTAATCACGGGTTCACATTTATTTCCGGACTAGAACAAGACACATTTTGCGAACAAACGTTGAGTCTAGATTAGTAAAGAAATATAAAAAGGTTGAATTCCTCGTTTCAGTGGTTGAAATTGTTGTGGGCCTGTCCCCTGACGAGTGTGAAATTAAAATAAAGAGGGAATTTGGAGCCACATAGAGATAGACGGGCATAATTGGGTGTATTACTCTGTGGTGTAATAAAAATAAAAAGGAGAGATAGTAAGAGGTGTGCAGTGGAGAATTATGGAGGAGTACAGAGAGGAATGTGTTGGGAGACTGGCGTACAGTTTACGCTGTCAAGGTAGGCGTGTTGCCTGCTTATCTGTTTAACATGTGATGAAAATGAAATTAAATAAATCTCTTAGTGTGTTAATACAGGAAGCTGCGGACCTGGACCAACTGCCCCCACAAGCACAGCGGCCGAAGCAAAATTATAGGTAATGGGAACCACACCCAGCACGAATCAGCAGCTGTGAAAAAGACAGCAGCGAGGAGAGAATTAGAGGAGAAATTAAGAGAAGTCTTTAACACATAAAATTGGGGCCAACGGACTTGTGGAGGTTGGGAAGGCGTCCGGAGCATCACAACAAAAAGGTGAAACAAAAACACACACAAGCAGAGAAATCTGAGAGAAAGGCTCCTTTTAAGGTAACGCCTAGTTTGAGAAAAAGATCAAATTAACCTGCTTTTATACAAATGCACATACACGCAATGAAGAAACAGCTTACACTCATGAACACGTGAAGATTTTCCAGCAAGGTTAAAGAAAAATTAACATACTTAAATGATGAAGTCTATACATTACTGACAAAGAAACCCTCTGGGTTGCAGGACAACAATTTAACCTCAAAAAAAAGGAACACTGGTCTAACCAACCAGGCAAGACACAACAAATTTAGTGGTTAAAAGATTCAAATTGTGACATGTTTTCTGTTGATTGATTAATAAAAGTGATTACTGAATGAAAGAAAGTTCCATTTTTGGGCTTTTAAACATGATCTTAAGAATTTTAACATATACCGGTGTTGTCCTGTCAACTTGGTGGGTTAGGAGTTGATTATATCGGGAGAGAAAAAACAAAAAAAGGGGGAGAGAAGGCTGACACAGGGCCTGGTCCCGGTGTGTCTCCCCTCTGAATAACACAGCCAACACAACATCATTTTCCTGTTCGTTTGTTTTTGTTTTTTGTTTGTTTTTGTTTTGTTTTGTTTTTGTTTTTTCTATACATATTTAATTACAGGCTGCTTTGCCGGCCCTGAAAGCCGAGGCTGACTGGACTCCTGCTCTCCCCCATACGTGACACTGACCAAATGCTGCAACAGCTGGACCCACAACAACGACCTGAGAATGTCAACAGACCTGCAGGAATGTGATCTCATGCAGCCGAGACGGAGAGCACTAAACCTAAGGCCCGTTTCACTACACGGGGGAAAAATTCCCAGACTGCGTCAGCTGACAGAGCTGTGACGAGACGCCCGCCAAGCCCGAATGAAAAGTAAGGCCGAGCGAAAGAATGCTGACCTTGATAACTTTGCATTCACACTGTGCAGGACAGTGATGGACCAACACGGATGATCGGGTGGCGAAAAAGGGCGTGACCGAGACAGGAGGAGTAACTGAGGTCAGAAGGCACCTCAGAATGGACAAAAACACAGAAGAAGATGCAGGTTTCACCTGCGGTGAACATCGACACTGGAGAAAGGACTGCCCCAATTGGGGTCAGAACCAGGACGGACTGAATTTTGAGCAGCAGCAGCAGCAATGGTCGCAAACAAACTGAAAAGGAGGGGGGGCCAGGACCCCAGGGCATGCTTCAGGCCGTGGTTTACCCAGAACACCAGAACAGGAAAGTGATGAACACACACACACACACACACACACACACACACACACACACGGGAATGATGATTCACTGAGAAGTGATGCACACACATACACATGCACACGCTTGTGAAATGAAGAGTGATCCACACACACACACACACACACACACACACACGCTGATGCAATGAAGAATGCTTTGCTTATGCTGATATGCAAAATGCTGCACACAAACATCCCAATGCATAATTTTTATGAGGAGCCATTGATTACCATTAAATACTTAGAATGTGTTATATGTCACCTAGAAGGCATTTATGTAGATTTTAGGAATAAGGTCTAAAAAAGTTTGGTTATGAAAACAATGTCTGTGCGTGATGTCTGTTTATGGCTCAAGGCCTTGACTGAATTCTTTGCTGTGCTTCACACAGCCCTGATGAGGAACAGTGGCACAGAGTGAAAATGATGAAGTAATAGTGTAAGGTTAGGTTGGAGTACGGCATTTTCTGTGATTGAGTTTTAATTCAAGGAGGAACAAAAGGTGTTACGGCACCTGAGGTTCTCATTCCCACACAATATTGTCCCGGCAGGAAGCAAAATGTTCCTGTGAATTTCTGGTTGATTGTTTGGTTTTGTTTAGCGCTAGCTTGATTTTATCAGTGAGCTTTGGCTTGTGTTCTTTCTCGTAAGCGAGAGAGGGATAGTTTTATGCTTGGACATGTCTGCAACGGGCCCTAGTTTGAGTTATTTTAGTAGTATTTTGTTGGTTATGTCTGTTTTCGTTTTTGTTACAGTGCACTGGAGAAAAAACATCTGAGAGGTGTGATCCACCGGTGGTGATATGTTGATATTTTGTGAGTTCATGATTTAACAATCAGCTCTTTAAACAAGGCCTGAAAGATTGAAATTTAAAGCGCTATAAAATATTATTACTGTAAACAGTTGCAAAGTGTGCTTCTCCATGATTGTAATTGGCTTGGGAGAAATTCACTTATAGGGAACACTGAGAAGTTCTGAGTCTAAAAGGATTGCACCGAGTCAATCCGGCCCAAAAAACAACAAGGAATTGTTTTCCTTTAAAATGATGACGTCATCTTGCTGGTGATGGATGCTCGAATAGGTTGCGCGTGAGACTCCATTATCAGCAAAATCTGGTATGAATGTGTATGGAGGTATGCATGTGAATGGACTGTGATGGACTGACGACTAAAAGCTTTGACTGACTTGATACTGAGACAATGACTGCACCCACTTTAGGATTAGTAAATGCCAATAAACAATTCACCCAGCCGACAAGAGAAGGGTGGATGCTTCGCTTTGTTTTGTTTTTTCAGGAGCAGGAGGATAAGAGAGACTGGAGGAGGAGACTCTAGCTTCACATAAGTATGAACTGCAGACTTAACACTGTGGTTGCTGATTTTGAGTTACTGATGTTTGCATTAAGAAAACTGTGCTATATTAGCTGTGTTTTGATTAAGGTATCATGTTATATTATTGGGAATGCCAAATGCTACAGTGGAGATAACTATTGATATCACTCATGACTGGAATATGTTATTATTAACCATAGCAGGCCACTGTAAAAAGTCAATTAAATTTTATAGAGGAAAATCGCCAAAATTGAACAATACCTATGAATGACTGGCCACATTCAGAATAGAGATATGCAATAATGAACATTGGTCCACATGATTTAGGTTCTCACTTGAAATAGTAAGTTATTAAATGTAGAATATAATCGACAGGGACATTTGATAGGATGTGGTACTGAAAAAGAACACGAGCAAAGTAAATAAAGAAAATATTGTGTTTAGTTTGGATAAATTCAAATTAAAATGTACCATTACACTCAGAGGATCAATATGGAATAAAACATATGCAAAATTTGTAGGAAGTACATGACTGATAACTGTTCTGTCCTGAGCGTTTGTTTCCAGAGCACCCACTTGACCACACCAACAGTTTCTCGCCACCGAGGAGGGGTACTTGCAAAAAAAAGAATAAAATAAAAATCTGAGTTTAACAAAACATTTTAAATGTAAATATCAAGCTTACCTTTCTTTTTCCATGAAATATGCTTGTGGGCACGCCAGCCATTTTGAAAAGGTGGGCAAAACAATTGGCAAGGCCACACCCCCACACATGTGATATAATTTTAAAGGTACTGTTGCCCTCTCTAAGAAACATCAGGACTTAGAGGAGTGGCAAGTAGAGTATGCGAGCTACAAGTAAAAACTAAAATGTGTACTACAATGTGCAAAAATGAAATACTGGGTCATCAGGGGGTCATGAGGGACATTTATAAAACTAAAAAAATCACACAAACCTTAAAGTGCACTTGAAAAGCTCACACAAGAAGGTTAACCTAGCTTACCTAGAAGACCTCATCAGGGGGAGCACACTCCCCCTCCTTGAAGAGCTCACCCACTCAACCCGCATCCCCAGAAAACAGCTAACCCCAGATAAGGCAGCGTGATGTATCCCGAGACAACAGGACTGGGACATCCAAATAAAGGTGTGAAACAATCACCTTCAAAAGGTTATCAATTCACTCCAACCAAAATTAGGACCACACGGTGCGGCAAGAGTTAATAGTTATTAGTCTCAACACCCAAGGATAACCAGAAGAGCATGACTGATATGATGGAACTGGGATTTTGTTACACTTAATTTTTGCAAAACACAAATAAAACTAAATTGAAACTAAGGATTTTCAGAAAATAAAAACTACACTAAACTAGCAAAGAATTGGTAAAAACTAATTACAACTGGTAAAAATTTAAAATCTGGAGTCGAAACTAAATAAAAATAACAACTAATGGAAATGGCGAAAAGTTTAAAACCCTGGTGCAGAGATTGGCAAATCTGACCAGGAAACGTTATAAAATGGATTGTCAGGATAGTCAGCGTTAAAGCCACTTTTGACAGTCCATACTAGGATGGCATTGGACATCTTCGGGGCAGAAAAGGGTTGGTGTGACCAAGGTGTGGTTTGGCTTGTTGTATGTACATTTCAAAATGTTACAGCTCTGGATGGACCAGTTACCAGGGCATGGAAGGATGACAGACTTTATTACATGAGGAGAAGGGACATTTTCGGGATCGAAGATCCTCAGGGATGACAAGGCTGGAGCAACGGTACTCGAGAGAAGAATTTCTGATACTTTCTGAGATATGAGGTCACCAACCTTCTCTTTTAATTGTCTAGCTCCAATGAATTGACACATGGGAGTGTGTCAAAAAGGGGGAGTTGAGTTTGAACATCAAACAATGGTGATATGAAAATTTCTATGAGTTTATTTTTGTGTTTAATAAATTAGCTATGGTAAAACTTAAGCTTATAATGTGTTAGACTTAGAAAGGGTTCACTAATTTTTGATTTCTTTTACACACACATAGATTATGATTAGAATTAGAATAAGTCCTGAACATAATATTTTAAACCAAATTTGAATCATTAGAAGAACAATGGATAACAATATTAGATTATCAAGGCTAGGGAGAGAGGTGTTTTGGTTTTCTGTCTCTTGCAGAGAAAGGAACAGACACCAGACGGGGACACGGAGATGTGAGGACCCTTCACAGCAGAGACAGATGTAGGGACTGCCGAGACAGCAACTGGGGTCAAGTGTCATGACGTTTGGGCTCCTGGAGAAGATGGATCCCACAAACACAGCAATAACCATGAAGGGGTTGGCGAAAACCAGGAACACCAGACCAACGAGGTTCGAGAGGCTCTTGGCAAAAAGGGGGACACGGCGGTGACCCCAAAACACACAGATCCTTGTTTGAAATCGCAATAATCCCCAGAACTGTGCAATGACTAAAGGGTGGTCTAACCCCGGAGGTCGAAGAAAGAAGCTGAGAATCACCCAAACTGGAAGACACTGGTAGCTGCAGCAATAAAAATAAAGGTTAAAAGCTCCTTAGACAGAGGTTCTAGTCTAAGTACATTTGAAAGGTATAAGGGGGCATTAAAATGGGAGTGGAAAACTGGAGCACCAAAATAAAGCTGTGGGAGAATTGGGGAGTGATGGGAGTGTCATCTGTAACTGCTGTTATGGTTGTAAATCTAACTTTGCTTGCATCTGAACTGCGTGAACACAGAGGTCATCCCCCATATGGTCCACCCGTTAAAGGGGGACAGAGGGCCTCAGGATCAAGAAAACCTGGACCTTGCAACGCTGAAGTGCTTGTTATTAGTGATCTCTTTAATGAGAGATCAAAAGAGGGTATTGTGATATTATTCTGTTATTATATGTTACCTTATATATGTAATCAAAGTAGTTGAATTAGAATACTGCTGTAGATCATATTATACCCTTTAAAATAGAGTGTGTGAGCTGTATGTAGTTTAGTTCTCATTATACTTTTGAGTTAACAGAACATATTCACATATTAGTTCATTAGATAAATGTGCATCACTCTGTATCCTTGATCTGCTGGGAATGTGTTACACTGTTTTCTTGACATGCTTAATTGTTGAATCATGAAGAGAAGGTTGTAAGCAGGAGACTCTGTGTCTAAAGACAGGGGAGATAGACAGACCACATTCCACACCCCCACCTTACAGAAAGCAGAGAAACAACTGCCGAGGTCATAACTTAGGCGCTGTAACAGAGAAAAAATGTGATGTTTTGGCTTTTACGACTAGCTGGGGGCCACTAGAGACTATAAAAAGCTGAGCAACCCGTCACCATTTTGAGACATGTGCCTGACCCTCTGGTAGCATCTCTCCCGTCCGGACGTTGTAATGCTCTTATTGTTGAATTGTATGGAAATAAATGATTGTTGATTGAGCATTGATACACCGAGTATTGTCCTTCCTTCAGCCCAAAGATACAAAGAACTGCGTGTTTTCAACACCAACTAGAAGTACTTGACTCAATGGTATAATTCTCAAACACGTAGCCTAAAGCAGATAACTCGTAACTCACTGGAGAGGAAATGGCGTGTCACAAATGTAGAAGATCATCATTTAGCCTGGAGAAATAGTTTGTTGCTTTATAAGTAAGACTTCCATGAAGCCAGAATATCTTAGTATTCGTCACTGATTGAAGAAAATAAGAACAACCCTAGGTTTCTCTTCAGTAGTTTAGCCAGGCAGAAAAAAATTCAGAGCTCTATTGAGCCAACCATCCCTTTAACATTAACCAGTAATGAATTTATGAACTTCTTCACAACTAAAATTTTTATCATTAGAGAAAAAATTAACAATAATCAGCCCACAGATGTAATATCATCTACAGCTACTTTTAGTGTCATTGATATTCATTTAGACTCTTTTTCTCCAATTGATCTTTCTGATCATCTGCAGAGGAATGGCTTGGTTGAAGAGTTTCAGTCAGATTTCAGAGCGCATCACACTACAGAAACAGCTTTAGTCAAGGTTACAAATTATCTTCGTATGGTCTGTGACAGTGGACTCATCTCTGTGCTTGTACTGCTAGACCTCAGTGCAGCGTTCAATACTGCCGACCGTAATATCCTGTTAGAGTGAATAGAGCACGCTGTAGGTATTACAGGTTCTGTGCTGCAGTGGTTTGTAACATATCTATCGAATAGACTCCAATTTGTGCATGTAAATGGAGAGTGCTCTTCACACACTAAGGTCATTTATAGTGTTCCACAGGGTTCAGTGCTAGGACCAATTCTGTTTACATTATACATGCTTCCCTTAGGCAGTATCGTCAGAAGGCATAGTATACATTTTCACTGCTATGTAGATGACACCCAACTCTATCTGTCCATGAAGCCAGACAACATACACAAATTAGTTAAACTGCAGGAATGTCTTAAAGACATGAAGACTTGGATGGCCTCCAACTTTCTGCTTCTTAATTCAGATAAAACTGAGCTTATTTTACTCGGAAACTGAAATCTTAGTAATATGGTATCTAACCAGATTCTTATTCTGGATGGCATTACCTTGGCCTCCAGTAACACTATGAGAAATCTTGGAGTCATTTTTGACCAAGACATCCTTTAGTTCACATTTTAAACAAATAGGTAAGACTGCTTTCTTCCTTTTGTGCAACATCTCTAAAATTAGAAAATAGCCTGTCTCAGAGTGATGCTGAAAAACTAGTTTATGCATTTATTACTTCCAGGCTGGACTACTGTAATTCATTATTATCAGGAAGAGAGAGCATATTTCTCCTGTATTGGCTTCCCTTCATTGGCTTCCTGTTAAATCCAGAATTGAATTCAAAATCCTGCTCCTCACATACAAGGTCTTAAATAATCAGGTCCCATCTTGTCTTAATGACCTTGTAGTACCATATCACCCTATTAGAGTACTTCGGTCTCGCACTGCAGACTTACTTGTTGTTCCAAGAGTATTTAAAAGTAGCATGGGAGGGAGAGCCTTCAGTTTTCAGGTCCCTTTTCTGTGGAACCAGCTTCTAGTTTGGATTCGGGAGACAGACACTATCTCTACTTTTAAGATTAGGCTTAAAACTTTCCTTTTTGCTAAAGCATATAGTTAGGGCTGGACCAGGTGACCCTTAACCCCCTCTTAGTTATGCTGCAATAGACGTAGGGTGCCAGGGGATTTCCATGATGCACTGAGTTTTTCCTTTCCACTCACCTTTCTCACTCACTATGTGTTAATGGACCTCTCTGCACTGAATCATACTTTTTATTAATCTCTAGCTCTCTTCCATAGCATGTCTTCATCCATGAAGACATGCTAGTTCATCCATGAAGACATGGAGTTAAACAGACGACGCGACAGAGAGCACAGGAAAACACAGGGCTTAAATACACGGGGAGTAATCAGGGAATGGGCCACAGGAGGGAGACACAGCTGGGAGCAATTAGGCTAACGAGACAGGGGAGAGGTAAAACTGAACACACTGACATGAGACATGAACTTTCAGAATAAAACAGGAAACTAACAGACACAGAAAACCAGACAGGACACTGAACTTGACAGGCAGACTCATGAGCAGACACAATAACACTATGGACAGACAGAGGGAACACAGAGAAGTGGGAGCAGGCAGGCAAAGAACAGAAACCTAACAAATGGCAAAATCACAACAGAATACACACTCGGAATGAACAAAAGCATAAGGAAACACAAAACACTGAGTCCTCAGACTCAGGACCATGACAGTACCCCCCCCTCAAGGGCTGGCTCCAGACAGCCCAACAGAAACACAGCTGGGGACCAGAAGGCTGCGTGGCCCCCGCAGTACCAGGTGGGAAGGAGGCTGGACCAGACGAGGCAGAAGCTGAGGCTGGACCAGGCGAGGCAGAGGCTGGACCAGGCGAGGCAGAGGCTGGACCAGACGAGGCAGAAGCAGAGGCTGGACCAGGCGACACTGAGGATGCTGAAGCTGGACCAGACGAGGCTGAAGCGGAGGCTGGACCAGGCGACGTTGAAGCGGATGCGGAGGCTGGACCAGGCGACGTTGAAGCGGATGCGCAGGCTGGACCAGGCGGAGGCGAAGCTGAAGCTGGATCAGGCGACGGCGTGGGTGAAGCTGAAGCTGGACCAGGCAACAGCGTGGGTGAAGATAAAGCTGGACCAGGCGAGGCTGAAGCAGAGGCCGAACCAGGCGAAGCGGGTGAGGCTGAAGCAGAGGCCGAACCAGGCGAAGCGGGTGAAGCTGAAGCAGATGCTGGACCGGGCGACGCTGAGGATGCTGAAGCTGGACCAGGCGAAGCTGATGATGCTGACGCTGGAACAGGTGAAGCTGATGATGCTGAAGCTGGACCAGACGAGGCTGAAGCAGAGGCTGGGCCAGGCAAAGCCGAAGCAGAGGCCGAACCATGCGAAGCGGGTGAAGCTGAAGCAGATGCTGGACCGGGCGACGCTGATGATGCTGAAGCTGGACCAGACGAAGCTGAGGCAGAGGCTGGATCAGGCGAAGCTGATGAAGCTGATGAGGAGGCTGCTGCAGGCGAGGATGATGAGACTGCAGCTGGCGAGGATGATGAGTCTTGGGGCTGGACGGGCTCCTCGGGCCCTCCAGCTGACGAGGCAGGAAGCTGGCTAGGTTCTCCTGAACCTCCAGCTGACGAGTCTTGGGGCTGGACGGGCTCCTCAGGCCCTCCAGCTGACGAGGCAGGAAGCTGGGCGGGCTCCTCGGGCCCTCCAGCTGACGAGGCAGGAAGCTGGACGGGCTCCTCGGGGCCTCCAGCGAAGACAGTCTCAGAACCAGTGGGCACTGGAGCCCCTGGCACACACAGGACAGAACCAGCAGGTGCGGGGACCTGTGGCAGAGACAGAACAGAACACAGAATTAGGCAAACGGACATGGAGTTAAACAGACGACGCAACAGAGAGCACAGGAAAACACAGGGCTTAAATACACGGGGAGTAATCAGGGAATGGGCCACAGGAGGGAGACACAGCTGGGAGCAATTAGGCTAACGAGACAGGGGAGAGGTAAAATTGAACACACTGACATGAGACATGAACTTTCAGAATAAAACAGGAAACTAACAGACACAGAGAACCAGACAGGACACTGAACTTGACAGGCAGACTCATGAGCAGACACAATAACACCATGGACAGACAGAGGGAACACAGAAAAGTGGGAGCAGGCAGGCAAAGAACAGAAACCTAACAAATGGCAAAATCAAAACAGAATACACACTCGGAATGAACAAAAGCATAAGGAAACACAAAACACTGAGTCCTCAGACTCAGGACCATGACACATTTTTTAACAAATCCTTTTAATAATCATTGTCTTTGTATTTTAGACAATGTTTGTCCTGTCAAAGCTAGACTAGCTCCGGTTTCAAAGTCGTCTCCCTGGATAAATGACACTGGGTGGGTATATCAGGGGCTGCCTTGGACTGGTTTGAATCCTATTTGCATGAACGATCCTTTTCTGTGGCTACCTCTAAGTACAGTTCCTCTTCTACTTTTCTTACCTATGGTGTGCCACAAGTTTCAGTTTTGGGGCCTTTATTGTTCTTACTGTATTTACTTCCTCTTCAACACTTATTGAGCACTTTTAAGGACATTTTGTATCACTGCTATGCAGATGATATTCAGGTATATATCTCCTTTAAGCCCCATGATGTTTCCAAGCTACAAATTTTGCACAATTGCAAAGACTCCATTAGAGGTTGGATGGCTGGAAACTTTCTTCAACTAAATGAGGAGAAGACTAAAGTTCTTGTTTGTGCTCCTAAAAATGTTGTACCTAATGTTATGGAAAACTTGGGTCCACTTGTCTACATTTGCAAAACCGTCTATCAGGAGCCTTGGTGTTAGTATTGACTCAGCTCTGACTTTGGATGCCCATGTAAAATCTTTGGTTCGCTCCTGTTTTTATCACTTGAGAAACATTGCTAAGCTGAGTCCCATTGTATCGCGCTCCGAATTAGAAATTGTCATTCATGCATTTGTTTCATCTCATCTGGATTATTGTAATTCTTTGTTTACTTGTTTATGTAAAGCCTCTTTGGAGCGTCTGCAAGTTGTTGTTAGATTATAGTATTATTTTATGCCATGTTATACCCCTAATTAAAGATTGTGAATTATTATGTAGTTTTAGTTTGCATTATTCCCCTGAATTAGAAGAAGCTGATAACTATTGCATTAGTTAAACTGATTTGCATTAAAGTAGACTGCTGATTTATTGTGAATGAATGATATTGTTTTATGATGCATTATACTGCTGAGTTATAAGAAATACTGTTCGCAGAAAGTCATCGCCTTGTTTGTCTGATTAGAAGAGAGAGTATACTGGAGTTTTCTGCCCCATCTCAGCAGGAGCAGATAAACAGGGAGCCAAGGTTGTAGCTTAGGCGCCGTGTGAGAGAAAAGCATGTGAGTGTTTAGGCTTTTTATGATAAGGTGGAGGCACCAGAGGCTATAAGAGTTTGAGCAATGCTCCACCATTTTGAGATCTGAGGCTGTCTGCATACAGTGTCCATCTCCCACGCGTGTGTGCATTAAAATCATTGTTTGACTCAACCCGGCCGGACCAGTGTTGTTATTGTGGTTTTTCTCTTGTGTCCATCCCCAATTTGAACTCGTAACAGCTTGGGGGCTCGTCCTGTGGTATTGGGGTGGAATTTAAAGGTTTGGACGGTCCGAGGTTGTCGAACGGACAGGCACAAGCCAGTGGTCTGACGTGAGTGGGCATAAGCCGGCTTATCTAAAGGTAAGGCATTACCTGTTGAACTATTTCCAAAGTGTGCCGAATTGGATATGACTAAATTAAAGTCTACTCACTGAAATCACTGGTAGAGGGTCTGTTTTGATTTTGATGAGAATCACCGTGTGTTATGCAGTTAAAGTTGCTTAAACCTTGTGTGGTGTTCGTATTTTTGTTACTCAGCCAGGGTTCATGGGTCTGGTGGACCCGCTAGAGTTTTGGCTTTCCAAATTAACACTATCAAACAATTTTATGTTAAATTACTCAACAGATGTTTACTTCATCCCAATTACAAGACATATGAACAGCAAACATGGTTAATTTTTTCCCTTTACCTTTGTTAGATCACATTTATGAATTAATGTGCTTCTCGTTTTTCTTTTATATAAAATGTTATAAATAAATCAGTTATAATCAAGTGGAGTGAGTGGAAAGACACAACACATTTACACGTGAAAAAATAATTAATTGTTTAATTTTTCTTTTGAAAAAAACTGAACACGGGTCTCACAGACCCGAACACCATACAAGGGTTAAGAAATCAGACCATAGGCTGTTCTGGAGGAAACAGATACTGGTTAAGGTAGTTTGGTAGGGAAATTGGGTCAGAAACTGTTCTGGAGGAAACAGTGTTGTTTAGAAATTAGGTCAGAAACTGTTCTGGAGGTAACAGATACTGTTTAATTGATATGTTAAAATTTGTCAAAATTGTGTAGGTGAAAATTGTTATAGGACGGCACTGGAAGATGCTAAGAAGCACATAGCCCGGAGGTTATGCTCCCTCCTGGCCGTGGACGCGCGGTCTTGACCTGTCGGCGAACAGGATTAGTTCACTTTGGCTTAACTGTGGGGTACAGGGCATCCCGGAATCAAGCTAGGAGTTAGAATCTCCTCACCGTTTTAAACGGTGTCATGTGCTTTTTTGGACACAGTTAAATTGAGTTAGGGATTTTAGAAATCAGGCCATAGGCTGTTCTGGAGGAAACAGATACTGGTTAATTGATTACAAAAAGTTGTCTTACTTCGGTTAGACCCCTTATGGTAAATTCGTCGAAATTGTTTAGGTTCTTTAGAAATCAGGCCATAGGCTGTTCTGGAGGAAACAGATACTGGTTAATTGATTACAAAAGTGAGACTTTTTTCGGTGAGACTCGTTATTTTAAATTTGTCGAAATTTGTTAGGTGCTGAATCTGTCAGGCCTGTCAGTGGTTGTAAATATAAGACGTCTTTGTAATATAAAATAATAGAGTTTTGTCTGAGCTTTGTGTGACCCTCTGTGTGACGAGAGCGCACTGCAGCGCTGCGAGCCATTTTTAGACTGTGTGTGAAGATGCAAATGAGCTGTGAGGCGCACAGAGGACTTTTGTTGCTGTTTAGCGTGTTTTTGAGTTTTATAATTATGATTTGCAAATAATGATACATGCTTGTAATTAAAACGCTGATTTTGCTGATCATAATATTATAAATAAGGTTTTGAATGACTACGCTGAATGTTTGGTGTTCGGCTGGGTTTTGATATAGAAGAGACAAATCGTATATGATTAAGACCGGCACCTCAGTCAAGGTCAAGGTCAAGGTCAAATTTATTTATATAGCACATTTCCAACAGTCTATGCTGCACAAAGTGCTTAACAATAACAATAAAATTAAAAACAACAATGTAATACAATAATAACAATAGAAACAATAAAATAAAGGAATTGAAGCAATACTAATTAATTTAGATAAATCCAAAATGCTTGGGTCATAATGTGTTAAAAGCCAGAGCATAAAAGTGTGTCTTGAGTAAAGATTTAAATTGCTCAAGAGTTTGAGCAGATCTAATATTAAAGGGGAGACTATTCCAAAGTTTGGGACCTGCCACAGAGAAGGATCTATCACCACGAGATTTGAGGTTAGTCCGTGGAATGGACAACAGTAGTTTTGAACTAGATCTCGTGGGTTTTCCTGGAGCATAGGCAGAGAGGAGCTCAGACAAGTAGGGGGGGGCTCGGGCGTTGAGTGACTTAAAAACAAAAAGTAAGAGTTTAAATTGGATCCTGTAGGGGACAGGGAGCCAGTGTAAAGAGGCTAAAATTGGGGTTATATGCTCTCTCCGTTTGGTACCGGTTAGCAGGCGAGCAGCAGCATTTTGAATCATCTGAAGGCGATGGATGGTGGCATGATCTAGGCCATAATACAATGAATTGCAGTAGTCCAATCTGCAAGTAAGAAAAAGGTGGATGATACGCTTGAAGACGTCAGCCGGAAGGTATGGCTTTATCCTGGCTAGCTGTCTTAGCTGAAAAAAACAGGACTGAACTACTGCACTCACCTGCTTATTCAATTTAAAAGAACCATCAATGTAAACTCCGAGGTTTTTTACATGTGTTTTACAATACGAGGAGAGGGTACCCAACGTGCTGTCAATATGATTGAAATTGCCAAAAATGACAACCTCAGTTTTGTTTTCATTTAGCTGTAAAAAATTTAATGATAACCACTGTTTAACGTCGTCAAGGCAGCGTAATAAGAGCTGCGGTTGATCTGATCCTGATTTTAAAGGTAGATAAATCTGTAGATCATCCGCAAAGCAATGAAATGAAATGCTGTACCGCGAGAAGATGGAGCCCAATGGCAACAAATAGAGTGCGAAGAGGGCGGGGCCCAAAATAGAGCCTTGAGGAACGCTGTATTTAAGAGGAGCTAATTTGGAGTTGTGGGGGCCCATATTGACATAAAAGAACCTTTCTGTCAAGTAGGAGCGAAACCACTGAAGGGCAGATCCTTTTAGGCCAGCATGCGATTCTAGCCGTGATAACAGGATGTCGTGATCAACCGTGTCAAAAGCTGCTGACAAGTCCAACAATAAAAGGGCAGCAGGGCTGCCAGAGTCCATAGTTAAGAGAATATCGTTAAAAATCCTTAAAAGTGCTGTCTCAGTGCTATGTAATGATTTAAAACCAGATTGAAATTTTTCTGAGATCATATTAAAATCGAGGTGTGCCTGCAACTGTAGATAGACCACTTTCTCCAAAACTTTAGATAGAAAAGGGAGCTTTGAGATGGGCCTGTAATTAGACAGAACAGTTGGGTCCAGGTTTTGTTTGTTAAGAAGAGGCTGAACTACAGCTTGTTTGAAGCATAGTGGGACGCAGCCTGTAGCAAGGGACGTATTAATCAATTTCAGAATAAAAGGGCCAACAATATTAAAAGTGTTTTTGAGCAGACTCGGGGGAAGAGAATCAGAGGGGCAGTGTGATGATCTTAGGCCACTAACTATCGCGGTCAGGTCCTTGAGGGAGACGGGATCAAACTGCTCTAAGACAGCTAAACACACAGGTGGAGGGCTTTGAACTGAGACAGCAGACAACGAAACAAGGGCCCTAATCGATAAGATCTTGTTATTGAAAAATGCTAAAAAATCATCGCACATACTTGGTGAAGAAGTAACTCCAGGATTATCACATAATCTAAAAAAACGATTAAGAATGTTAAAAAATACCTGAGGCCTATGACTGTTTGCTGATACTAAGTTTGAGACAAATTGTGTTTTTACAGTTTTTACAGCTTCTTGATAAGCAGAGAGACGAGTCCTTAAGATCTTTAGGGAAACATACAATCTGTCCTTTTTCCATCTCCTTTCAGCGCGTCTGAAGTCACGTCTGAGGGAGCGGGTATAATCGTTCAACCACGGTTCTGATGAATGCTTAGCGTGCACAGTTCTGAATGGTGCAATAGAGTCCAAGATATAAGTGCAAGTAGAATGAAGAATAGCCGAAAGGTCCTCAACATTTTTACAATTGGAGTTCATTATTCCAGAGTCCATAAAGGCAGCAGAAAAGGCAGGTGCTGTCACCTGCCTTTTCGGCAGAGTAAGATTGTGATGAAAATGATATTAAATAAATCTCTCAGTGTGTTGATACAGGTGGCTACGGGCCTGGACCAACTGCCCCCCACAAGCACAGCGGCCGAGGCAAACTATAGTTATGGAAACCAAATTCAGCAAGAATCAGCAGCTGTGGAAAAGACAGCAGCTAGCAGAGAATTAAAGGAGAAATTAAGAGGAGTTTTTTACCATATAACATTGGGCCCAACAAACTTGTGGAGGTTGGGAAGGCGTCCGGAGCATCACAACAAAAGGTGAAACAAAAACACACACAAGCAGAGAAATGTGAGAGAAAGGCTCCTTTTAAGGTAACGCCTAGTTTGAGAAAAAGTTAAAAGCAACCTGCTTGCCTACAAATGCACACACACGCAATGAAGAAACAGCTTACACTCATGAACGTGTGAAGACTTTACAGCAAGTTTAAAGCAGTGAAACTTAATATACACCCGCCGTTAAATAATAAAGTTTATCCAGTACTAACAAATAAACTCTCTGGGTTGCAGGACAACAACTTTAAAAAAATAAAATAAAATAAATAAAAAACTGGTCTGACCAACCAGTGACGATACAACAAATTTAGTGGCTAGAAAAGTCAAATTGTGACATGTTTTTTGCTGAAGGGTTAACATAAGTGATTATTGAGTGAAAGAAAGTTCCATTTTTGTGCTTTAAACATGATCTTAAGAATTTTAACATGTACCTGTGTTGTCCTGTCAGCTTGGTGGGTTATGAGTTGATTATATGATATATTATATATATAAGAGAAAAAACAAAAAAAGGGGGAGAGAAGGTTGACACAGGGCTCGGTCCCGGTGTTTCTCCCCTCTCTGAGTGACGCAGCCAATAAAACATCATTCTGGTTCGTTCGATTTTGTTTTGTTTTGTTTTGTTTTTTCTCTTTCCTTTTTCTCTTTATGCTTTATTGCAGGCTGCTTTGTCGCCCAGAAAGCCGAGGCTGACCCTGGACTCCTGCCCTCCCTCCCTACCATCTTTGCTCTCTCCTCCACCATCTTGGATGTGACCCTGACCAAATGCTATAGCAGCTGGACACAGAACAACAACTGGAAGAGGTCAACAGCGCTGCAGGAAAATGATCTTATACAGCGGAGACGGAGAACGTTAAACCTAAAGCCCGTTTCATTACACGGGGGAGATTTCCAGACAGCTTCAGCTGACAGAGCTGTGACGAGACGCCCATTAAGCCCGGAGGAAAAGTGAGGCCGAGCAAAACAACGCTGACTTTAACCACGCTGCATTAAAACTGTGCAGGACAGTGACGGGCCAACACTGATGATCAGGCAGAGAAAAATGGTGTGCCAGAGACAGGAGGACTAACTGAGGTCAGGAGGTACCTCAGAATGGACAAAAGCACCAGGAGAAAATAAGCTGAAGGCACAGGTGTCGGGGCTCGGCCAGGAGCTGACCTCTGAGAAGAGTCGAACTGTCATGGTCCTGGGTCGGTGACCCAGCGCTTTTAGTTTGTTATCATTTTCTAGATGATGATTGTTTAAGTTCTGTGTTCTATTCGGTCTGCCTCTGAGTCTGCGTCTGTGTCTGTCTATGGTGTCACCCCATCTGTTTGTGAATCTGTCTGCTTAGTTCAATGTCTTGTCTGGTTCCATGTGTCTGAGTTTCCTGTTTTATTGTGAAGGTCCGTGTCGTATGTGAGTGTGCTCAGTTTACGTTTCCCCTGTCCCGTCAGCCCAGATTCCTCCCAGCTGTGTTGCCCTCCTGTCTCTCATCCCCTGATTACTGGTGTGTGTATTTAAGCCCTGTGTGTTCTCCTGCCTGTTGCCGGTTCGTCTGTGTTCCTCCGTGTCAGTCTGTTACCCTGTGTTCCACGGTGTCCTGTTCCTCGTCTGCGTCTCTCTGCTATTCATCATCCGTTGTCATATGCTCCCAGGTCTGTTATTTTTAGTTCTCCCAGTTTAGGTGTCTTTAGTTGTTTGTTATGCCCCACTGTTTGTTTGCCACTACACCTCTGTAAATAAAACCACCGGTATCTCATCCACTGCCTGCATCTTGGGTCCTCCTTCTAAATCCACACGGCTCGCCTCGGCAGCCGTGACAGTACGAACCGGCCACTATGGACCCAGCAGCATTCAACCCGCCCAAGGAGCTCCGGGAGGACATTGTTTACTCCGTGGACAAATTAATCAATGCATGGCTGGAGCACGAGGGGAGAGAATTTTGCCAAGCCGTGGCTAATCGGCTACAGCGCTTGGTTTCTGGTCTCCCCTGGCTGCTCAGCTCACTTCACCCGCTCGCACAGAATTTCATTCTGAATGGACTCCGTCTTCACCCCCCGGCTGCTACCACCCACCCTGCAGCTCATGCTTCACTGCCCAGTCCGACAGAGGATGTTCTGCCCGGCCCGTCAACCCAGCCTTCGAGGGGGAAACGGCGCTCACGCTGCCGACGCTCCTCGCCACAGTCGGACCTGGGGATTTCCGAGCAGCCAGCTGTGGTTAGTGGACAGGACAGTGTTGTTGGTCTGAACTGTGGGACCGTTTACTCAGGGGTGATGTTCTGTACGGCACAGGACAAAAACTGTTTATCGCCAGAAGCTCAGTTAGCCGCCCGGCCAGAAGCTCAGTTAGCCGCCCGGCCAGAAGCTCAGTTAGCCGCCCGGCCAAAAGCTCAGTTAGCCGCCCGGCCAGAAGCCCAGTCGCCACCTCCGCCACATTCAGCCTCACAATCCATAGCTCAATTACAGTCACAGCCAGACTTATTACAAACCCTGTTACAATCCATGGCCCAGTCAGTAGCCCGGTTAGCAGAAGAATCATTAGCTTTATCCTCAGTTCAGCAGTCACCAGCCCTGCATCCTGTGTCAGTTGCTCCACTACCTGTTCAGCCATCACCTTCACCTACTCCTCCTGTACAGCAAGCCATGCCAGTCCAACCCATAACGGACAGTTCAACAACTCCGTACTCTAAGCAGAGAGACAAACCCAAGAACAATGTCAACATTCCTCAAAGGCTGGCCAGTTCTGAGACTGAGATGCACTCCAGGGCCTCCCCAGAGGCTGGGTTTCAGCCCCCATTAGACTCTGGACCCCTGGAGTTTAAGAAGCCAGCTGAGGACTGCACAGAGCTGTCGCTGCCTGAGCAGGGTCAATGCTCTGCGCAGCTGCAGGCCGCTATGTGTTTGCCAGAGGCCCGTGTGCCTGCTGGTCCTGTTCTGTCCCTGCCAGAGGCCCGTGTGCCTGCTGGTCCTGTTCTGTCCCTGCCAGAGGCCCGTGTGCCTGCTGGTTCTGTTGCGTTCCTGCCAGAGGCCCGTGTGCCTGCTGGTTATGTTGCGTTCCTGCCAGAGGCCCGTGTGCCTGCTGGTTCTGTTGTGTTCCTGCCAGAGGTCTCCGCACCTGCTGGTTCTGTTCTGTGTGTGCCAGGGGCTCCAGTGCCCACTGGTTCTGAGACAGTTTTTGCTGGGGGGCCCGAGGAGCCCGTCCAGCCTCCTTCCTCGTCAGCTGGGGGGCCCGAGGAGCCTGTCCAGCCTCCTTTCTCGTCAGCTGGGGGGCCCGAGGAGCCCATCCAGCCGCCAGCTGCTCCACCAGCAGCCTCATCCACGCTTGCAGCAGCAGTTTCATCCATGCCGCCACCTGCTGCAGTGCCTCCGTCTGCATCCTCCACGCCGTTGCCTGGCCTGGCCTCTGCTGCATCCTCCACGCCGTCGCCTGGTCCGGATTCAGCATCCTCAGCGTCGCCTGGTCCAGCGCATGCTTCGGCTTCATCCGCTTCACCTGGTCCAGCCACTGCTACATCCTCGCCTGGTCCAGCCACTGCTACATCCTCGCCTGGTCCAGCCTCCGTGTCTTCATCCTCGCCTGGTCCAGCCTCCGTGTCTTCATCCTCGCCTGGTCCAGCCTCCGTGTCTTCATCCTCGTCTGGTCCAGCTCCCGCATCACCTGCAGTGGCCTCCTCTTCAGCTTCAGCTGCTTTGCCTGGTCCGGCTTCAGCGTCCTCATCAGCTGCTTTGCCTGGTCTGGCTTCAGCGTCCTCATCAGCTGCTTTGCCTGGTCCGGCTTCAGCGTCCTCATCATCCTCATCAGCCTCGTCTGGTCCAGTCTCCGCGTCCTCATCATCCTCATCAGCCTCGTCTGGTCCAGCCTCAGCTTTCGCCTCGTCTGGTCCAGCCTCAGCTTTCGCCTCGTCTGGTCCAGCCTCAGCTTCCGCCTCGCCTGGGGCTGCAGGGGCCACGCAGCCTTCAGGTCCCCTACTACCACCTCCACATCTTCGGTCATCTGCCAGGCCGCTTGTTGGGCATCTCCGCCACCGTGGACGCCCTCCTGAACGCCCTCCTGACCGCTGCCACTGCCTTCCGCGTGGCCGGCCTCCGGACTTGTTTCCACGCCGCCGTTGCCGTCCGCACGGTCGGCCCCCAGTACTGTTTCCACGCCGCCGTTGCCGTCCGCACGGTCGGCCCCCAGAACTGTTTCCACGCCGTTGTTGCCGTCCGCACGGTCGGCCCCCAGAACTGTTTCCACGCCTTTGTTGCCGTCCGCACGGTCGGCCCCCAGTACTGTTTCCACGCCGCCGTTGCCGTCCGCACGGTCGGCCCCAGAACTGTTTCCACGCCGTTGTTGCCGTCCGCACGGTCGGCCCCCAGAACTGTTTCCACGCCGTTGTTGCCGTCCGCACGGTCGGCCCCCAGAACTGTTTCCACGCCGCTGTTGCCGTCCGCACGGTCGGCCCCCAGAACTGTTTCCACGCCACTGCCTACCGCGTGGCCAGCATCCGGACCTGCCCTGCTGCCATTCGCATGGTCGGCCTCCTGAACTTGACCATCTGGGCCTTTTTGGACTCTGTCCCTCCGTCCTGGGCCCCCTCCGCCCGCCCTGGTCGGGTCCTTTTCTGTTTTGTTTTGGTCGGTTTTTGTGTTTCTGCTGGGCTGTCTGGAGCCAGCCCTTGAGGGGGGGGTACTGTCATGGTCCTGGGTCGGTGACCCAGCGCTTTTAGTTTGTTATCATTTTCTAGATGATGATTGTTTAAGTTCTGTGTTCTATTCGGTCTGCCTCTGAGTCTGCGTCTGTGTCTGTCTATGGTGTCACCCCATCTGTTTGTGAATCTGTCTGTTTAGTTCAATGTCTTGTCTGGTTCCATGTGTCTGAGTTTCCTGTTTTATTGTGAAGGTCCGTGTCGTATGTGAGTGTGCTCAGTTTACGTTTCCCCTGTCCCGTCAGCCCAGATTCCTCCCAGCTGTGTTGCCCTCCTGTCTCTCATCCCCTGATTACTGGTGTGTGTATTTAAGCCCTGTGTGTTCTCCTGCCTGTTGCCGGTTCGTCTGTGTAACTCCGTGTCAGTCTGTTACCCTGTGTCAGTCTGTTACCCTGTGTTCCACGGTGTCCTGTTCCTCGTCTGCGTCTCTCTGCTATTCATCATCCGTTGTCATATGCTCCCAGGTCTGTTATTTTTAGTTCTCCCAGTTTAGGTGTCTTTAGTTGTTTGTTATGCCCCACTGTTTGTTTGCCACTACACCTCTGTAAATAAAACCACCGGTATCTCATCCACTGCCTGCATCTTGGGTCCTCCTTCTAAATCCACACGGCTCGCCTCGGCAGCCGTGACACGAACAGCAGAGCCGTAGAAGGCCGTGGAGCAAGGCAAGGGAAACATCAATGGACTTCAATCTGATGTGTACGGAAAAGACTGAGGTTTCTGTCCTCAGTGAGAGCTCAAGACATCAGAGCAGAGACTGAGCATGGCTCAAGAGGAGCTGGCTGATAATGGAACCCATCAGACTTGCAGTCCCAGACACTGGACGTGAAGTCAGGCCGGAGCTTGCTGGGGCCAGATGAGCATCCCAGAAACTTCCTTGAGGCCTTTGTTAAGCTAACAGAACAAACACTGAGGTCTTCCACTGGTGAAGTTGCTGCTGCAGACTCTCATTTACACCCTCTGGATGTCAGCCGTTTCTGCCTGCAACAAATGGACAGCAGCTGCAATTGTACAGGCATAGAAACGGACTCCTCATACATGTGATATCTGCGACTGAGGGGCGAGTGTCGTGGAGGTATTGACACGGTGAGGAGGAAGAGGATACGGTGTCTGGACTGGCAGATCCCAGCAGCTCAGACCCCCAGACTTCAGGAGTGATGGAGCACTGAGAGCTTCTGCAGGCTCAGGACCTCAGCAAGGAGAGGACAACAAAGCAGAACGAGCAGCATTGGCTGCAGCTGAACTCTGACCTGAACAAAGAACCTTGACTTGGCTGGGAGAGACAGAGGAAGAGCTGGCGCAGCAGCGTAGACTGGAGCTTGGCACGAACATCCAGACGATTGAGCTGCGTATCAAAACCCTGAAGGAGCTGCAGAAGCAAAAGGGTCAAGTTAAGGAGGAGTGAAATAAGGAGAAGATGCAGGATACTGGAGAAAAAGGATAGCCCCAATCAGGGCCAGAACCAGTATGGACAGAACTTTAATCAGCATGACCAATGGACGCAAACAGACTGAAATGGAGGAGGGCAGGACCCAGGGCATGCTTCAGGCCGCGGTTTACTCAGAACACCAGAACAGGAAAGTGATGAACACAAACACCCAGACAAACACACTCATCTACATGCATTGAATCAGAATGAAAAGAAACACACATATGAACATAGGCACTCGTTGATTGAGTGAGAATTGACGCACGCACACACACACAAATTGAAATGCTGATTCAATTCACTGAGAAGTGATACACACACATGCTGATGCAATGAAGAATGCTTTACTAACAAATGCTGCACACAAACATCCAAATACAGAATCTGTTACAACAACAAGAACCCATTAATTATTTATTGGTTAAATGCATTTCATGTCATCTAAAGGGCATTTGTGTAGATTTAGGGTACAGGGTTTAAAGCAGTTTTGCTATGAAAACATTGTCTGTGTGTGATGTCTGTTTATGGCTCAAGGCCTCCACTGAATTGTTTACTGTGCTTCACACAGTTTAGCAAGGAGCAGTGGCACAGAGTGAAAATGATGGATGAACGGTGTGAGTTTTGGAGAGAATATGAAAAGGTTGTGTTGATTTAATTTGGTTGTTTAAGTTTCTGCCAAAGCAAAGCGTTTGTGTGTAACCAGTGTCCACTATTGAATCAAGTAAATCCAACATGTTTTGTTGGTGCAAAAAGAAAAAAGGAGTTACGGTAATCGTATGCCTACACAATATTGTGTGTGAAGTTTTGGTTGATTTTTGGGTTTTGTTTGACACAAGGTGTATTTGATCAGTGAGGTTTGGATTATTTTCTTTCTCCAAGAGAGGGGAAGATGGTTTATGTTTGGACATGTTTGCAATGGGCCCCAGTATTTGTTATTTTATGAGTACTTTATTGGTTATGGTTGTTTTTGCTTTTGTTACAGTGCACTGAGATAAGAACATCTGAGAGGTGTGATCCACCGGTGGCGATATTTTGGTATTTTGTGAGTTCCTGATTTAGCAAATCGGCTCCTTAATCCAGGCCTGAGAAATTGAACTTTAAAGCGCTATGAAATATTCTTACTGAAAACAGTCGTAAAGTAATTTTTCTCCATGATTATAATGGGCGGGGGAGAAATTCACTTATATGGGACACTGGTCGGATGAGAAGTCTGAGCCTAAAAGGATTGCAGCGAGTCAATCCAGTCCAAGAAAAAGCAATAAATAAGGAACTGTTTCCTTTAAAATGATGACGTCATCTTGCTGGTGAGGGAGCTTCGAGTAGGTTGCGCGTGGAGCTCCATTATCAGCAATATCTGGTATGAATGTGTGTGGATGTATGCATGTGACTGGACTGTGATGGACTGACGACTAAAAGTTTTAACTGACTTGATACTAAGACAAAAATGGTACCGACTTTAGGATTAGTAGATGTCCAGAAACAATTCACCCAGCCTGTAAAAGAAGGGTGGATGTTTAGTCTTGCTTTGGGTTGTTTTTGTAAGAACAGAAGAATGACGGAGACTAAAGGGGGAGGCTGCAGCGTCACATGAGGGTGAACTGCAGACTTAACCCTTTGGTTGCTAATTTTGAGTTACTGATGTTTGCATTAAGAAAATTGTGTTATAGTAGCTGTATTTTGATTAATGTAACATTATAAAATGGTTGGGAATGCTAAATGTTAAAGTGAAGAAAAGGTTCATTTTCACTCATGACTGAACAGGTTATTGTTAACCATGGCAGGCCACTGTAAAAGTCAATTAATGGTTATAAAATAAAAAATAAAAAATCCTGCACTGAGGTTTATGAATAATAGGGAAATGATAAACTTGCCAAACTCAAAAGAGAGATATGTAATGATAAACACTGGTCCCCGCCTTTTGGGTGCCTTTTGAAATAGTCAGCAATTTAAAACTAAGAGAGAACCGATAGGGGTGGTGCTGCACAAGAACAAGAGTAAAATAAAGTAAAATATTGTGTTTAGCTTTGAGAAGTTTAAATTAAAATGTAACATTACACTCAGAGGATCAATATGAAGGTCAATATATCTTAATTTTGTATGAAGTACATGACTGGTGACTGTTCTGTCCTGAGCTTTTGTTTTTTCAGCACCCACTTGACCACACCAACAGTTTCTCGCCACCGAAAAAGGGGTACTTGCAAAGAATAGAGAGGAATATCATCAAAACTGGGAAAGGTAAGCCCAAAAGGGGGTGATAACGCCATAACTTTCACTTATGGTCAAATTCTCAAAATTTGACCCTGAACTTGAAAAATTCTTTAAACATTTAGAGACAAAGTGGAGGTTTAGATAAATATAATGTCGTAAACCACATAAGGATGGAGTATTTGACTGAATAAGATAGTGAAATAACACGCAGTAAAATGTTGATCATGTTAATTATGTTTATTCCAGTGTGCAGAGCAGGGTTGTTATTATTATTAAAGAAAATAAATGAAATAACGAAAACTAGAAGTGGAAAAATGTTTGCTTTAATGGAAATAACAAGAAAAAAGGAAAATTAACTAAAACTGTAATGAATGTTCACAAAATTAGCCAAAGTCAATTGGATTTCTTGTCAAATGTGTTTAGTTTCATTGATGTGTGCGCGCCCTACAATAGCTAAGTTAAGCGCTACGGTAGTCGAGTCGTCTGTGCGGCTGCTCCGTCCACGCGCAGAAACATGTCAGGAAAGTCGGGAGAAAGCGCCAGAGTCCAATTGAGGATCATTTTAATGTGACTGTTTTTTAGACATAACAAGAGTCTTGTAGTCGAGAGGGACATAATGTCCTCCTGAGACCCAGAGAATAAGAAAAAACAGGGAGAAAATATTTTCGTTTTTTCTTTTTCTTTTTTCTTTTAAATAAATCAAGTGTTATTAAAATAACAGTCTCATAAGATGAAGATCAGGGACCAACCCAGAAGTCACTGACACTTCACTAGCTGTAAACTATTGGTTCAGGAATAAGTGATGGCACTGAACTTTCTATTTCACAAAAGTCAATTTATTTAGGATATCTGAGGAAGTACTGATTTTTATTTGGAGATACAAAGGAACATTTGGCACTCCCCTCATCTCACATCTGTTTCATTGTTACACCCAACCACTCTATAATTGAAATGCCTTGGACGGTTAACCATTTCAGGCAAGCTTTTTCTTGAGTTTTGGAGAGAACTCTTCATTACTAATATTATTCAGGTCATGTCCACGTTTGTCCCACGTTTCTCAGTCAAGAGGAGCTTGAACTCCAGATACGGTGAATCCTTTTCGCATATTGAGATCACTGATAACTGTCAGCAACGACGTGATCTTGTAGAAACAATTAGGGGCCATAGATTCATCTATAATTGCGACTCTTATTTTTACTTTAGTGGAAAACATTTCTGCATTTCACCCAGATTCTATTTTTAACTTAAAATCAAAAATTCCGTTTTTCTCTATTACACCTGCCACTGCATCTCGATAATCTTTGTGTAGTTCTTACTGGGGTCTCACCCTCTCCTATTTGGCTCACATGACTCTCATTATTTTCAAAAGAAAAAAACAAAAAAAACTATGCTTGAATCTCGCTCAGTTATTTTGTGAAGAATTCTCTCTGCCTTTGTTAAAGAGTTGTCTATTAGGAAAAAGTGAAATAAATATAAGTACAAAGTCCCGACGTGCACTAGAATACACATTAATAAATTAGTCATGTTCTCTGTGAAACTCAATAAGCCTAATTCTTAAAGACCCCTCAAATTGTTTACTAGATGTTTATTTTTGAATAAAATAAAAATCTGAGTTTAACAAAACATTTTAAATGTAAATATCATGCTTACCTTTCTTTCTTCCATAAAATGTGCTGGTGGGCACGCCAGCCATTTTGAAAAGGTGGGGGAAAAAAACGAAACAAAAAACAATTGGCAAGGCCACACACCCACACATGTGATATAAGGTTAAAGGTACTGTTGTCCTCTCTAAGAAACATCAGGACTTAGAGGAGTGGCAAGTAGAGGATGAGAGCTACAAGCAAAAATGAAATGTGTACTGCAGTGCGCAAAAATGAATTACTGGGTCATCAGGGGGTTATGAGGGACATTTATAAAACTAAAAAAATCACACAAACCTTAAAGTGCACTTGAAGAGCTCATCAGGGGGAGTACACTCCCCCTCCTTGAAGAGCTCCCCCACTCAACCCGCATCCCCAGAGAACAGCTAACCCCAGATAAGGCAGCGTGATGCATCCCAAGACAAAAGGACTGGGGCATCTAAATAAATGTGTGAAACAATTGCCTTCAAAAGGTCTATCAATTCACTTGAACCAAAATTAGGAACGCCTGGTGTAGCAAGAGCTAATAATCTTAATACCCAAGGATAAGCATAAGAGCATGATTGATATAATGGAGCTGGGATTTGGTGACACTTAATTTTTGCAAAACAAAACTAAAACTATAAATGGCACTAAACTAAGCTGAAAACTAAGGATTTTCAGAAAATAAAAACTAGACTAAACTAGCAAAGAATTGGTAAAAACTAATTACAACTGGTAAAAATTTAAAATCTGGAGTCGAAACTAAATAAAAATAAAAACTAATGAAAATGGCAAAACGATTAAAACCCTGGTGCAGGGATTGGCAGATCTGACCAGGGAATGTCATAAAATGGGTTGTCAGGACAGTCAGCGTTAAAGCCACTTTCAGTCCATACTAAGATGGCGTTGAACATCTTCAGGGCGGAAAAGGGTTGGTGTGACCAAGGTGTGGTTTGGCTTGTTGTATGTATATTTTGAGATCAGATGGCTCTGGATGGACCAGTTACCAGGGCATGGAAGGAGGACAGACTCATTTAAGAGGAGAAGGAATTTCCTGGGATTGAAGATCCTCTGGGTGAGTGGTTGATTTTGATTTGATTTGATTTTATTGATTAGCATTCAAATTCAAATCTCAGTGAAAACAGTGAAAAAACAAACAAACAAACAGTGAAAACAGAACAAAAATCTACCATAAAGAAAGAAAGCATGAGACAAGGCTAATCAAAAGGTATTGGCTGAAGCATTTGCTTATTACGCCAACCCTTTTCACAAAATATCTTTTTGTATGCAGCTCCTGTACACAGGGCTTGAAGAAAATAATAAAACAAAGCAAAAACCAAACAAACAAACAAACAAACAAACAAAAAAAAAACAAAGAAAAAAAAACTTTCCACCTTAGATAAGTAACTACATCAAAGCAAAAGAATCAAGAGGTTGTTTTGTTTTTTTGTTTTTTTCTCCTTTTTGCTCTTTTCATTCTTGATTTATATATTTTTCTATTACTCTATTTTTAAACATGTTTTTAAACAAGGAAAATGAACTACACCTTTTTAAATCACTGTCATAACTATTCCACAGGTTAACTCCTCTAACAGAAACACATCTCTGCTTTACATTTGTCCTTATCTTGTTTTTTTTAAAGAAATCTGTTCCCCTTAAGTCATATTGACTCTCTCTGACTTTGAACAGCTTCTGAGTACTGGGGCAAAGCAAGTTATTTTGTGCTTTATACATTATCTGTGCCATTTTATATTCAACTAAATCATAAAATTTCAGGGTATTCAGATTAATAAACAAAATGTTAGTTGGTTCTATATAGTTTGATTGGTTTATAATTCTTATAGCTTTTTTTTGTAACTTGAAAATATGAAGAGTGTTCGTTTTATATGCATTACCCCATATCTCCAGACAGTAAGTCATATATGGAAGCAACAGAGAACAATAAAGTGTGTATAATGATTTTTTGTTCAGGACATGCTTTGTTTTATAGAGAATAGCAATGGTTTTTGACATTTTTGTTTTCACATGGTTTATATGAGACTTCCAACTCAGCTTATCATCAATTATCACTCCAAGAAATTTATTTTCGTACACTCTTTCAATTTCAATTCCATTAACCCTTATTTTAGATACATTTTTCATTGGTCTAGTGCCAAAAATAATCAATTTTGTTTTCTTTATATTTAATGATAACTTATTTACATCAAACCAGTTTTTTAATATATTTAACTCCTTTTCCGCTGTAGTCAGAAGCTGTTCTAAGTTTTTACCTGAGCAGTACAGAGTGGTATCATCAGCAAACAATACACATTTTAACAGTTTGGAAACATTACATATATCATTTATATATAATATAAATAATTTAGGGCCCAGCACAGAGCCCTGAGGAACACCACAAGTTACCTTCAACTGCTTAGATTTTACATTATTGAATTCGACATATTGATATCTTTCATCCAGGTAACTTTTCATCCACTTGTATGCTATCCCTCTTATGCCATATCTCTCTAGTTTATTCATTAATATAGAATGATCAATTGTATCAAACGCCTTTTTTAAGTCTATAAAAACACCAACAGTATATTCCTTATTATCTATTGCATTAGATATCCCTTCAACAAGTTCCATCACTGCCATTGAAGTGGACCTTTTCACTCTAAAGCCATATTGGTTATCACTTAGGAGATTATGCTTCTCAATATATTTATCAAGTCTATTAACAAATAACTTTTCTAAAATTTTTGAGAACTGTGGGAGTAGTGATATTGGCCTATAATTGGTAAACTGACATCTCTCTCCGTTTTTATGGATTGGAATAACTTTTGCTATTTTCATTTGTGAGGGAAACACACCAGTTTGAAAGGACAGATTACAAATGTATGCGAAAGGTTGCACTATATATTCTATAATACTTTTAACTAATATCATGTCAATACCAAAACAGTCAGTGGACTTTTTATTTTTAAATGTCTTCACAATGTTAATTATTTCTCTATGAGTTATAGCACCAATAAACATGGAGGATACATTCTGAGTAATATGTTTATTCAGGTCGTTATTATTTCTTGACTCTGGAATTTCTTTTGCTAAATTAAAGCCAACATTTACAAAGAAATCATTAAATTCATTTGCAATGTCTTTAGTTTTATCAAGCACAATATCTTTATCTTTTTAAAAATAATCTGGATAATTCTTATTTTTTGAGCCCTTTTTGATTATACTGTTTAATATCCTCCATGTTTCTTGTGTGTTACTTCTACTTTGCTCCAATAATTTGTGGTAATATTCTTTCTTACTTGTTCTTATAATATTTACTAATCTATTTTTATATAACTTGTACTTTATTTCAGCATCTTTTGTCCTCTGTTTTATGAATCTCTTATATAGGTTATTTTTCTTTTTACATGCATGTTCTATCCCCTTTGTGATCCATGGCTTATTTGATCTGTGATGCTTTCTAGTGATTTTCATTAAAGGACAATGTTTTTCATATAGTGAAATTACAGTTGATAAGAATGCATCATACGCACTATTTGAATCTTCATTTGCAAAAACCTCATTCCAATTGTGTTCCTTTAAGTCCACCTGGAGGGCAGCAATGGCTCTTGTTGTTCTATGTCGTATCATATCAAATATTTGATTCTTTTGTTTAGTTTTAATCCCAAAATAATTTTGAAAAATTGCAAAAACAGGAAGATGATCGCTTATATCAGTTATAAGAAGTCCACCTACTATTTCATGGTCAATTTTATTTGTGAATATATTATCTATCAATGTAGCTGTATCAATTGTTATTCTACTTGGTTTTATAATTACAGGGAAAAGGGAGTTACTATACATTGTATTTATGAAATCTGTTGTTTTCTGATGTCCATTTGGGTTTAGCAAATCTATATTAAAATCACCACAAATTATTTGCACTTTTTTATCATTTAGGTTGCTAAACATAGCAGCAAGTTTTTCATTGAATATCTCAAGGCATGAACCTGGTGTCCTATAGATGCAATTAAGATTAAGAGCATACATAAAATAAAAGCTATCTGTTGTTATTAATTGGCAATAGATTAATGATTGGCCACATCTACAGCGGTATTGACTTGTGGTGGACGTAGTCTGCTTCATGTTTAAGTAATCTAATTAACAGATTGAAAATAGACCCATTAAAGGAAGAATATGCAGCGCCACCCTGTCAGACGCCAGTGATGGTGGAGCTCAGTGATGAATCAGGTGAGCTGCATTCATGGCTGAATCAAAACAGAGTTTCCCCTGCTGTGGTCAGGGAGGGAGAAACCAGGGGAAGGTCAAATTTAAGAGAGCCATCTATAAACGTTTATGTGTCAAATTAAACGGGAAAAAAGGGGGTGTTTTACTGTTATTTTCACATCGGCATTATTATTGTATCAGAATCAAGTACTAAGCATTGCATTGATCATCATCTAATTGAAGTTTTTGATATTATACTAACATTTGTGTTCCAGTGATTGCTATAACCTCAGGTTGATCTTTTATTTACAGGTGTTAGGATAATCATATAATCTTTCTTTGCAGGTGTAACTATGATTATCTTTATACATATTGCAGTTTGTTGCTCATTATAGAGTTGTGCTCAAGCTAATAAGGGTTAAAAGCTACAGTCAGCGCGATGTTTGGCTGATCTATGGATTTGAGTGACTTGGAGCAAAGAAGGCCGCACGCGCTTACACACCACTAATATCATATTATTCTTTGTGATCTTTTATTCAATTATGTCTTTTGCTAAGCTTAAGTAGTGGTAGTTGATTAAATGACATTTATTAAAATATTAAATACCTGAGTCAGAACATTACACGCAGGTCAACTTAATAATTTGGGAAACCTTGTAGCTGCCTAACCTTTTCTTTTAATTTTCTAACTCTGTTGATTTGACACATTGGAGTGTGCCAAAAAGGGGGAAGTTGAGTTTTAACATAAAACAAGGATTATTTGAACATTTTATGATTTCATTTGTGTCTTGAATACCTTAGGTATGGTAAAGCTTAAGCTAATAGTGGCCCGAGAAGTTTCCGGACTTTTTTTTTTAGAGAATCAGTGAGAAGCATAAATCATTATTTCCATGTTTAAGCATCAATCATTGAAATGAACTGAATAGCGTTTAGAAGATTCGTTAATTTATTTGCCTTTTGTTAAAAAGAGTGGTTTCAATAATTTTCAGACACACCTTGCAAATGTGCTTATAATGAGTTGGCACTCGGCCTTTTGAAGATCATAAGCTTCATTCGGCGTGATGGTCCGGACTGATAAAGTGTAGGAAACGCCTTGAGTGCAGAGGGCTAAATGCAAACACGCTTACACACACATAGGATATGATTAGAATAAGTCCCTGAAACATTTTGAATGTTTTAAACTAATTCTGAATCACTAGAAGGTCAGTAGATAACAACATTAGATTATTAGGGTTAGGAAGAGAGGTGTTTTGGTTTTTTGTCTCTCACAGAGAAAAGGAACAGACACCAGACGAGGTCACAGATATGCGAGGATCCTTGGCAGCAGAGATAGATACGGTGACTGCCGAGACACCAACTGGGTCCAAGGGTGATGGCGTTTGGGCTCCGGGTAGTCACCTCGAAAGGATGGATCCCATAAACACAGCAATGACCATGAAGGGGTTGGCGGAAATCCGGGAACACCAGACCAACGAGGTTCGAGAGGCTCTTGGGCAAAAGGGGGACGCGTTCCTGATCTTTTCTGGAGGACACACAGGACCCGAGGATGCACAGATCGTTGTTTGAAACCGGGGCAGAATAATCCCCTGATCTGTGCCACGACTGAAGGGTTGTCTAACCCCTGAGGTTGAAGAAAGAAGAGCAGAGGATCACCCAACTGGACGACACTGGTAGCTGCAGCAATAAAATAAAGGTTAAAAGCTCTTTGACAGAGGTTCTAGTCTGAGTACGTCTGAAGGGTATAAGGTAGCACCAAATAAAGCTGTGGGAGAACTGGGGAGTGTCATCTGTACCTGCTATTGTTGGAATAATAGTTTTCCTTGCATCTGCACTGCACAAACACAGAGGTCATCTCACATATGGTTCGCCCATCAGGGGGACAAAGGACCTCAGGAGTGAGAAGAGATGAACCCGGCCACACTGGATTATAGGGTGTTGGTGAGGTCATTATTCTAATGACCTCATCAGGGGGAATTGTTAGATTATAATATTATTTTATGCCATGTTATACCCCTAATTAAAAATTGTGAATTATTATGTAGTTTTAGTTTGCATTATTCCCCTGAATTAGAAGAAGCTGTCAACTATTGCATTAGTTAAACTGATTTGCATTAAAGTAGACTGCTGATTTATTGTGAATGAATGATATTGTTTTATGATGCATTATACTGCTGAGTTATAAGAAATACTGTTCGCAGAAAGTCATCGCCTTGTTTGTCTGATTAGAAGAGAGAGTATACTGGAGTTTTCTGCCCCATCTCAGCAGGAGCAGATAAACAGGGAGCCAAGGTTGTAGCTTAGGCGCTGTGTGAGAGAAAAGCATGTGAGTGTTTAGGCTTTTTATGATAAGGTGGAGGCACCAGAGGCTATAAGAGTTTGAGCAATGCTCCACCATTTTGAGATCTGAGGCTGTCTGCATACAGTGTCCATCTCCCACGCGTGTGTGCATTAAAATCATCGTTTGACTCAACCCAGCCGGACCACTGTTGTTATTGTGGTTTTTCTCTTGTGTCCATCCCCAATTTGAACTCGTAACATTGTTCAGAACGCTGCTGCAAAGCTTCTGACCAAGTCCTCCCATGTCACACCCCTGCTGATCCAGCTGCAGTGGCTCCCCATTAAATTCAGAATCCAGTTTAAGGTTTTGACCTTGACTTTCAGGGCCCTGCATGGACAAGCACCAACATATATAAGTGAACTTTTACATCCATACATTCCCAGCAGGTCCCTGAGGTCATGTGACCAGGGCTTGCTTGCTGTCCAACACACGAGGCTGAAAACAAAAGGCGACAAAGCTTTTGGAACTGTGGCCCCCAAATTGTGGAACTCTCTCCCTTTGAGCCTGAGATCTGTGGACTCAGTGGTCGCTTTTAAAAAAAACAGCTAAAAACTCATCTTTTTAAACTTGCTTTTAGTTGATTTTTATTTTTAGGTTTTAGCTTCTGTGAAGCACTTTGTGATTTTTATCTTGAAAGGTGCTATATAAATAAAGTTTTACTTACTTACTTTTGCCTAACACATACACTGACACAGACCTACTCTTATCCCCCCACCCCCTACCAATGCCTTCGAGGCTTATGTTTTCAGTGTTGTGAGATGTTATGGTTATATGCTATCTGCTGAGGTGTTTTTTTTTTTTTTTCTGTTCTCAAACAGATATCCCTGTTGGAGCTCAGTATGGGGGGAGTTCTTTTTTCTCCTTGTCTATTTCGTCCTCTTTCCTTATGTTGTGCATTTCCCATTGTTATACCTCTCTAATCTTTCTTCCCCATGTGATGTTTGTGTAATGTATGTATGGTCGGAAGGGTAAGATGGCGCTGGCAAGGCTGGCAGCCTTAACCCAATTTCCCTCAGGATGATTAACGTATTATCGATCAGTTAATCAATAAATCAATTACCCCGTGGTTGTATCGATTTTACACAGATAAGATTCCACTACACTTTTTTTCTTTCTCCCTCTCTTGCATTAATCTCTATTTAATTTGTTAATATCAATTTGCTAATCCAGATTGATGTCACAGCAAATAAAACAGCGTCATTCTCCGATGACGCCTTAATTACAATATTTCCATTCTTTTTTCTTTTTTCAGTTCGAGTTTTCTCTTTCATCCCTCCTGCTGATCCTTTTCATTGGTTTCCTTACTTTTCCTTTCTTTTATTGCATGATAACCTGATTCCATTAGCTGTCACAAACAACATTCCATATTTACACATTCGTATGCACACACACGCGCTCAACGGTAGCAGATTCACAACAGCCTCACAGTGCAGACAGACATAAAGGACACACACTCAAGCACGTACATGCATGCTCATATTAGTTAATATGCACACACGTAGTCAGATTTATGGAGCACCTCACCACACATTTTGCCTGTCTTTATTTACAAACCAGTGATGTATTTCCATTTTCCTCACCCATCAAAGAGTCACAAGCAGCGTGTAACATTAGCTATACACAGAAAACTATGGGCCACTAAGATTTGTCACATGGAATGTGGGGATAAATGTAAATGGAGCAAGCTCCAGAGAAAAGAGGTTAAAGATATTTAACCAAGTTAAAAAACTACAGGCAGACATCATTTTGTTACAAGAGACACACAGAACTGTCAAAACTATAAATGAATTTAAAACACCCGAGTTTCCTAATGTGTTTTCTGCCTGCTATAAGTATAGACAAAGGGGAGTAGTAATTTTACATAAAAATATTAATTTCATAGTACACAACACATTTATAGATCCAGAGGGTAGATTTCTAATGATTAAATTATTATTAACCCTCTCAGGCTCAAATTAAACTTTTTGTTGCTAATGCACAACCAAGTCCTGCAGTGGTACTTCTGAGTAAAAAAAACCTCATAAAATATGTATGTGGGGTACACAGGTTGTTAGTTTTTAACTGTTGCAAATCGGCAACGCCTGCCTCGAGAGGGTTAAATAGTCTATACTTAACAAAAGCTATGTATTGTCAGTATATATGGTCCAAATGTTGATGATCCCTCATTCTTCCATGTTTTTTAGTGCACTCTCTGAACACCTAGATTGCTCACTTGGTCTTGGGGGCAACCTCAACCTTGGACTAAATGAAGAATTGGATATGTTCAACACAGCAGGAACTCACTGCTAAGTGACATTTCAGATACTGAGATACACGCTATAGCTGACAGTGATCATAGTCTGGTATCTCTAACACCAATAAATAAGAAGAATATTCCACCAAATAAAAACTGTATATTTAATACATCACTGCTCAAAGATGAAGACTTTACTAAATATTTTTTCAAAGAATGGACTCTATATTTAGACTTTAATGACACTCCTGGAACATCAGCATCTGTTCTCTGGGAAGAAGGGAAAGCTGTGACGAGAGGTAAAATAATTTCTTTCTCATTAGAAAAAAAGAAAAAAGACAACAAGCATATTCAGGAACTAGAGACAACCATCAAATCCTTAGAAGAAGCCTACGTGTCCCACAAGTAACAGGAAGTACTGAACAAAATATGCAAAACAAAACTAGAATTAAATGAAATTACTAAGAAAAAAACTGAATTCTTGACACTAAAATTTTGCTTTGAAAATTTTGAACACGGTATAAAATCCAATCAATTTCTTCTAGCTAACCAGTTGAAAATAAATAAAGAAAAAACAACCAGCTGTTCCATTAAAGACTCATCTGGGAACATATTATATGACCATTATATGATCGTTGTATTTTTACTCAGTTGTATATAGTATTTGTATTTGTATTCTATTTTTATCTTATTGTATATTTATTTTATTGTATTCTACTGTATATAGTATTTTATTCTATTCTGTACAGTTGTGTACTGTATTTATTCTTATTGTATTCTAATTTTTGCCTCATAACTTTTGCACTGTCCACTTCCTGCTGTGACAAAACAAATTTCCCACGTGTGGGACTAATAAAGGTTATCTTATCTTATCTTATCTTATCTTATGAAAGAATAAGCAACATTTTCAGGGATTACTATTAAACTTTATACTCGCCACAAACAAACCCATCAAAATTGGTTGGTTTAATTATTTATATAGCACATTTAATTACAACAGGAGCATTGAACAAAGTGCTGTACAAGAATACAACATACATAATAAAATAACTGTACAAGAATACAACATACCTAATAAAATAACTTAGAGTATTGATAGCAAACACCAAATATGAATTAACAAATAACTCTCATGCTGTATTAAAAGCCAGTAAATAAAAATGCGTTTTAAGATAAGATTTAAAAAGATTGACAGTGGGAGCCTGTCTGATGTGTAGGGGTAAATTATTCCACAGCTTAGGTGCTACGACTGCAAAAGCTCGATCGCCTCTATGAACCAGCCTCGACCTTGGTACAGCTAAAAGCAAAAGATCACTTGATCTAAGAGATCTAAAGGGGGTATAAGTCTACAAGAGGTCAGACAAATACCCGGGAGCCTGTCCATTCAGGGCTTTGTAAGTCAACAATATAATTTTAAAGTTAATTCTGAAGCGGACAGGGAGCCAATGAAGAGAGGCAAGCACCGGGGAAATGTGTTCACATCTTTTAGTACGTGTCAGAAGACGAGCTGCAGCATTCTGGACCAACTGCAGCCTTGCCAGGCAGGTCTGGCTAACTCCAGCATATAAGGAGTTACAATAGTCCAGCTGGGATATAATAAAAGCATGAAAAAAACAAAATTAATCAGTTTCTCGACAATGCAACCCTTCCAAACTTACCAGACAGTCAAGCAATGGCACTGGACTTGCCACTGACACCAGGTGAACTCCCGGAAGCCCTGATAAGTTTGACCGATAATAAGGCTCCCAGTCCAGACCGCTTTCCTGCAGAATTCTACAAAGAATTCTGGACAACTCTGGCACCAGTACCCCACAGAACGTTGGAGGAAATCAAGGAAAATGGCAGACTACCACCGAATATGAATTCTGCCAATATTAGTCTACTAAAACCCTGAAGACTAAAACACAAAGACCTTGTATTTCCCTCAAGCACATCGTGACCAAACCGGTTTCCTAAACGGTAAGCACTAATCAACAAATACACATTACTTAATGTAATAGATTACTCATGCAGTAAAAACATAGAAACCACAATATTATCTCTAGATGCACAAAAAGCATTTGACAGAGTTAACTGGAAATTTTTATTTGCAACTTTACACAAATTCGATTTGGAAAGTCTTTCATAGTCTGGTTAAAAATATGCTTTATTCCCCAACAGCTTGTGTCAGAACAAATGACCAAAGTTCCTCCCGTTTCTGTCTTCTGAGGGGCACCAGGCAGGGATGCCCACTCTCCCCTTCACTGTTTGCAATTTTTATCAAACCACTAGCAGCAGCAATTAGACAGCCCATAATAATCAAGGGCATAAGATGCAAGAATGTAGAATATAAGATCAGTCTTTAAGCAGATGATGGGTTTGTTTTTCTCCAAAACTCACAAACTAATATCTCTGGGGTAATTACATTAATAAACTATTTTTCAAGAATTTCAGATTATTCAGTAAACTGGTTAAAATCTGCAGTTCTTCCAATTAATTGCTTCTTCCATAATTTCTCTTCTACCCCACTGCAATCTGGAAATATTAAATATTTAGGTATTAATATCTTTCCCAAGATTGCAGATTTAACTAAATCAAACCACATCCCACTTCTAAAGAAAGTAGAAGACAATCTGGCTAGATGGAAATCCCTACCCATATCACTCACTGCTTCAATAAAAATGATGGTCTTGCCAAAAATCAATTATTGTTTTTCATTGAACCCGAGTAAACCATCACCAGACTGGTTTAGACCGCTGGAGTCATCTATTTCTAAATTTATTTGGAAAGATAAGCCTTTGCGTATCAGTTAAAAAATTCTACAAAGGACCAAGGATAAAGGAGGACTAGATCTTCCTAGCTTTCAACACTACTTCTTAGCCAACAGGCTACAGTTCATCTCAGAATGGTTAAAACAACAACAACAACTAACCCTAACCCACTTAGATGAGCCCTGGCTAAATGTAGAACAGGCACTATGCAATAATCTAGAGATTTTAGACCTACCATTTAGCAGCTCAAACATCAGATGACATAAATATTTTGATAGCATCAACATCAGTTCCTCTCTGACAGCTTGGTGGGAGTTTCTAAAAATGACAGTCTTCATTAATTCCATGCAAATGTACACCTACCTGGAGCAACCCTGACATACTAGAGAACTATAATATTATTAACTTCCCAGATTGGAAATTACTTTATTCCTTGCCCCTCCCTTCCTTCCCTCCCCATCTCCAGCTGCCTCCCGCTCCACCACAATCACCCACACATGCAGGGCCTTGGAGTAAAGGTGTGTCACCAGGGTGCAGGTTCCCCTTCTGGCTGCCTGTGCCTCAATTTTATCTCACAACTTAGACATTCACATTACTCAAACTCTCATAACACATACATATAGGACCTTGGGGGTGGGCACGCTACACGGAATCCAAAAGACCATCAGGGTGTACAACCTCACCCCTGGCGTCGTTGCCCACCTCTCAGTTTTAAATACACGTATACATTGAGGGCTATCAGGAGGGGCTATTTGCTTACCTGCTGCTCTCTCTCGCAGGTAGCTCCATGCCCTCCTGGGTTTTAAATGCACCTTAGAACACACATACACCAACACTACATATGAGCGGGCTGAAAGAGGTTTGGAGTCTTCTCTCACCCCCGTTCTTTGCTGCCTGTTGGAGCAGGGGGACTAGGAGGAGGAGTTGGCTGTCCGATTAGGGTCTGGAATGTGGGGCCTCCCTGCTGCTGCGGAGTCGGGGCGGTCTGCATCTCCCCACCACAGGGAAAAGGGTAACACCACCTGCGTCTGGGTGCAGTTTCCCCCTCAACGGGCAAGGGTACCGAGACCTGGGGTATAGAGTACGCTTGGGGAGTGTGATTGTGTGTACAGTGTCTATTTATGTCTGTCTCCAGGTTGGGTGAGTGTTGAGTAATTGCATATGAGAGCATGAGGGTGGGAATGGATGTTTGTATCTGTGTGTGCCTGTTTGTCTGTGTCTATAGGTCAGGTTGGGTATCAGATGCCACCTCTCTAGGGAAATCTCAGGCCCTCCAAGGTATGGAGGCCTTTCTCCCCCCACCAACACTCACCCTACCAGTGGCAGACGCCCTCAGACATCGGTGTGTTGGTGGTTCTTTGTGTCCGGGAAAGGGCATCCAGGTACCCACCGGCTCACTCCTGGTGGCTGCTTGGCGTGGCTTGGAGCCCTGACAAACAGCTCGCTCGGGCCACTTCAGGGGTGGGGTGCCCTCGGCCTCTCGGCCTGGGGCTTGGTCACTCTGGCACAGCTGGCTGCCAGCGGAGCTCCCGGGCATGTCACTGCAACCCCCCCTGGCTTCTGCTCCATGGCTGCTGAGTCACCCCTCATCTGGGACTCTCCTTAGCTCTTTCTGGGATAGCGGCGCAGCTGGCCCTTTGTTGGTCTTCCTTGGTCTCTTGTGTTCTGAGGGCCTCTGGATGTCTGGAGTTTTGATCTCCTCCATACCCGCTTCAAGCCCTGGAGGACTATGGCTCCCCACACCCTCTAGCAGATCATTACATGAAGGAACCTTTTAAATACAAGCACGTTCATGCTCACAGGTGTACACACGGGTGCTCACACAAACAAACTACACCCTTTTTGGCTCCTACCTCAAAGCACACTGTGCGCTGTCAATCTTATGTGCTGCACAATAATGTTTAATATTTAGTATTTACTGTTATATTCCCATAGATCATAGGTGTCAAACTCTGGCCCGCGGGCCAAATTTGGCCCCGCAGCCTAATTATATTTGGCCCCCGAAGCCATACCAAATTACTATCAGAGCTGGCCTACTGGTATTATACAGCTAATATATATATTGTTTAGTATTAAGCTTTGCTTGTTCCATATTCAGTTTTTCAGCAAAATGTGTTTTAGTCCATAAGAAAAGATTCATTCTTATATCCGGAGGAATAAATATATTTCAATAAATATTAACGTTAGCCCGCGACTTTGTTCCAGTTTTGAATTTTGGCCCACTATGTATTTGAGTTTGACAGCCCTGCCATAGATTATCGTAATGATGTTGTTTATTATATTGCTCTTTTTTTCCTGCTTGTTTTCTCTTTTTTCTTTCTCAAAAGGTGATCCAGGTGATTGATATATGTATTTTTTTGTCTGCTTATTTTGTTGGTTTTTGCTTTTTTGCCCTTTATGCCTCTTCCCCGCTGTTTTTCTTTCCCTCTTTCTTTCTCCCCTTTCTTTCCCCAGTCAAGTCTGTCCCGTATTTAGCAGGTTAAAATAAAATAAACAATAAAAAGGCGAATCAAATAGACCAATACGGCAAGGCTGGGTTGGTCGATTTGGTAAAGTAAATCCGTTGGGCATCTTCTTTGCCTTTAGACAATAATTCTGATGGCAAAAGAGCCAAACGGGACAGGCAAAAAAAAAAAAGAAAAAAAAAAAGGAAATGACTTTATTCCGATTGATAGACTAGTTATACAATATGGGATCAACAAGAAAAGATTTCTTGAATATCAACAAATTGAAGTGAAATTAATAACACTTGATTAGCACAAAACAGAGGTGGGACTAAGTCATTGTTGTGCAAGTCTCAAGTACATCTCAAGTCTTTATCCTCAAGTCACGAGTCAAATCTGAAGTAATGTCAGGCAAGTGAGAGTTAAGTCTCATGTCACTGGTGTAAAAGTTCAAGTTAAGTCAAGTCTGACACTTTGAATTTTAAGTTTAAGATTGTCATTTGTACTTAGAAACATATAATCATTTATGTTTAGAGGTATATAATTGTTTGTTGATAAAATGTCTCACCCTTACTTAGGTCTGCTAAGGGTCTGGGTGCACTATACACATCTTAAGGTAATGGGACAGTCACATCTTGTTTGGTGATATACGGTATGGCGGAACACACACTCTGTATCTGTTCAGTTGCAGCAGTCAATTGTTTTAGTTGGACTACTGCAAGGAAGACTCCGGGGAGGCTCCTGGCGTCAGTCATCTTTGGAATTGCATTCCTTTGCAGATAACATAGTGAAACATCATGAGGCCTGGTTGAGCAGGTTTCACAGGGTCATATTTTGACCCCCACACACAGATACAGCCACCCACATTCAAACACACACCCACACGATGTCACATGTTAATGAAACCATGCATATTCATGTGATCACAATAAAGGAGCGCCACGGGAGGCCGGCCGAGAGTCTGATGGAGTCCAAGTGAGAGGACCAACGTTTGGCCTTAGTCAGCCTCCCTCGTGCGACATCACACAAAGAGCTCTGTTTGGTTTCTTGATTTGCTGATACATTAGGTTGTCTCATTTTCTACAGTGAAGGTTGTGCATAGATAAACCTAACACAGACCTCGTGTGTTTTTAAAACATGACTGCATTTATCTCAACAATTGATGAAAGAAGTGAACTTAGAAAATATACACAAAGAAAAAATTCTGAAATTGCACCTCTATAAAATACAGCTCAATTCACGAATAAACATTTAATGAAAAATACAAAAGCAAAACTTCCTGTTTAGACAAAAAGTGCTGAGATTTCCACAGAACAAAACAAAGAACCATTGCAGTAAATTTAGTGCAGTGTGATTAGCATGTCCTCTCCCTCTCACCTAGACTCCCTGTTCTTTTTGCCTGTCACGGCGAGTTGAGTGAAAGAGAGAAGATAAAGAAAAGGAGGATCCATACGCAGGCACTTGTAAAGGTGTGAGGGTGGTTTATTAAACACAAAATAAAAATGGGCAAACTGCAAAAGGAACAGAAGGCTATCTAAACTGAGAGCAACTAAACTAGTGAACACAAACCAGGACATGAACATGAAGGAGGATAAGCAGCGGAGAATGACTACGGAAAGCAGGGAAAACACACGAGTGAGACATGGTGGATACACAGACGGACCAGCAACTACAATGACAGAAGACACAACTTAAATACACACAGAGAAACACAGGGAGATTACACACAGGTGGTGGACACAGCTGGGAGTAGTTAATGTGAGATGAGACAAGGGAGGTAAAACTGAACACACTCACATGAGACGCAGACCTTCACAATAAAACAGGAAACAAGAAAACACTACACAAAGACGCAGACTCGACACTGAGACAGAAAATGACACATGGAACTGAACTAAACCTGCAATAAACATGAGAACACAAAACCTACAAACTAATCCCTAAACAAGAATAACTGAAACATAGATTCGCAATCATCATCATCATCATCATCATCATTGAGAGACGGCATCCATCCCACTTTGGATGGAGCAGCTCTAATTTCTAGAAATATGGACAAATTTATTAATCCCCCCAAAATATGACTATCCAGAGTTGGGACCAGGAAGCAGAGTTGCAGTCTTACACGCCTCTCTGCAGCTTCTCTCCTCCTGCTACCCCCCCAAAAACCCATCTCCACAGAGACTGTGTCAGCTCCCAAACAGACAAAAAACAAACTAAAAACCAGCAACAAACAACTTAAACATAAACAATTACAAAGAAAGAACAATAAAGTATCCACATCTGAACCAAAGAGTAAAACAGTGAAATGTGGATAATTAAATATTAGGTCTCTCTCCTCCAAGTCTCTGTTGGTACATGACTTAATAATTCATCAACAAATTGATTTACTCTGCCTTACAGAAACCTGGTTGCAGCAGGATGATTATGTTAGTTTAAATGAATCAACACCCCCGAGTCATTCTAACTACCAGAAATCTCGAAGCACAGGCCGAGGGGGCGGTGTGGCAGCAATTTTTCACACCAGCCTATTAATTAATGAAAGACCAAGACAGACTTTTAATTCATTTGAAAGCCTGATGCTTAACATTGTCCACCCCAGCTGTGAAACTCAGAAACCAGTCTTACTTGTTATCATCTATCGTCCACCCGGGCCTTACACAGAGTTTCTGTCTGATTTCTCAGACTTTATATCTAATTTAGTTCTGAGCTCAGATAAAATAATTATTGTAGGTGATTTTAACATCCATGTAGATGCTAAAAATGACAGCCTCAACATGGCATTTAATCTGTTATTAGACTCAATTGGTTTCTCTCAAAATGTAAAAGAACCCACCCACCACGTTAATCACACTCTAGATCTTGTTTTAACATATGGCATAGAAACTGAACATTTAACAGTGTTTCCTGAAAACCCTCTCCTGTCTGATCATTTCCTGATAACATTTACATTTACAATAATTGATTACACAGCGGTGGAGAGTAGACTTTATCAAAGTAGATGTCTTTCTGAAAGCGCTGTAACTAAGTTTAAGATTATAATCCACCCACTGTTATCATCTTCGATGCCCTGTAAATTCAAATTCAAATTGTATTTGTCACGTACACAGTCATACACAGTACGATATGTAGTGAAATGCTTGGACAACTGCTCGTGACCTAAAGAAAACAAAAAAGGAAAAGGCTATGAATAAGATAGGAAATAAATATGAAAAATTAAAAAGGGTAAATTTAACTAGGAAGGAATAAAATATAAATTAAGGTTAAAAATGAAATAACTGTACAACACAAATTAGAATGAAGGGTGAATTTAACTGGAAAGAATAAGATAAAATATATAAATTAAAGTTGAAAATAAAATACACAATACACAATATAGAACTATATAAGAATGTATGAAGAAATATAAATAAATAAATATATACACAATAACAGCAGCTGTACAAGTATTAACTGGAAATGAAGAATATAGTGACCAGTGTTGTGCAATCCACATTATTACCAACACAGAGCGGAGCAGCTATCTGAACGCTACCCCAACAGAGGTCGATCATCTTGTTAATAATTTCACCTCCTCACTACGTACGACTCTGGATACTGTAGCTCCTGTGAAAACTAAGGTCTCTAATCAGAAGTACCTGACTCCGTGGTATAATTCTCAAACACGTAGCCTAAAGCAGATGACTCGTAATCTGGAGAGGAAATGGCGTGTCACAAATTTAGAGGATCATCATTTAGCCTGGAGAAATAGTTTGCTGCTTTATAAGAAAGCCCTCCGCAAAGCCAGAACATCTTACTATTCATCACTGATTGAAGAAAATAAGAACAACCCCAGGTTTCTCTTCAGCACTGTAGCCAGGCTGACAAAAAGTCAGAGCTCTTGTGAGCCAACAATCCCTTTAACGTTAACTAGTAATGACTTCATGAACTTCTTCACAAATAAAATTTTTTATCATTAGAGAAAAAAATTACCAGTAATCATCCCACAGATGTAATATTTAAGTCCTCAGTTTCCTCCTGTTCGTTGTCGTGTCATTGTTGATGTCGTCTTTTTCGCATGTGTGTTCTCAGTTTAGTCAATCACCCAGCCAGCCGGTCCAGTCCAGTCAGCCAGTTAGTTCAGTCATCCAATCAGTCATTTTGGTCCATGTTCTGTTCATCCAGCCCACAATAAAACACCACTTCTCAGCCTTCACAGCAAGTCCTGCGTTTGGGTCCCTTCCTTTCGTCTTCTCATCCACACAGAAGCCCTTACAGCACATATGTTTTGGTTTCTGTCCATGCCATGTGACAGAGAAACGATGTGTGTTTTGTGTTCCCTGATTTCAGCTACAGAACCCAATTTCTAAAACGGACCCCGCTCACCCTCCACCGACAATTCTGAGATAACAAGCCACATGTTATTCTTGAATGCGCTTGTTGGACCAGATTTAAAATAGCAAGACAAAAATGTCATACATGTTAAAGTCAAACAGTATCATCAAAGTAGCCTGGACAACATTTGCTAATAAGATGAAGACAGCTATCACATTGTAGCGAAATAGAAGCACCACCTACCCTTCTTTATGCAACTTCAAATGTCGGGAAAAGTTGGAAGTTGTTCTATCTCCATCTGTCATTCTCTTCTTGCATATTTTTTGCATATTGCATTTCATTTTTGATGCTGCACAACTCGTATCTTCACACCATAGACAATTGCCTTCAGATGACCCCAAAGATAAAAGTCTAAGGGGGTCAGATCGGGAGACCTCGGGGGCCATTCAACTGGCCCACGACGACCAATCCACTTTCCAGGAAACTGTTAATCTAGGAATGCTCGGACCTGGCACCCATAATGTGGTGGTGCACCATCTTGCTGGACAAACTCAGGGAACGTGCCAGCTTCAGTGCACAAAGAGGGAAACACATCATCATGTAGCAATTTCAAATATCCAGTGGCCTTGAGGTTTCCATTGATGAAGAATGGACCCACTATCGTTGTGCCCCATATATCACACCAAACCATCACTTTTGTTGTTCCAACGGTCTTGGAGGGATCCATCCAATGTGGGTTAGTATCAAACCAATAGCGGTGGTTTTGTTTGTTAACTTCACCATCCACATAAAAGTTTGCCTCATCACTGAACAAAATCTTCTGCATGAACTGAGGGTCCTGTTCCAATTTTTGTTTTGCCTATTCTGCAAATTCTGTGTGCCGATCTGGGTCATCCTCATTGAGATGCTGCAGTAGCTGGAGTTTGTAAGGGTGCCATTTGTGAGTAGCTAATATCCGCCGAAGGGATGTTCGACTAATGCCACTCTCCAGTGACATGCGGCGAGTGCTACACTGTGGGCTCGTGCTGAATTAAGCTAGGACAGCCACTGATGTTTCTTCATTAGAGACAGTTTTCTTGCGTCCACATTTTGGCAAATCCAACACTGAACCATTTTCACGAAACTTAGCAAGCAGGTTGCTAACTGTAGCATGGGAGATGGGTGGTCTCGTAGGGTGCCTTGCATTGAAATCTACTGCAATGACCCCGTTACTGCGTTCACCAGATATCAACACAATTTCGATCCGCTCCTCACGTGTTTACCTCTTCGACATGTCAATGGCTGTGAACAAAGAGAAACTTGTAAACAACTCATGAAAGAATAAAGTAGCGTTGGAAACAAGCACACCATTGTTTTTCTTTTGACATTACCAATAAGTTTGATGTGTCACATGGCCCTCTTCCTATTGAAAGAACAAAAGTTGTATCCAAGATGGCCGACTTCTAAATGGCCACTGTGACCAGGAGATATTTTATTTTGTATTCTTATGATCACAGTTATAATCAGAAGTATCAATCATTAATCATTTACAATTGTTGAACCAGTTGACAGTATAATCTTTGAACCACATCTAGGTTACTTTGACTAGAACATTAATCTACACAGATTATCTGTACTTTAATCAGTCTATTGTCGTTCTGTACTATTCTTGTTATTTGCTTAAAGCTGTTTCACAGTTCTGTAACCACTCAGAAGCCTGTGGGTCCTGTTGGACCCTGCCTTAGTTCTATGTTCAGTTCTGCACATACGCAGGCCTTTAAAGACCATGCACGCTCTTATATAACACATGCACGTCTACACACACTTAGTAAGAATAGGAGGGTCGTCTGAGGACAGTTTTCTGATAGATATACTTTCACAAAAGGCACAAATGTAATACACACTTGTTTTTCTCTAAAAACTAGCAGTTCATGTCCATATTAGGTAAACTCTCTGAACAGGCCCAAACTGTTATCATTTCCAGTAAGGTCCAACTGTGTGACGTCATCACGGTATTATAAGGATGAAAAAGCCTCCGCCCGGCGGAGATTGTTGATGTAAGACTGTTTCCCCGCACTTCTGCGCAAAAGTGTGTAATAAAATCACTATTTTTGACACCTTCCACGGACTCGGCTTGTTTTTCCTTTTTACCCAAACCGAACCAGACGTAACAACTTGGTGCCGAAAATCCGGTTGGGAGAGAAGGGAGCTTGCAGCTCGTCGTGGGGGTGACAAGGGGGCGAAGGCCAGCAGCCTATCTGAGTGGCGCCAGGCGACATAAGAAAGGTGAGTGCCACCTGTTGATTTTTATCCAAAGGCGCTATATTGGAAGTTAAAACTAAATTTAATTAAAATAATATTCACTCAGTATGGGTTTCTGGTGTTTGTCCATAGTGATTTTTTGGGGTAATTTGTGTTAAAAGTTTGGGGAACATTTGACTGATAAAATTTATTGCTGTTTATTGGGGGAGCGAATTTTGAGTTAAGAGGTTATATGAGGTTAAAATAACACGGTTTAAGGTGTGTGGAAACAAATAATACGGTTTAAGGTGGGTGGCTGGATGCCAGCAGTCACCTGGTTAGTGTAGGGGATTTGGTTTAATCGATTAGCAGAGACGCGGTCTCGGGCGTCAGGTAATTAAACGGGGCTGAGAGCTCACCGTGAGGCTTTTAAAACAAGTAATAACTTGTAACTAAATTTATTTAGCACTAGAGACGCGGTCTCTTAGGAATGCAGAGTTGTTCAGCAGGTGGCACTGACTCCTACTCGCGGACGCGCGTTTAGGCTTTTGCCCGGATTTGGCCGTCCGTGGGGATTCGGACTCCCTAAAAAGGCTAGACAATCAATGGGTGATTGTCTTATACTGCATTTTTTTGATCGACAGGGTCGCGGACCCGGCCGTGACCTTTTAACGTGGCTGCCTTGTGAGTTTTAAGTATAGCTGAAGGCGTGGGTTTGGTGCCAGCGTCGGACGTGGAATTCCCTGCCAGTTGCGGGAAGCGGTTATAAATTAATTAGAACTTAGTAATCGGGCCGTTTTCGGGGTGGCGTCCCCGAGGCGTGTAATTGATCAGCAAGGCGAGGCCTGGGCTATAGATGCTTTTAAATTAGTCAAAAACTTAGGTGTAACCTCTTCTGGCATACGACGTCTATGCGGGCCCATGTGTAAATAGGACATAAATAACTTTTGTGTGTAGATAAAGTGTAAATTACTTGTATAAAACTGTCTGTTGAGTTGTCTTGTGGTTGCAGTGTTTTGACTGTGCTGAAAAAAGGAAAAAAGGCTGCCTCTCTCTGTCTCTGTGAGAGAAAGAAAAGGGGGGGGGGGGGGGGGGGCGAGCCGAGCCCTGAGGCTGTGTGTGTGTGTGCATTTCTCCTAAGGAGAAGGAGGGGTGGTGCTGCGCGGTAGCAGGCACACTCGCGAGTACGCGCAGGGTGTGTGTGTGTAGCTGCGGCCCTTGGTTTCATGTCTGTATTTCTCAATTTTAATGCTTGACAGTTAGTTTTTGAGGAGGTGAAAGTGTGTTTCTAGGTGATTAAAGATTTCGGTATATTAAATAAACTAAACCTTGTAGTCTTGTGTTTGTGATTTCCTAAAGTGAGTATGGTTTAATAGGATTTGATGGCTAATGATCTCTGGTGTAAAACTCCCGTAAGGTAGGAGTGTGGTGATAAATATATTGATAAAATTTGAGAACTTTGTGTGATTGCTGGGAGATTTTCTAGTTGGGTCGTATTTCCTTCTCTACCTGGAAAAGGCAGAGATCTGTGCTTTATTTGATGTTGTGTATATAAAGTTTTTTAAAGGTTGGTTAAGTCTCTCGTTATAAGGAGGGAAAACGGTGCATGGTAGATTGTCTGAATTATTTTCTCATGTAAAAACTTTGTAGTTGTGAGCGAAGTGAATGTGAGAGTGAATTTTTGCTGGCTTTGCGTGCTTAAATTTGTTGCAGTAGACGTTTGTGAAGTTTCTCTTGTAAAGGAGAGTGTGTGTGCCTGTGGGCGGTCTCTCTCTCTCTCTCTCTCAGGCTCGAGCCTAACGGAAGTTGAGCTTGACTAGCTTGTGAGACTCTGACTGCCGAAAGGGAAATACAGCGAGCCTACCCCAAAGGGAGGAGCCTAAGACCGGCCATTTTGGTAAGGTAAGTGAGGTCAAAAAAGCAAAATGGCTGAAGAGGAAAAGGCGACCCCTGGTGGGGGAAAGAGATACAAGCCACTGAAGGAGCAATTACAGCAATTGAAGAAAGCAATTAAAATGACTGAAGGGACTTCTTCAAAAGAGATTGCACTTAGTAAGAATAGGAGGGTCGTCTGAGGACAGTTTTCTGATAGATATACTTTCACAAAAGGCACAAATGTAATACACACTTGTTTTTCTCTAAAAACTAGCAGTTCATGTCCATATTAGGTAAACTCTCTGAACAGGCCCAAACTGTTATCATTTCCAGTAAGGTCCAACTGTGTGACGTCATCACGGTATTATAAGGATGAAAAAGCCTCCGCCCTGCGGAGATTGTTGATGTAAGACTGTTTCCCCGCACTTCTGCGCAAAAGTGTGTAATAAAATCACTATTTTTGACACCTTCCACGGACTCGGCTTGTTTTTCCTTTTTACCCAAACCGAACCAGACGTAACACCACCATGGTCACCACCCATCTTGAGGAGTTTCCCCCCCCCACATATACTAATGTGCCACAAACAGCACTTTAATATCACCAACTATTCCCATGTTATTACGGTGTATCCATATAAATGGCCCACCCTGTAGACTGTGTTCTTCAACATCATCGTCATCATCAGCAGTAAGTGCTTGAGCTCTCACTTTCAAAATCAGTTTCTTTAAACGATAAATCTCTTGGTCTGTCAACACATCATCAATAAAATTTCCAGATTTATTTGGCAAGACCCGAGACGACTCAACAAAAAGCTTAAGGTCTGGAAAATAGTCCTCCACTTTCACCATCCTGAGGCCTTTGGTTTTCTGTAAGAATCTCCTGATCTCAGCAGGAGAGTACAGATTCTGGTATTCCTTGCTTAAGGACAAATCACTTTCAGACTCCATACTGCTCTCTCCTGTTTTGTTTCCTCTCTTAGCTTTCGAAGTTTTTGTACTACAGTGGGCAGGTTCAGAGCTCTTCCTCTTTTGAGACAACTTCAACAAATCTTCATCAAGCATATTGTCATCCTCACAAAGATAATCACACACAGACTCAAGAGTCGTGTCATCTTTCCAACTGATGTCAGAAAAAACTGCAGACTGTCATTAGTCAGATCCGTTTCTATACCGTCAGCAATTTTCACAATGTCAGGTTCATCAGACCTATCACTGCTCGTAAAAAGGCGTTTTTCTACCAGCACCTCGGCAGCGGGGTCCGCCTCAGATACAGCGGAGCCGCTATTAAATTCAAGTTCTTTTGAATTCTTTTGACGAAAGAGAAAGACTGGGCTCAGAGTGGTCAAAGCTCAAAAAATTATCTTTATTTTGCATTTCCGGAAAAGGAGACCTGAACACACAAAGACACAAGCTCAGGTCTAAAATCAGCAGCAACCAGCATGGTTATATATTGTGGGATGGAATAAAATGCCTTTTGTTATTATCTAACCTGCAGTATCCATATTGTACTAACAAACATAGCTTATAGCTTTTAGGCCATATTGAGATGACCAAACATACTGGCAATCTTTGAACTCTTGTTATGGGAATGACTATAATCATTTTATACATATTGTATTCTGTGCCTATAAAAGAGTTGTGGCTCGGTCCATTAATTGAAGGTCAAGAGCTTTGGCCAGCGATTTGTCTGGCCAATCCAGTATGAGGTTGACTAGAGCTGTGGAAGGAATTGCAACACTTAAATCAGGTTATTCTTTATTATCTTTTATTTGTTCATATTCTTTTATTAAGTTTTAATAAGTATCATTTGATTTAAACATTTATTCAATATATTACACATATAGTTTCAGTTGTGTACGTGCTGGCCTTCTGTCTGGTGGAAAGGTTACAAGGTTTAGCTGGTGAGGTGAGAGGTGAATCTGAGTGCATTTCAGGTTGACACATACACACACACATCCACACACACACACACACAGTAGATAGACTCACTTATAGGTGAAAGTTTAATCATATTTTGCTTGTGACTGCAAAATTGTGCCTGCAAAAGAACAGTTTGTTGCAGAATGTGGACCTGATGTTCCAGACGATAAGCGAGCATCCGGCAGCAACAGGAAGACACCTGGGATGGAGACGAGGCGATGTTGTTTTTTCAAACTGTGTTAAAAGTCATTGTGGTTTCGATTTGACGTATGCATGTATTGTATTGCTTAACGCATGAAGGGGCGTTATAAATTTCCCTGATGATATAAAATAACTGTTTTGTGTATTGTTGGAGAGATCTAAAGCTGATGTTTTGCAGTGTACATCTCCCACACGTGTGTTCATTAAAATCATCGTTTGACTCCACCCGGCCAGATCAGTGTTGTTATTTGGATTACCTCCTGTATCCCTCCTTAATTTTTGAACCCTAACAATATATATTTCCGCAGCACGTCACACACACTCCAAGTTTCGATCAAAACACTCTGATTACATTCACTTTCTGTCTGCACCTCCTGTGCTCTGCAAAAGCATGCAGTTTCCTGTCAGTACCTTTGGCTCTGACTCTACTCAGAACTGGCCCTCTCTTAAAACAATATAATCAGCAATATAATGATAATCCTCCTGTTGGGGGATTATCATCAACACAGAACTCGGGGATAACAGCATCTTTAGGCCTGGCTGTGCTCATCCTTCCTCCAACCTCTCCTCACCAAAGAGAAGAACAAACTCAGCATTAGCTCAGAGTAGCTTAATTACATCAGTAGAGTTTAAGTCATCTGATTATAATTATTTGATTTTGCTAAACTGCTTTAATAAAGTTTCCTGTAATAAGTGTAAATTGTGGACGTTGACTCTTTAAGCTTTAGTGAAACAGTGAAGGTAAAAGTCTGAGTATTATTCTTTATCAGTGCAAACAGCTTTTTATTAGTATTAATCTTTTATGCACATTACATTAAGCAAAACTTGAAGTATTGTCACGGCCAGGAGGATCAGCTGCACGCTGATCAGCGGTTTCTATCCTTTTCTCTCACATCCACTCTCTCTCTCCTCCTTTCTGTCGCCAAGGCAGAACTCATTGTGGGTTCACGCCCTCGGAGAAAGAAAACACCTGAGCCTCACCAAGTGATCATTTAAGCCAGGAGGTGACTGCTGTTCTTCGCTGGATCATTGGCTGCCACGCGTTAGTGAAAGTCAAGCCACAGCAAGTTAAGTCGAGTGTTTCTTTGTGCTTTGTATTTACTCACATCTCCCTGTCTACAGACTTCCAAGGAACTGACCTCCCAGCCCATTGTTCCTTCAGTGGTGCTAGTTTCAGTCATTATGCAAACGTACTGTTTATAAGATTGGGGAAACCTGCAGTCAGCTGAGACTGAAGAAGTCACTTGGATGAGTGACGAAACGTTTGTTAAGGTTCACATAATTGAGGAAGGAGAGTACAAACAACCAGGTCCAGAAGATCTTGGTCAAACAATTGATTTTAATGAATACACGCGTGGGAAGATCACCACAGACAGCACTTGATCTTCAACTTAATCAAAGCATATACAGATTTTTATAGCATCAGGGTTTGAATTAATGACGCCCCTTCATACGTCACAGACAGAATATATACATACGTCAAATCAAAACCACAATGACTTTTAACACAGTTTAAAGGAACGTTGTCTTCTATCTTCATGGCCGGTACTTCCTGTCACTGCCGGATGCTCTCTTGTCATCTTGACACCTCAGCAGCAGTTCTGCGACAAACTGCTCTTTTGCAACCCCAAGCAAAACATGATTAAACTTTCACCTATAAATGATTCTCTCTAACTGAGTGTGTGTGTGTGTCGTCCTCAAATGCTCTCTCAATTCACCCGTTGCACTTCTGACCTTTTACCAGACCAGAGGCTCATCCTTATGTGTAATAACCTAACTGAAACTACATGTACTATGTTGAATAAATGTTTTAATCAAGAACCTCTACTAAGAGCTTAACAAAAGAATATAAAAGTATAACAGACAATTTGAATAACCTAGTAATTCAAATAGCCTCGTCTAACCTGCTTCTCAGAATAACTTAGACTCTGCTTTCAGTTCTGCAAAGCCTTCTGCAACTTCCTGTCAACTCCTGCAACTTAGTCTTTCTGAAAGACACACACACTGTTTAAACCTCTGAATACAATATCAATGCTGCAGATTATATTATTAATGCAATGGTAATGATGATGATTATTTAACAATAGCAGTAAAATAATTTCCCTGCTCCACACGTTTCTCCCACTGAAAACGATACGTCCAGATGAACAGAATCAATCTCTGGGGATCTGTCCTGTTCCTTTAAAGCAGGAGGTCAAACAAAGGACTACAATTTGGGCCACTCCATGGTTAAATAAGAAAATATGATTTTGACTTTAGACTGTATTTTCTTCAGTTTTACAGTTTTTCCTGTATTTAAATCAAAGTCATAGAAAAAACTTAAATGATATGATGATTTCTTTATGATCTACCTGTCAGAGTGGATTTTTTTTTCAAGAAAGTAACAAAACCTTTCAATAAATGAGTGTGGCTTTGGAAAATGAGCTATTTGAACATTTACTGCAGTATACAGTAAGTTCTTTCAGTTTAAACCCAAATAGTCATGCTGACAGGTTTCTGTCATTTACAGTGGATCTCGTGTCTTGTTCACGAGTGATGGGAGAAGGAAGTGGGAGATCAACAGACAGATTGGTGCAGCTGATAGGTACGGACAGGCCAAGCGGAATACGACGTGGGCCGTGGCCGAAGCAAAAACTCGAGCGTAGGAGGAGTTCGGAGAGGCCATGGAAAAAGACTTTCGGACTGCCTTGAAGAGATTCTGGCAAACCGTCAGGCGACTCAGGAGGGGAAAGCAGTGTTCTACCGGCACTGTGTATAGTGTGGGTGGAGTGCTGTTGACTTCAGCTGAAAAAATTGTCATGCGGCGGAAGGAATACTTTGAGGACCTCCTCAATCCCACTGGCACATCTTCTGTGGAGGAAGCAGAGTCTGGGAACAAAGAGGATGAAGCGCCAATCTGTGGGGGTTAGGTCACTGAGGCAGTTAAACAACTTCTTGGTGGCAGAGCCTCTAGGGTGGACAAGGTCTCCCCCGAGTTCCTGAAGGCTCTGGATGTTGTAGGACTGTCTTGGTTGACACTCCCCTACAATGGTGCGTGGAGATCAGGGGCAGTACTCCTGGACTGGTAGACCGGGGTGGTGGTCTCCATCATTAAGAAAGGGAACAGGAGGCTGTGTTCCAATTACAGGAGAATCACACTCCTTAGCCTCCCTGGGACAGTCTATGCCAGGGTGCTGGAGAGGAGAGTCCGAGAGAGTCCAGGAACAATGCGGTCGTGGAACACTGGATCGGCTCTTTATCCTGTCAAGGATACTTGAGGATGCATGGGAGTTTGCCCAACCAGTCTACATGTGTTTTTTTGGACTTGGAGAAGGCATTTGACCGTGTCCCTCGGGGGTCCTATGGGGGGTGCTCCTGGAGTAAGGACTGAATGGCCCATTGCTATCGCTCTTGCAATGGTTGTCCTTATGCAACCATTGCAAGAGCTTGGTCCGCAAGTCTGACTCGTTCCTGGTGGGTAATGGGCTCTGCCAGGGCTGCCCTTTGTCACCAGTTTTGTTCATAATTTTTATGGACAGAATTTCTAGGCGTAGCCAAGTGGCGGGCAGCTTTCACTTAGGCGGTCTCAGGATCTCATCTTTGCTTTTTGCAGATGATGTGGTTCTGTTGGCTTTTTTGGGTGATGGCCTCCAGCTCACCTTGGAACGGTTTGCAGCTGAGTTTGAAGCGGTGGGAATGAGAATCAGCACCTCCAAATCTGAGGCCATGGTCCTCAGTTCTTCTCTCACGCCAACCGGTCGCAGCAGATGGCCGCCCCTCCCTGAGCCTGGTTCTGCCGGAGGTTTCTTCCTTTTAAAACAGAGTTTTTCCTTCCCACTGTTGCCAAAGTGTTTGCTCATAGGGGGTCATATGATTCTTGGGTTTTTCTCTGTATCTATTATTGTACTATCCTACTGTACAATATAAAGCACTTGGATGCAATTGTTGCTGTGATTTGGTGTTATATAAATAAAATTGAATTGAATTAAATTGAAAAGGGTGGAGTGCCCACTCCAGGTCGGGGACAAGTTCCTGCCCAAAGTGGATCTCGTGTCTTGTTCACGAGTGATGGGAGAAGGAAGTGGGAGATCAACAGACAGATTGGTGCAGCAGCTGCAGTGATGCAGACGCTGTACCGGTCTGTTGTGTTGAAGAGAGAGCTGAGTGTAAAAGCGACACTCTCAATTTACCGGTCGATCTACGTCCCTACCCTTACCTATGGTCACGAGCTGTGGGTAGTGACCGAAAGAACGAGATCGTGGATACAAGCAGCAGAAATGGGCTTCCTCCAAAGAGTGGCTGGTGTCTCCCTTAGACATAGGGTGAGAAGCCCGGCTATTCGGGAGGGGCTCAGAGTATCTCCTCCACATCTGAAGGAGCCAGTTGAGGTGGTTTGGGCATCTGACAAGGTTGCCTCCTGGGCACCTCCTGGGTGAGATTTTCCCACCGGGAGGAGGCCCCGGGAAAGACCCAGGACACGCTGGAGAGATTATATGTCTCGGCTGGCCTTGGTGGTCCCCTGGACAAGCTGAAGGAGGTGGCTGGGGAGAGGGAGGTTTGGGCTTCTCTACTTGGCCTGCTGCCCCCACGACCCAGCCCCAGATAAGCGGAAGAAAATGGATGGATGGATGGAAGTCTGCAGACAAGGTCAGCTGCAATCAAGACCCTTTATTATCATACACATGAAAGAGAGTACATGCAGCGAGCATGCATTGTCTCTGAAACGAAAGTGGCGGTTCCGCTCCTTTACACATTCCCAAGAAAAGGGAGGAAGTGATAATACCACACGTCACACGGCTTCCTATGAAACATAACAGATCAATGGGCATGCTGTTTTGTGCCCTTGGCACTATCAGTTCCTACAAAGGGATTTTTTTTTCTTCAACTACTGAGGCTGAAATAAAATCGTCTAGTTTCAGACTGTTCAGTGGAAGTTTCCGTTACAGTGTAACAACTAAGAAAACAAATAAGCACTTAAACACTTTTAAATGTGAATAACAGAAATTTTCTATTACATCTCCAATCTTATCATTAAATCCATCAGGCAATGTTTCCAATTTAGTGACTGACCAGCTAGCAGGTGTGTTCACTTACATCTTCAACGAGTCCCTGGCGAAGTCTGTGGTCCCCACATGCTTCAAAAGATCCACCATCATCCCTGTGCCCAAGAACAGCAAACCCTCATCCCTGAACGATTACCGGCCAGTTGCACTGACCTCGGTAGTAATGAAGGTGTTTGAGAGGCTGCTGAAGAACATCATCTCCTCCTCCATCCCAGACACCACAGATCCGCTGCAGTTCGCCTACAGATCCAACAGATCCACAGAGGATGCCATCGCCCACGTCCTACACACCACTCTCAGCCACGTGGACAAGAAACAGGGTAAGTATGTGCGAATGCTGTTTGTTGATTACAGTTCAGCGTTTAACACAATAGTGCCCTGCAGACTGTTCACAAAGCTGAGGGATCTGGGACTTAACAGCCGTCTGTGTGCATGGGTGTTGGACTTCCTCACTGGCAGAACTCAGGTGGTGAGGGTGGGCAGGTGCTTCTCCAACAGCATCACCATCAACACAGGAGCACCTCAGGGATGTGTCCTCTCGCCACTGCTCTACTCCCTCTACACTTCAGACTGTGTGGCCACCCATGGCTCCAACACCATTGTGAAGTTTGCTGACGACACAGTGGTGTTGGGTGCCATCTCCAACAACGATGAGGCGGCCTACATGGATGAAGTGAAGAATCTGGCATCGTGGTGCCAGGACAACCACCTCCAGCTGAACGTCAGCAAGACCAAGGAGCTGGTGGTGGACTTCAGAAGGGGTCAGCACAGAGACTACAAGCCCATTATCATCAATGGAGCTCCAGTGGAGAGGGTGCAGTCCTTCAAGTATCTTAGTGTCCACATCTCCTCAGACCTGACATGGGCTGCCCACATTCAGGTCCAGACCAAAAAGGCTAGGCAGCGCCTGTATCACCTACGACAACTGAGGAAGTTCAGGGTCTCTCCAAAGATCCTCAGGATTTTCTATACAGGCGCTGTGGAGAGCATCCTCACACAGAACATGACATCGTGGTTCGGGAACAGCTGTGTGAAGGACCAAAAAGCTCTCCAGAGAGTGATCCGTACAGCAGAACGCTGCTGCAGGATTGCTCTCCCCCCGCTTCAGGACACCTACACCAGGAGATGCCGGACTAGAGCAGCGCAGATACTGAAGGACCCGTCCCATCCTGGCAACAAACTGTTCCAACTTCTGCAATCTGGTAGAAGGTTCCGCATCTTCCGGGCAAGGACAGAGAGACTCAAGAGGAGCTTCTATCCCCAAGCCATCCGTGCCCTAAACACACACACCCGCCCTCTCACATCATCTATAATTGACTGAGACAGGACTCTTCCAGACACTAAACCAAGGCACAATGTACATTTCAATTCCTTTAATTTTAAATATGTTTATACTGTCTATCCTGTAAAATAGTCAGATGTCTATTCATATTAATGTACAGAATTCAAATTCAAATTCAAATTTTATTTGTCACGTACACAGTCATACACAGTACGATATGTAGTGAGATGCTTGGACAACTGCTCGTGACCTAAAGAAAACAAAAAAGGAAAAGGCTATGAATAAGATAGGAAATAAATATGAAAAATTAAAAAGGGTAAATTTAACTAGGAAGGAATAAAATATAAATTAAGGTTAAAAATGAAATAACTGTACAACACAAATTAGAATGAAGGGTAAATTTAACTGGGAAGAATAAGATAAAATATATAAATTAAAGTTGAAAATAAAATAACTGTACAATAAAATACACAATATAGAACTATATAAGAATGTATGAAGAAATCTAAATATAAATAAATATATACACAATAACAACAGCTGTACAAGTATTAACCGGAAATGAAGAATATAGTGACCAGTGTTGTGCAAAAACAAAGTCCAGAAAGTCCAGTGTGTGTGTAAGAACTATATGTGTGGGTCAGTACTGTGTGGTGGTGTGATTGAGAGACCGTATCGCCTGCGGGAAGAAGCTCCTCCTCAGTCTCTCTGTGTTGGTCTTCAGGGAGCGGAATCGCTTTCCTGACCTCAACAGAGAGAACAGTCTGTTGTTGGGATGGCTGAGGTCCTTCACGATCTTCCTGGCCTTGGTCCAGCACCGCCTGCTGTAGATTGAGTGCAGGTCAGGGAGCTCGGAGCGGATGGTGCGCTCAGCTGATCGCACAACCCTCTGTAGAGCTCGTCTGTCCTGCATGGTGCTGTTCCCGAACCAGGTTAAGATGTTTCCCGTCAGGATGCTCTCTATGGTGCAGGAGTAAAAGTTCCTGAGCACCTTGGAGGGCAGTTGGAAGTCTCTCAAGCGTCTGAGGTGGTAGAGACGCTGACGGGCCTTTTTCACCACGGTGTTGATGTGACAGGACCATGACAGGTCCTGCGTGATGTGAACTCCGAGGTATTTGAAGCTGTCCACTCTCTCCACTGGGCACTCGTTGATGACGGGGGTCTGGTAGTTCCTCTCCTGCTTAGTGCTGAAGTCCACTATCAGCTCCTTTGTCTTACTGACGTTTAGAAGGAGGTTGTTCCTCTGGCACCAGTTCTCCAGATTCCTAATCTCCTTCAGGTAGGCCGTCTCGTTGTTATCAGAGATCAGGCCCACCACGACGGTGTCGTCAGCAAACTTGATGATGGTGGTGGAGCTGGTAGTGGCCACACAGTCATATGTGTACAAAGAGTACAGTAGGGGGCTCAGAACACACCCCTGGGGGGCTCCAGTGCTGAGAGTGGTGGAGGCTGAGACATGTCCGCCCATCCTTACTGCCTGTGGTCTGCCAGTTAGGAAGTTGGAGATCCACTGACACATAGATGAGCTGAGTCCCAGATGCTCCAGCTTGGTGGTGAGTGTGGAGGGAATTATGGTGTTAAATGCAGAGCTGTAGTCTATGAAGAGCATTTTAACATAATTCCCCCTTCTAGTGTCCAAGTGAGTGAGTGATGTGTGGAGGAGATGAGAGATGGCATCGTCTGTGGAATGATTTGGACGGTAAGCGAACTGTAGTGGGTCCAGTGTGTCTGGTAGTGAAGAAATGATGAAGTCTCTGACCAGGCGTTCAAAGCACTTCATCACTACTGAGGTGAGGGCTACAGGGCGATAGTCATTGAGAGAAGCAGGGTGGGGTTTCTTCGGGACAGGAACAATGATGGACTCTTTGAAGCATGTGGGGATCACCGACTGAAATAAAGAGATGTTGAATATCTCAGTGAACACAGGAGCTAGCTGGTATGCGCAGTCTCTTAGGATACGACTTGGGATGCCGTCTGGTCCTGCTGCTTTCCTGGTGTTCACTCTCTTGAAGGCTCTCCTTACTTCATGCTCGGAGATGACGAGCACGTTTCCGGTGCTGGCAGTATCTTCCTGTCTGCAGCTGTTAGCGCCGCTAACACTAGCATTGTTGGAGACCTTAGCTGCAGCCTCGAAGCGAGCATAGAAAGTGTTCAGCTCGTCTGCCAGAGTCACGGCCGCGTTCGTCATACCGGTTGTTGGTGCTTTATAGTCCGTTATTGTCCTTAGTCCCCGCCACAGGCTCCTAGAGTCACTCTGTTGGAGTTGTGACTCTAGTTTCCTCCCGTAGCGCTGCTTCGCCTCTTTCACCGCCCTCCGCACGTTATATGACGCGGCTTTGTACGGGTCCATGTCCCCCGTCATGAGTCCCGTGTTGTAGGCAGCGGTGCGGGATCTCAGAGCGTCGGGGATGGTTTTATCCACCCACGGCTTCTGGTTGGGAAACGTTGTGATAGTCTTTGTCTCCACGGTATCATCCGCTAGTTTCCCGATGAATCCCACAACCGCTTCCGTAAACACGTTGACGTCATCGTCGGAGCTGTTTCTGAACATGCCCCAGTCTGCGTCATCGAGTGCGTCCTGTAACGCGGCCACCGATTGATCCGTCCAGCGCGCGACCTTCCTCTGAACCGGAACTTCCTGTTTCAGCCTTTGTTTGTATTTTGGCATGAGGAAGATGGCGGCGTGATCAGATTTGCCAAATGGGGGGCGGGATTGTGCCTTGTAGCCGTCCTTGACCGTAGTGTAGCAGTGGTCCAGTGTCCTTTCACCCCTGGTGGGGCAGGTGATGTGTTGATAAAAGTTCGGCCCTGCGCGTTTGAGGTTGGCGCTATTAAAGTCCCCCGTCACAATAAGCGCAGCGTCCTGGTGTTGTGTCTGGTGCTGTGTGAGTGCCTCATGCAGCTCGCATAAGGCAGTGACCGTGTCCGCTTGTGGTGGAATATAAACGGCACTTACAATGACCGATGTAAATTCCCGAGGTAGATAAAAAGGACGACACATGATGGACAGTAGTTCCAGATTTGGTGTGCAGGAGCGTGTGAGAGGAACAACGTTCGCACTGTTGCACCAGTTGTTGTTCACCATTAAACACACGCCGCCTCCCCTTGACTTCCCCGAGTCCCGTGTCCTGTCCATGTGGTGAACCGAGAAGAACTCGGCCGGCTGGATGGCGTGGTCCGGCACCGCTGGGTTCAGCCATGTCTCGGTGAAGCAGAGGAGATTGCAGTCCCGAATGTCTCTCTGGAACTTTATCCTGGCCCTGAGGTCGTCAAGTTTGTTCTCCAGTGACTGGACGTTGGCGAGCAGGATACTAGGCAGAGGTGTGCGGTGTGCACGAGCTCTCAGCCTGTTCCTGACGCCGGCTCGCTTCCCTCTAGGCCACTGCCGCTTCCCTTTGTTCTCCCTCGAGATCTCACTCGGCCAGCTCGGATCCGGAGTTAAAAACTTCGAATTGTGAGTACATTGTATACCAATAGAAACAAGAGTGTCACTGTCATACCTAATGTACCCAATGGTGATGATTTTGCCGATTTAGAAACGCTGAAAACTAACTTAAAAAACAAAGACAAAGACAAAGAATTCCCCTGCTTGCTGCTACTACTGCACATTCACCCAGTGTATATACTATATGTGTAGAGGAAGAACATTATATATATATATATATGTATATATATATATAATGTTCTTCCTCTACACCCCCCCCCCCCCCCCCCCAATTTTTGCACATGTCGAGGAGCGTGTCAGGCTACATTTCACTGTGTGTTATACTTGTATAACTATGCATGTGACAAATAATAAAGAACCTTGAACCTTGAACCTTGACTGTTTCTGTAAAAGAGCCATCATCAAAAGTATTGTTAGCGATGAAGGCACACACGCATCACCAAACATCACACATCCTCCTTTGTGTTGTTCCATAAGGGACAGTGAATATAACTGGACCTGTGGATCAATGAATACAACAAAACATTATCTAAGTTTGATATTAGTGCCCTTCAAAGTCAATCTAAGGTCAAACAAGAAGCAACCATGTGTTTCCAGACAGCCACCATACATCAAGCACTTTTGATCTGTGTTTTTGCAGCGCACAGATAGTTCTGCATTTTCTATCTATACAGTTTTTAAAACATCACAATTGCATTTACAATTGTCCTTTACTGTCCCCAGGCGGCCAGTGATTTTTAATGGGAAAATCAAACAACCAGTCACATTTAGCTGTGAAAGAAGTTAATTCTTCGGGCGCTCAAAGCATGTTTGAGGCCTAGTAAAATCCCTAATGAAGTGTGATGACGCCAAAATCCTACTTTTAGGGAGTCAGATAATGTCTTAGAATTCATTAGATATGTCAAAGGAACTTACTGTTGAACAAACTGTTGTTGATATTTTTATCAAGGTAACGAGGATCTAATGCACAACTTTATTACGTGTCACCCTATGAAACAGTCTAGCTGACATGCAGAGTGTGCACAAGTAATTTTTGAGTAGCTGTGAAATTTGCATACTATAATTAGTCTAATCACTTTTAATAAGATCAGGACTCGAGAAGAGATTGAAACTCAGCAATTCATATACAGCTTTCCTGTTTTTGTGATGTTTGGAGAGTCATGTAAATGTATATAATTTGTAAAATGATTAGAAAGGCCACACCTAAAAAAACACTGAACCTTTTAGGCAAAACCAGGCTGAATGTCTCATCAGGTGTTATCTACATTCCATCGCTGATCCCTCGCGGGTGATACAGAGTCTTGCTCTTCAGACCAAGACCGGTCTCGAGACATCCAACTCTAGAAAATAGTCATGGCAAACCAACCAGAGGCAGACGTGTGGGTGTTCACTTACAAACAGATACACAAAGTGATGAGACAAAGCCATAAAAAGCCCAGATAATTCAAAGGTAGCCTTTTTCACGTGTAAGTACAGAAATGAATTTTCTCTTAAAGAGATAAAAGTTTAAAGCATAATTTTTAACAGAGGCAAGGTTTAAAACATATATTGTGTTTTATTGTATTATTTATTGCAAATAGAAAAGTAATAGGTCTATCTATAGTGTATCTGATCAGTGCTTTATTTGATATTATCACAGAGTAACATTTGAATAGTTTAGATTAGTGTACAGTGTTTCCTGTTAGTTCCTTCTAACAGGAAATACCAGCGGTTCTCCTCTGGAGTAGCTTCACTCCAGGCCAGTGAACTTGTGTGAGGCGATGAAGTTATTTAACTCCTGGCTCTGCCACTGCATCCACACTACAACTGCCTAGAAAACCGAATCTTTGACCTAATATAAACCTAATCTAAACTTCAAGTTTTTCATGTGAAATAGATTTCCATGAATCAGTAAAATCATGTGTTGATTCAGAATTACTTTAAATGGGGACTGTGCAGTATCTTAGCTGTTCCTAGAACTGCGCTCTTCTGGACAGAGATCTTTGATGTTATTCCTGAGATCTGCTGGAGCCAATCACATAGCTTGGGAGTCACCACACATAGTGCTCCGATTACCACTGGGACCACTAACCTTCACCCTCCATATTTTCTTGAACCCTTTCTCTGAGCCCTTGGTATTTCTCAAGCTTCTCATGTTCCTTCCATCTGATGTTGCTGTCATTTGGAATCATTACATCTGTCACTACGGCTGTCTTCTTCTGCTTGTCTACCACTTCTGCTTGTCCGGTTGGTTAGCCAACACCATTTTATCTGTCTGTAAGTTCCACAGGATCTTAGCTCGGTCATTCTCCACCACCCTAGGACTTCCAGGTCATATTTGGCACAGATGTTTCTGTATACTATGCCGGCCACTTGGTTATGGCGTTCCATGTATGCCCTGCCAGCTAGCATCTTGCACGCTGCTGTGATGTGCTGGATTGTCTCAGGGGGATCTTTACACAGCTTGCACCTGGGATCTTGCCTGGTGTGGAAGACCCCAGCCTCTATGGATCTTGTGCTCAGAGGTTGTTCCTGTGCTGCCATGATTAGTGCCTCTGTGCTGTCTTTCATTCAAGCTTTGTCTAGCCACTGGTAGGATTTCTGGATGTCAGCCACTTCCTCCTCACCCTTCGCCAGTGAAACATACCCTGCAGGGGCCTGTCCTTTCATGAATGCTTCCTCCTCTTCCTCCTCATTCTTGGGTTTTTGCTGGTTGAGGCATTCTCTGAGGATGCGGTCAGTTGAGGCCATCTTCGTGAAGTATGCATGGATATATCTTATTTCATCCTTGACAGTGCCACTGCGCATATATATATATATATATATATATATATATATATATATATATATATATATATATATATATATATATATATATATGGGCGATCGTGACTCAAAGAGCTGGCAGTTCGTCTTGTAACCGGAAGGTTGCCGGTTCGAGCCCCGGCTCGGACAGTCTCGGTCGTTGTGTCCTTGGGCAAGACACTTCACCTACCGCCTACTGGTGATGGCCAGAGGGGCCGAAGGTGCGATATGGCAGCCTCGCTTCTGTCAGTCTGCCCCAGGGCAGCTGTGGCTACGACTGTAGCTTGCCTCCACCAGTGTATGAATGTGAGAGTGAATAAATAGTGGAATTGTAAAGCACTTTGAGGGCCCCAAAAAGCGCTATATAAATGTAATCCATTATTATTATTATTATATAACAAGTTTGAGTAAAGGATGGTGATCAGGGAAAATGAGGAAACAGCCTCGAACCTACTTTATTTAAAGAAGCAAAAATTTACAAAAGCAGCAAAACAGGTCAAATTTAGAAAAAAGCTGAAGAGAAGAGCTAAAGAGCAACTGATCAATAAAATGGACAATGATACCCTATCCGTAATACCAACAGTACCAAAAGGATTGTATCGCTCAGCTACAATGGAAATATTTAATCACATATAGTGAGGAAGAGAAATTTAGGGAGTTTGACACACAGCTTTCCAAACTCTGGCTTAACCACAGAAGAGAAGCTTTCTTTCTTTTTCGTTCTTTCTTTCTTTCTTTCTTTCTTTCTTTCTTTCTTTCTTTCTTTCTTTCTTTCTTTCTTTCTTTCTTTCTTTCTTTCTTTCTCTGTCAGGTGCACATATGTGAGTGTCTTGTGCGGGTGGGGGACGGAGAACGAGTGTTTGAACTTTTCTTTTTTCACAGTGGTAATTCACTTTTTCGTCGTGTTGTAAAATACTTTTTCACTTGTTTTTTCTTTGGTGTTCTTTTTCAGCAACGCTGAGCTCTTAGCTTGGTGCAATGGCCGGAAGAAATCATGTGACAGAGGGGCTTTCGGAGCCTGGTATTAAAATACCGGTTGGTACCGATTTTTCAGTAGAGGAGTGTGGTTTGGCTGTAGGGGAAGTATAAAGGCAGCTTCTAGGATGAATAATGCAGTTGTTATGTTTCTGGATTCTGTTGACAAAGTGAATAGCGTAGTTGAGAAGGGAGTATGGGCAGAAATCTGTGCCATCAGAAACTGAATTTGAATAAGTTCAATTTGAATTTGAATTGCTCAGATTGAATCTGAATTGTAACTTGAATAAATGCTTTTGAAAACTGAATTTGAATTAGTCTAATTTGAAATTGAATTCATATTTTGAAAATGAATTGATTTGCTTTGAAACTGCATTTTATCCTTTAAAAATTCAGCTCTCGAATACTTTCAGTTTCACTTCTGTTAAGATTCATTATTGAGGAAGGGTACAAGAGGTGATCGAAGAATAACCACACCGATCCGGCCGGGTGAAGTCAAACGATGATTTTAATGAATACACGCGTGGGAAGACACTCTGTACGCAGACAGCCAGTAGTCTTCAACTTAATCAAAGCATGAACAGATATTTTATAGCATCAGGGTTTGTTTACTGACGCCCCTTCATACGTCACAGACACATTTTATACATAGATCAGATCAACATCATCATGACTTTTCACCCAGAAAATCATCTCCTATTTTCATGGCTTGGTACTTTCCGTTCTTATCTTAAAATGAATTGTTCCTCTTTCTTGTCGAGACAACAAGAAACGGTTCCTCTTTTACCGAGACAATTTTGTAGTTACAGCCAAACATAACTAACCTCTCCTCTAAATAAATCTAATTTAACGTGTGTGTGTGTGTGTGTGTGTTGACCTCACATGCTCTTTCTCAATTCACCTGTTGCACTTCTGACCTTTTACCAGACCAGAAGCTCACTGAGACTATGTGTATGTCTTCTACTAAATAAATGTTTTAACCAAGAACCTCTACTAAAACCTTAATATAAAATGATCTGATATATAAGTGTTTTGTAAGCATGTATTGCAATTCCTTCTGTGGCTCCAAGTCACTTGCACAATAGATTGTCCGAACATCGCGCCGAACAAAGCTTCCGACCCCCAATTAATTGACCGAGCTCCAACTCTTTAATAAGCACAGATATGCATTGTGTATAAAATAGTCATAGCTGCTTAAGGCCTTCTTAAAGCTATCTGTTACATTGTTAAAGCCTCGTCTTAGCCTGCGGCTCAAAATAACTTCCTGCTTCTTTCTACATACAACTTCCTGTCAGCCTGCAACTCAGTCTTTCTGAAAGAGACACTGTTTAAACCTTGGAATGCAATATCCATGCTGCAGATTATATTATTAATGCAATGACAATTATTTAACAATAGCAGTAAAATAATTTCCCTCCTCGACACTCCCCCTTTTGACCTCTGGAACACCAGAGGTCACAATACATTGTGTCCTCACGCAGACCCTTCTCTGGTGGTCTCGAACCTCGAGATCTCCAGGATCCTCGCCCCTCCTGTGGTCGCCGAGATCTTCTGCAAAGGAAACAAAACACCTTTTCTTGCATCTCCCTAACTTATCCTATCTGGGACTCTTTAATCAAAAGCATGATCCTAATTATCTTCTTAACTTATTGACTTATATTTATGTATACTCTTCAACGTTACTCATCACTTTAAAATTCTTTTAAGCGCTGGTTTCACGTCCGGTTGCTCGCTCTATTTTCCCTTATCTGATCATCAACATCCTGTGCACAAGTTGTCGCTGCTGCAAGTTAATCTACTCCAAAAGAAAACAACCACTTTAATCAATTAAGTTCAAGCATATAAGCAATTACTCCTGTATACATTTCATCATAGCTAAATGCTGCCTTGAAACAACTCCTATGTGTTAACACTAACTTCATTTTAAAACCTCACATTTCCTATGTTATCACCTGTTTTTGGTATAGCCTTTTTATTTCATTTTGCTCCCTTTAATGTAACAATACCTCCTAATTCTAGTTTATCAGACTTAACCAAAATATATGCTTTCCTTCCTCTTTGGTCCTTCTTTAAGTTCAGTTAAAAGCTAAATGAATTTAAGGCCTTTTGCCTGGAATCAATACTGTCATGTGTGTTTCTTAACTCTGTGTCTGTAAGCGTGTGCAATCCTTCATGAACTCATATTATCCTCACAGTAGATTGGCTAATCATAGCGCTAGCCAAAGGCTCGTGACCCTCCAGAGACAAATTTGAGCCACAACTCCTTTAAAAGCACAAAATGCAATATGTATAAAAATCATTTCTATTTATAAGCTCCCCCTTTTATCCTAAAAATACCTCCTATATAATATCTGTATGTGTAAGCCTACATTATAACCACTACTTCTAGAAATCAAAAAGAAATCAAAGCTGTTCTACCCCTTCAACCCTCACTAATTTTCCCTCTAAGAATTATTCACAGCTTTGAAAAACCGGCATTGTATCTTCTAAACAGGATTCATGGTCCTGGGCCATGTTGGCCCAGTATTCTTGGTTCCTTGTATTTTCGCTCCTTATTTAGGCCAGGTTTTCTGAGGTGTCCTGTTGTGGTGTTCCCTAAGTATTTTTCCTTTGTGACTCTTACCCCCTTGTGCCCCTCTGTGTATTTATGAGCTCTCGTCTCTCTTTGTGTTTATTCCATGTTTTCCCCCAGCCTGTTATGTCTGTGTTCTCCCCGTGCTTTCTCTCCTCCTGTCTGAACCTCTGTGTACTTCCTGTTTTACTTTGACAGTCTCTCGTCAGTATGCGTAATGTTGTGTTCACTCCTGCCCTGTCTCGTTATGTTTATCAGTGTCACCTGTGTTCCCCACCTGTGTGTAATCTCCCTGTGTTCTCTGGGTGTATTTAAGTTGTGTCTTCTGTTATTCTAGTTGCTGGTTTGTCTGTGTTGTTTCCCCTCGGTCTCCCTACGTCTCTTGTGTATTTCCCCGGACCTCCCTGCATCCTCGTTTCTGGTTTGTGTTATTAGCTTACCCAGTTTAGGTTTCCGGTTTCTTGTTTTTCCACCAGTGCTGTTTTGTGCCCACCGTTGTAAATAAATATTCACCTGCACCAGAGCTGCCGCCTTTTGGGTCCTTTTCTACAACTCCACACGGCTTGCCTCGCAAACCGTGACAAGTTCACTTTTAATCCTTTAACCTTAACTTAAAAATAACAGTTTCAGTTTTACCATATCCAAATGATCAAAAACCCAAAAGGTCCTAAAATGATCCTAAATTATTAAACAATTAAATTATTAAACCCTAAACCCCCCTTTATCTTGATACATTTCATGTGTCAAGATACTATACAAAACTTAAAACTGCTCAGTTTTCCCCACTCATGATCCAATCTATGTCATAAAAATAAACTTAAAACAGAACAGTTATCAGTCATGTGTTTCTACAATTAATGGTAACTGAGTTACATCAAAAAATATTTCCCCTTTAGCATTTGGCATTCTCCCAACAATATACTATAATCCCATAATCTAACCCCACCTAATAAAACAAAACAGAAATTTTCTCTGGTAAAAACAAATTGTTTATCCACATTTATTCATCCTCACCTTCATCCAGTCACACATTCACTCACATGCAGTCACACCATGTATTTGCTGATAGTGGAGCCTCCCGCACGATCAGATACTCCACCCTCAGCAAAATGAGCTCAGTCATTTTTATTTTCCATAGGGAAATATTTCTTTATGCTTTTGGACTGGATTGACTCGCATAAAATCCTTTTTACAGGGACTTACGACCTTGATCAGTCCCCACAGGTAGCTCTCCTCAGCCAATTGTAATCTGGAAAGCCCCCTTATATTTGCTCCTCCCGATAATTTTCAGCGCCGTTATTCACTGTTGCAGGCCTGCTTAAAACAGAAATGAAAAAAATAGAGCTGATTGTTAGCTCATAAAAACAAAACAAAATCACCTGACAGGTTTTCTTTAAGTGCACTGTTACAAAATAATGGGCCCAATTTTTTAGACATGTCCATGTTTCCTAAAACTCCCCCTATTAAAAACAAAAACAACAACAACAACCTACCTGACAGAATCAACCCATCACCACAACAACCTTAAACACACCAGTCTTGCCACCACATAATTTCACCTCCTCAATACACCGAAAGTCTCATTAAAACCACACAATTTGCAAACAAAAATCACCCCCTTATACTCTTAAATTCAGCATAAGACCCCTTACGACATCATATAATCACTAAACTATAAATTTCCTACCCCAATCTGCACTTCTCGTCTCTGCTATGCTTCCTCTTCCTGAAAGTCACAGTCACACACACACTCAGGAAGTTCTTTCGTCACCACACACTCCAGCTAATTTGCATACTGAATCATCTCTCAAGAAGCTGTAACAACAGAAACATATGTTTAAACATTCCCAACTCATTAAATCATTTTATTTCTTCCAACAGTGATCACTAGTGTTGATCACTCAGTACGAGAGCACTCCTAAGTCACTCTTTTTAAAACTACTTTAATCCCTTTTTTGTTTTCATAACTCCCTTTGTCATATGGCTTCTTCTATTCCTCAATTACAAACTCAAATGTATTTTATTAAACATTCACACCCTTGTATCATTCATACAAAATAGCAAGCTGTTCTTCATTGCCTATGTTTGTGTTCTTAGCCAGGTTTAATCAGTGTCTATGCATTAAACTCCATGAGCTTGTCTTGTCTTTATAAGTTTAATGCATTTCCTGTTTGTGTGTGTGAATTTGCATATGGTGCTTTTGCAGTGTGTCAGACTCCTTCATAATTTTGCCTTTAAACAGTCAATTTTCTCCTCCCCAAATTTACTAACCCAAATTCTGATTTCCTACCTTAAATAGCAGCATTCCTTGTCCTCAGCCAGAAGGTAGGGCTCCACTTGCCACTTTCCACCTCCACCCTAGCCCAGCGGCCTTACCCGTCAGGACCCGTCTTCTTACTGAAGCCGAGAGTAATCGTGACTGTGCCTGCCTTAGGTTGTCCCAGGGTTTCGAGGTGGGATCTTACCCGTCATGGGCTATCCAGCCTTCCATACTCGCCTGATACGGGGCCCAAGTGGGCAGGGGAGGGAACACACTGGCTCTGGGAATTAAAGGAATGTAAGCTGCTTCCTTCATTGCATCTTATATTAAACTATCTCTATAATAAGCTATCTCAATTCTGACTCCTTCCTAGAATAATTTCACATATGGCACTTTGTGTATGTGTGTTTTCTATTCATTAATGTAATTGTCAGTTATTTTCTCTCTTCATTTTACTTTATTTATCTGTTTGTTTGTAACGTTCTACTTTAGTTCTACTAAACCTTGATGTAAAAAACAATACTCCCTTATTTCATGCACACACTCTGCCTTTTGCCTACACACACACTTCTCTCTCAGACTTCCTCTGTTCACACATCACCTTATATGAGCATGCAAACTTCCTGTCACCCACACCATTTCCTGTTACACACACACCGCACGCAGCTGCTCAGAGCAGCTCAAGCTGCTTTGCTGTTTCTCCAGGCTAATCAAACTTATTTTGTATTTACAATCTACAAACCCTCTGTAATTCTACTAACTTTTGACCTAAAATGTAGCATCATTCACACAATGATTTCATAATCCTCTCACACACACCTTTTAAATAAACTAAACTCTTATAACATCACTCATGCCTCTCTCAAATTAAAAACACTTTCAAACTTTAAAACCTCCTACTTTACATCACCAAAGAAATACCTCTCACACCTTTATTCATCATGTCAAAGCTTCTAGTCACCGCATTCACACTTAAACTGTGACTAGAGTTAAGGAATATAACTCAAAACACACTTTCCTAAGAGTATTTTAGACATGCTTGTCATAATCAAAAAAAGCAAGTAAAAAACAAACAAACAAAAAATTGAAACCTCCATTAATTCTCACCGCACACACAAGAAATTGAAAAAATAAAACCCACCAGCAACTAATGCTGGAGAACAGTTACTACTGAAAGTGATGTGTTAGCCTTAAGTATATACAGTGCACTCAATATATTTATATATCTACATCCAAACTCAGTCAATTACTATACATCCACTACGGCAACTCAAAACTTTATTTATAGTCCTCTAATAAACATAAATGGCATTTGAAACACACACTCAACAATGTTTGCAGCAGTATTTGTAAAACCAACTGTGGCTTAAACAGTTCACTGCTTACTCATTTGTATTTTCACTCACACACACCGTCTAAAAATAGCAGCAGCATTGCCTCAGACTCCTTTCACACAGAGATCTCTTATTACAAAGACGTCTTATATTTACAACTGCACAGATTTTAAACCTTTTAACACCTATCGAATTTCGACAAATTTAACATAACCGTTTTTTGCGATCAATTAACCAGTATCAAGACTTTAACTGTTTCTGGCCTCATTTCTAAAATCCCTAACTCAATTTAAAAGCGTCAACCAACCCAAACTTTTTGAAGTTTTAGGTTAAAGTTACACGCCCGAAGTCCACTTCTGCTGGCCAAAAAAGCGCAGATACCGTTTCAAACGGTAAGGAGACTCTAACTCCTAGCTATTTTGGAGGTTCCCAAGTTCTCCCCGGTTGCCAACCGTACTAACCCTATTCGCCGATAGGTCAGGGCCAAGCGTCCTTGGCCGGGAGGGAGCATTACCTCCGAGAACTGCGCTTCCTAGCAGACTCTAACTGCCGTTCTAGAATAATTTATAATACTTTGAAACAACAATCAACACCCGAAACAAGTGTATAACTGAGGCAGGTGCAACCTAGTGGTCAAATGGAGACTCCAACTCACAAAATGACCGCTCAGGTCCACTCTTATGACCAAATTTGGACTCTAACCAACACAATAACCAATTCCCTACCAAACTACTTGAGACTCTAACTCAATTTCTTTGGGACTTCAACCCAATATTTAAACTTTTTCCTGGCAGACTCAAACTGCTTTAGCAGACTTTACTGCTTTCATTTCTTCTTAGCAGAACTCTAACTGCTTCAACTCATGAGATTTTCATCAAAATCAAAACAGACATGCACCAGTAACTTCAGTGAGTAGACTTAAATTTTATCATATCCAATTTGGCACACTTTGGAAATAATTCAACAGGTAGTGCCTTACCTTTTGGATAAGCCGGCTTATGCCCACTCACTTAGACCACTGGAATTCATGTCTGCCCGTCAGACCACCTAAGACCCCGGATTTCTCCGTCTAAACCTCCAACTCTCCCTCCTCAATAACCGGACGAAGCCCCCAAATGTTAAGATTCATTATTGAGGAAGGGTACAAGAGGTGATCGAAGAATAACCACACCGATCCGGCCGGGTGAAGTCAAACGATGATTTTAATGAATACACGCGTGGGAAGACACTCTGTACGCAGACAGCCAGTAGTCTTCAACTTAATCAAAGCATGAACAGATATTTTATAGCATCAGGGTTTGTTTACTGACGCCCCTTCATACGTCACAGACACATTTTATACATAGATCAGATCAACATCATCATGACTTTTCACCCAGAAAATCATCTCCTATTTTCATGGCTTGGTACTTTCCGTTCTTATCTTAAAATGAATTGTTCCTCTTTCTTGTCGAGACAACAAGAAACGGTTCCTCTTTTACCGAGACAATTTTGTAGTTACAGCCAAACATAACTAACCTCTCCTCTAAATAAATCTAATTTAACGTGTGTGTGTGTGTGTGTGTGTTGACCTCACATGCTCTTTCTCAATTCACCTGTTGCACTTCTGACCTTTTACCAGACCAGAAGCTCACTGAGACTATGTGTATGTCTTCTACTAAATAAATGTTTTAACCAAGAACCTCTACTAAAACCTTAATATAAAATGATCTGATATATAAGTGTTTTGTAAGCATGTATTGCAATTCCTTCTGTGGCTCCAAGTCACTTGCACAATAGATTGTCCGAACATCGCGCCGAACAAAGCTTCCGACCCCCAATTAATTGACCGAGCTCCAACTCTTTAATAAGCACAGATATGCATTGTGTATAAAATAGTCATAGCTGCTTAAGGCCTTCTTAAAGCTATCTGTTACATTGTTAAAGCCTCGTCTTAGCCTGCGGCTCAAAATAACTTCCTGCTTCTTTCTACATACAACTTCCTGTCAGCCTGCAACTCAGTCTTTCTGAAAGAGACACTGTTTAAACCTTGGAATGCAATATCCATGCTGCAGATTATATTATTAATGCAATGACAATTATTTAACAATAGCAGTAAAATAATTTCCCTCCTCGACACTTCTCACCATTCAGTTTCAGTTCTACAATTCAATTTCAGTTCCAAAATTCAGTTTTTTGGAACTTACATCCGGTTCCGGTTCAAGCGCAGATTAATAGAACTACGTTTTACTAGCGGACCGAAAGTGTTACTGACGGGAATCTACAGCGTCTTGAGCTGAATTAAGACTTCAGAAGTCATTCGTCATGTCGAATGACCAGCGGATAAACTCTCAGGTTGGTAATAAATGTATTACATGTATAAGAACAAGCGTCATGTTAACAAATGATAGCCGTAAGGTAACTTTTATGCTTATTGTAGCTGTTAGCTAAAAACGCTAATTTAGCGTAGTTTGCCCTGAATTCAGCTTTGACAACAAATATGATCGACTGTTTCTAGTAGAATTCCAAAGTTGTCATCTTGTACCCTCTCAGAGCACCCCCTCTGTATGCTTGCAGAGACCCCTACAGTAGGGAAACATGCAAAACGGTGCCCAAACCTTTTGTATTTTAGCTTTATTTATGTCTTTCACAGCATCCCAACTCTTTAGCTAACTGAATAACTTTAGCTAAAGTGAATAGTTAGTCTAATTAGTGCAGCATTACTGGATCATCTCTGTTTGAAGTGATATAATATGATATACAACTATCACTGAAACAGCAAACTTTGTAAATAAGCAAACAACACTTCTCATTCTCTAAACGTTTGGCCACAGCTGTAGATTACACTATCAGGTTTCACGCGGACCTGAGCCGTGCGGTTAATCGCAGGCTTATAAATGGAAGAGATTCAAATGTTAGAAGTTTTTAGAAAACACACCAGCCTTGGAGAGCTGTGGAGAAGGCCAGCCCACATCAGCAGCACTTAAGATATGCTCTGGTGAATGGCTTTCCCCCCACCCCTTGCTGACACAATGTTTATTCTTTAGCTTGCCCTGATCGACAGCAGCCTGTGTGCCAGACCATAGATTTAATTGAGGTGGATAGTTGTTAAAAGCAATCTACATTAAGCTTGTGGTTGCTTAAATTCAGTACAATGACATGTGAGGTGAAGTGATATAGGTAAATATTTAAACTAATGAAGTGCATAGAGGCACTTGACCTGTGTGAAAGACTGTCGTCTTGTTATGAGCCATTGTTGAAATATGGAGCACACCTGTGAAAACAACTAATATGCTGAACCCTGTATGAAACATCTAAAGGTACATGATGGAGAAGCTGAATTGAACATGAAAGTGTAAGACTTTGCCGCTGTGGGCAGAGCATGCAACTACTGTGTGATGTTGCATTGCAGTTTTTTTCTGAGCTGATGAGCAAGCTACACATTATCAGATCAAGAGCTGTCTGGGAACTACTCACAGAGGGGGAAACAGGGAGTGTGCAGCGTTTCCGTGAGCAGTTTTCCTGCATCTTGACTTGTGTGTAGAGTGTTCATAACATCAGCATCATGATTTTGTTTATTTGTTTGTTGGGTTGAAAAATAGTTAAATAAACTGGTGATCATATTTACGGATCACCATGGCACATATCATCAGCCATGTGATTTATTTTTGCAGATGACAAAGTGAGTGTGAATGTGTCTGACGTCACAGTGTTTTTGTGCACTGTGCAAAAGTAATTGCCTTTGATTGTGAGTGAGAGCGGTGATTCTGCAGGTCACCAGCTATTGTAACGAAAAAAAAAAAGAGTGAAAAAGAGACAAAAATTACATTGTAGACGAAGAAAAATATTCAAGGGGAAAAGGTTTCGTGTTGATCAGCCGAAAAACAACTACAATGTCATTTTATGCTTTTAAGAAAGGATTGTTCACACAAACACACACACACACAGAGAGAGATGTGTGTTGATTAAGCAGTGATGATAATAATGAAATGTCTTAGTTTGTCACTTTCAGGTGAAAAGCAGACCTGAATCAATTTTCCACATGCAGCGGTCGGAAGAAAGTTATAGTTTAACATTATTGGAAACATGCAGGCCAAGTTTCTGGCTGACTTATTTACAGTGCCATGTGTTTCTCAACCTCACAAGCGAGCTCACTCCTCCCTGAAGATAAGGAATGCAGCTCCAAAGCAATAACATGATAAAGAGACAGCAGCAAGTCCTGAGCACAAAAAGTCCCAGCAAAGCAGCAGCAATGTGGACAAACAGCAGCAGCAGAAGAAAGCAAACCCATCTTCCTGTCTGATTGGATGAATTCCACGGAGGGGCGAGTAAGATGGCGATGGCAGCATGTTGAAATGCTCAGAAAGGACTGAGTGACTCGGGCAAGCCACATGCGGCTAGCATGCTGGCTAGCGACATGAAAGAAATGGATCCTTCATGATGCGTTCAACGTGACAGCGCTGTGGTGGGAAAGGCTCCATCATAAACACGCCCTGCGCCCTGTGCAGAGGTTCAGGCCAAGAAGAAGAAGACGATGACTTCCAAGCCCAAGAAGGTCGGCCTCAGCGTGGGCGAGCTGATTGTGAAAGCCGTGGCCGCTTCCAAGGAGCGCAACGGCCTGTCCGTGGCCACTCTCAAGAAGGCTCTGGCTGCCGGAGGCTACGATGTGGACAAGAACAAGGCCCGTGTCAAGACCGCCATCAAGAGCCTGGTGGCGAAGGGCACTCTGGTGCAGACCAAGGGCACCGGGGCCTCCGGATCCTTCAAGATGAACAAGGCTACTGAGAGCAAAGCCAAGAAGCCCGCCGCGGCCAAAGCCAAGAAACCGGCAGCAGCTGTTAAGAAGTCGCCCAAGAAGGCAGCGGCAGCACTTCAGACACTAGCACAAAGTCAACCGCATCAGAGGAGGGACAGGACAAAGCTGAAGGAGAAACTGCCTGGTGGCAGAGGACAATAGTGAGAGTGGTGAGAACACAAATTTTGTTATTAAATGTGGGAAATCAAAATTTGGGTTAGCAAACCTGGGGAAAAAGAAAACTGACTGCTTAAGTTGGAAAATTGTGAAGGAGTCTGAAACATATACAAACATATACAGAATCACACAAAACATGCATTAACCCTACTAACACAAACACAAGAGAGCTTATGAAGATTAGACAACATCTTAAGCGTGTGAGTCTGTTTATCATCTTGTCCAAGTCACCTCGTGTGATGCAAAAACCAGTGGACTCATAGCACATTAGTTAAGAAGTGATCAAATAATAGCAGAGAAATGTGTAGGAAAGGCAGAGAACATGCTCTGTTGGATATGCAGCTCCACAGACATGCATTAAACCTGCCTAATAACACAAACACACATGAAAATTAGCTTGTTATCTTTCATCAGTGTTAAAATAGTGTCAATTTAGCAGACACTTGTTATCAAATGCTGAATTTATCCAATGCAAAAAAAAAATTGACTCTCTAGGTTGCAGGACAGCAGTTTAACTTTTGTGGGGAAAAAAGATCCTGGTTTGACCAACCAGTGATCAGACAATAAATTTAGTTGTTAATATAGTAAATTGGGAGAAGTTTCCTGCTTGATTGATGCAGCACAAGTTTACTACTAAATTTACTGTATGAGGGAAATTCTCTTTTAAGTAATAACATTTTGAACATGCATTTCTGTCGTCCTGTCATCCTAGTGGGTTAATAGCTGATTCAAATTAGTTGATCAGTTTTAGATTAATGAAAGGTGACTGAATTCTAGCACAAGTGAATGAGATGTGTTGGAGTTTGTTAGAGTGGAGACTCTAAAACACTGAGTTTCCTGTTTTGATGTGCGAGTGAATCCTGTATTTAGATACACAACTCTGAATACGTCAGAACAAACTTCTTTTGTGAAGTGCATGACAGCATGTCACATGTTTTATGATGAAGGGAAAAAGGAAAAATTGAATAAAATAGATATGTGGCTTAAATGAGTGAAGAGCACAGACCGGGTGATTAAACTCATAGCTAATATGACATTAGGGTTATGTTGTGTGTTGTGCAGTTGATGGTTGGTTTGGAGTGAATCTAGCTGGTGATTCTTCTCCTGTTGTGAAGATGATGAGGAGTTTGTGTCATGACTTAACAAGGCCTTTTTATTTTGATACTTTCACAGTGCACTGAAAGTTTGGTTTGATAATCTCTGTTATTTTTTATTTTTCATTTTTGAACAAGCACTGATTTTTGCTTGTGAATTTCTTTTCTTTGAGCAGATCTGCAAGTCGGGAATTAAAAGCGTTATACGTCGTCAAGAAAATTGTTACAAGTGAGTTTTCTCCACATTAAAATGGGCTCAGGAGAAAGCTACTTATTTGGGACAATATTAAATGAAAGTCCCGGCCCAAAAAGGATTCAGCGATGTAATCCGATTTAAAGTTCTTTTTCTTTTTGAAATGACGTCATTTTGCTGAGAGTGGAAACTAAATGCGACAATCGATTCCACTATCAGCAAAGAAAGAAAGAATGAATGTATGAATGAATGAATGAGTGAAAGAGAAAACAAACTGACTGACTGGTAAAAGCTGACAGGACATGACCACGACTCAAGGTGAACCCCCACCTAGACAGGACACAAGGGTGGATGAATTTATGTGTTTTTTGTTACAGGAGCAGAAAGATGACAGCAACACTCGAGGTTGCATGATGATTTAACCTTTTAAATGCCATTTTCTGTGTCTGTGCATTTATCAGGTGTGTTATTCATAGGCTTGGTTGCTCACAGAGATAACTGTGACAAAGTATGCATACGCCTGCGCAAGTGCTAATATTTGCATTTTCTTTTCTTACAGCATGCCAGTTCTTCATTTGAATTGATGATGCGATTTATACCAGGACAACTGGTTGATGTTTTTTCCTACTACAGGATTTCTGGGTTTATGTGTGAGGAAAACTGTGTTTACAGGTTATGAGTGGTGATGCTGTTGCATTGTGTTGATGGGAAAATGTGAAGGTTACTTTGATAATGTGAATAACATGTGTGAAATTTCCTGTGTTGAGAACTGGTGTTACTTCTTTCCACAGCTAGGGATGGCTAACTTTATGGTGTTTTTATGGCACCTCTGGAATGTGGATGGCCGACGCCTGCCCACCAGGATAATCAATGTGTGTTGCTAATGTTTGTTTTTTGAGACTGCATGTACAAGATTCAGCAGAAGCGGACAAGTGACATGAGACAAACAAATAAGAGATGCAGTGTTATGGAATAGTTAATATGGGCTCATTTGCTGGCCACTCTTGAGCCCATAAGTAATATATGAGTGGAGTGACTTTGCTTAAGAGCAGTCGCCGATTACATTAATGTTGCCTGAGTACATGGGATGATCCATGTCTGAGGCGACTTGTGAAAATAATTGTAGTTTACTGATTTGAGAAAACCTGCACATGACACTTGTCTTGCTGATGTTGAATGCTTCTTGTTCTTATGATACAATTGTTTACAGGTATGAAGTTTGATTTTACTTCCAGATCTTGTTTTCCAGGCCATGATGGTGTGTATGCAGGCTCCTGGCAGAGCCAGGTGTTATGCAAAACACACTAACATTTTTATTGTAGGATTATAGGTCCAGGGTGGTGCTGCTCCAGGGGAGGAGATGCCCTGATGTTGCCTGGGATATGATCTAGCTAACCCTTTTCTTTGAGACAGGAATCCAGGTTTGGTGAGTTGACGCATGGGTGTGTCCATGCGTCAAGAGGAGGGGTCCAAGGATTAACATTAAACAATGTTTTTTATTATTGTTGCAGTGATTTGTGTGATTAGCCGTTTTATTTACAAATATTAAACCTATGCAAGTGGTGCATCCATGTTCAGATGAGGCTTTGATGGCCTATAAGTGAAGTTCACTGAACTAAAGAATGTGGTTTGATGATTGTTGACATACTCTCCAAATAGTTTGTCTTCCTAGCAAGGAAATACAGGTGCAGCAGTAATCTCCTGAGAAATCTTCAGAGGCCCAGTGAGAAGCGCATAGCTGACAGGACCAGGCAGTGGTTGAGGTCAAAGGTCAAGCTGGTTGGGGCCCATCATGAGATCAGACCTTGGAGCCACAGCAAGGACCATTTTAACTGCCTGCAAAATAGCGAGAGACCCTCCTGGATTTATCAGAACCACTGCAAGAGGTCGAGGTCCCAGGAAACCCCGGCACCCTCAAGAGAAAGCACAATAGAGGAATCTCACACTTGGTTGTTTCAGTGGTGAGGGGGGAGTGCTGATTGAGCCCCCGTAGGGTAAGCTCGCACTTCAACCTCCAGCCTCTGATCAACTCTAGGGCAACCAAGTGCGAGGCGTGACGGACCTGTGTGCGACCAGGACCCTCTTGGTTACCTTGACTACGACGCTCATCCTTATAGGACCCAAGCTGGTGCCGGAAACAGCTGAACCAGGAGGAAGGCAGAGGAGATGGACACATGACAACTCTCACCTAAGAGAGACAGATCCAGCAGGCCCAAAATCAGGACTATGCATTACGAGGAGTGCCTGAGAGGATCGTCCACAGGATGGGAGCTGAGGCCAGGAGAGAGGCTTCAGGAGGATCAGAGATCACCTTCAGCACAGCAGACATCACACAGAGAGCTGTGCTACTGAGCTTCCAGGAGATCAAGAGGAGACTTCCCACAGCAAGATTTTAAATAAAATGAAAGATTCAATATTGACGCTGAGAAAGACAATTAAGGTGTACGACGTGCCCTGCCTTAAATCTTCAGCAGCGTTGGGATATGAAAACTCGAGGGATGAGGGGAGCGTGCCAAGCTCCATCGACAGCGCAGAAGGAGTTCGAGGATGACATCATGATTCTGTGAAAAGCACAGGAACCAGAAGCTATGGTGGTGATAACAGCAGTTTCCTATGAACATCACCTAACGCTGTGCCACTGTACTGTGCATACGATGACACTCTGAAGGCTGCTGGGATCATAACAGCAGTAAGACAACTGAACCCTGCACCCTTTCCACAGAGGTGTTTCTCTGCAGAGCGTGGACAATTAAGGAGTCATAAATATCCCCCTCACAGGACGAAGGCTTGAATGAGGTGATGGGGGTTGGTGGAGGCCATAAAACTAGAATGCTGAGAGGTCTGCAGCTTGGAAATAGTTGAGACCCATGTTGACGAAAAACAAAACTAACTGGTATGTTTGAATGTATGTTTGAATGTTTATTCTACATACATTTGGACTCTGGTCCTATGGACAGTGATGGAAACAACTGGAAGAGACATTCATGACGCCCTGCAGAGCTTAAACCACTCTGCAGAGAGACATGTGATTTGCACACCCGGAGGAAGCACCACCAAGCTGAGATGTTTTTGAAAATGTTATCTTCTTATTTTCACTATTAAATTAACAATTTCTTTGTTTGCTCGTAAGATGCAGTTTGCCATGAGATGAGATCAATGAGGAATGGGATAACTGCTAATACATTTGTTGAACTGTGTACCTTTTCAGTAATTTAGGGTGATTTGACGTATGCTGAGTATAAACATGTTTGCATTGAAACTGTCGGACATGAGGTATTCATACCTGGGAACTTTTCAAGCATAAAGGTCAAAAAGGGGGGAAATGTTAGATTTGTATTGTTGATTGTCATTTATGCTTAGAAATATTTACTTATATATGCTTAGAGTTTTGTAATTAGTTGTAGATTGGTAGAGGTTTTGATCCTTGATGGTCTGCAAACTTTGTGTGTATTAGACAGCACTTTGGGAGCATGAGAGGTCATACTGTGTCTTATTGTTTTATGGTAGGATTAACGTAGTTGCATCTGTTCTAGTCTAAGTGCTCTTTGTTTAGATGAACTGCAGGACTTCCTCACCGTGTTATCTAGGATGAACCATCTAGGGTGAGGGGGAGGCTACCCTCTTCCTGACCAAGGATGTTTGACCCTTTGATCAGCAGTCCACACACACACACACACACACACACACACACACACACACACACACACACACACACACACACACACACACAGGCAAGGTACTCTTTGTGTGTATGTAGACGTCATATGTTAATGAACTTATGCATATTCATGTGACCTCAATAAAAGAACAGTGGTACGGGAGAACGGACGAGAGCAACTGGGGTCAAGCGAAGGAACGGTGCCTGTCCGGTTCTCTCCCGTGCACGAGAAACATGAAGAAGCTTGCCTACTTGTGTCTCGCTTTGCAGTGTAATTATATTGTCTTCAACGTTCCAGCGGATGGGTTCAAGCTACAAACCTATCACTGCACTAATGAATTAGACTAACTATTCACTTTAGCTAAAGTTATTAAGTTAGCTAAAGAGTTGGGATGCTGTGTAAGACATAAATAAAGCTAAAATACAAAGGTTTGGACACCGTTTTGCATGTTTCCCTACTGTAGGGGTCTCTGCAAGCATACAGAGGGGGTAGGGGAGACCGGGGATAGTTGTAACATTTTTGACATTTCTGTAGCTTGGAGCTCTTTTAAGGTAGTGGATTCAAAATGTAATGCAAAGTATTTACATGTCTCTGCTATTAAATAGTGCAGCTATTTTCTCTGCAGCACAATTACCCATTGCATGGTATGCTCTCAAACACAAAGAGTGAAATGTTACAATTAACCCCATAGTCTGGGTTAGTTGTAACATACCCCGGGGTGAGATGTAACACAATGAAATAAGGGTACTAACAAAATCTTAAGATGTAATCTATTTTATTCAACACCTGAATGCACTTATAAACATTTATGCAGCTATTTGTGTGTTTGTGAGTGTGTGTAGGAGTGTGTGACAGAGTGCAGAAATATAGATTTTGAACATACTGTAACAAAAAAAGACAACTTTTCACCAACTGAATTTTTCAGTAATTTTGGTTGGCCTTCATTGAGTCTTCATTGGCTCGGTGGGGATTATAACCGACAACTCTTGCCACATTTGAACATAATAATTAACCTGAAAAAATGTAGCTGTGCACCAGCTTCATCAAATGAACTGTATGTGTTTTTGTCAAGTTTTTAATCTCCATCAGAATCACAGTGGTGACAGATGTATGGCTGTCCTGGAGTGCAGGCCTCATGAGCCCACAGTGCACAGGTCAGGCACTTAACCCAAGCTTCTTTTGGCTTTGAGTTACTGAAGTTTTCCATGCACACAATACAGAAATTCTCATCAGCATCTGAGGAATCTGTGTTGTCCTGTTCAGTGTTATTCATTTTTTGATTTTTCTTTCGTGATGTGGAAAGCTTGGATTGTTTTAGGTTTGTGGGAGTGGATTTGCCTTGTTTCTTGCACAGCCTCTTCTTTGGAAAACTTATTTTCCTGCTTCTCTGGTCTGCTTCAAGGGCCATCTTAACTGGTGTATCAGTGAGTATTGCTGTTTGTTTCCTTTTTCTTCCTGTTGAAGGGGTTTTTCTAGGTCCAGCTTTTGGTAAGGGTCGCACATCTTCTGGGAGGTCTGTGGGTTTTCATCACAGCCTGATGAGGGAGCAGCTTGGAGGTCAGTTGGGAGACTGGAGATGTGAGCATCTGGAGGAGTGGTCATGTCATCAGCTGTAGGACTGGTGAGATGAGCAGCAAGAGGAGCGGACTGTTGGTCAGCTGGAGAAATGTCCATATGGACTGCTGGAGAAGGACGATCTGTGACCTGTGATGGAGCAAAGTCACTGTCCTCAAATATGTTTGGATTGTATGGCCAAATTCCACAGCACTGGAATCCAGCCTGTATATTCTTTGGTGTAGCTGCTGCTGGAAGTGCCGTCCTGACAAGACCTGGTATTTCATATATTGTCATGGTCTTTCCTGGATTCATTCTCATCCAGGAATCACTTGCACTGTTCACCATCTTTTTCAGTGGGCCATAAACACTCCTGTCAAGTGGTTGGAGTTTGTGACTGCAGTGAGGGGGAAATGTGAGCATCACAATTCCATTGCTCTTGCAGAAGTCAATGGCTGCAATTGACAGGTGTGAACTGTGGTTATCCATGAGAAGAATCACTTTTTTTTCATTGCTGACCTTGGTGTGGTTTGCAAAGTGCTTTAGAAAGATGAGGAACTCTGTTTCTTGCATCCATCCTGACTTATTTCCACTGCCAATACTTCCTACTGGCCCATCTCTGACAAAGTGGTCTGCATAACGTATGTGTGGGAACACAAACATTGGAGGAATTGTGTTGCCAATGGCATTAACTGCACATGCAAGGGTGACCAGTGAACCTCTCTCTGCTGATGTCATTGCACCAACTTGTTTAGTGCCACGTTTTGCAATCACTCTGTCCGGGGTTTGCACAGTTGTTATGCCAGTCTCATCAATATTCCATATGTCATTTGCTGTTAAGGTGTGTCTCTTTAGCACTTCATCAAATTTTTTGAAAAACATTGCTACATTGTGTTGATTAAAACTGGTGGCCCATGCCAGACTTGTAGCCTCAGCACTTCTAATGGACAAAGTTGGGTTTCGTTTCATGTAGGCTGAGAACCAGTCTGGTCCAGCCCTTGAGAATTTGTCCCATGACTTTGGATATTTGCATCCATGTTTCACTGCAAGCTGATATGCCAGTTCTTTTACCTGTAATTTTAATCACGAAATATGTTAGTATTTCTGATATACTATATTTTAAATTGCTACCATTACAAATTTCTAACTTTCCCTTGTCTTATCCTTTATTGCTTCCTATCTGCTTACCTCACGTGGACATAGTCCATAAAATGCATCTGCAGCTCTCATCAGGTATTCTGTTAATTCCTTCTCTTGTTTATCAGTGAAGACCTTCTTTCCACTATGGTATCCTACACGTGGGAGTTCCATTGATCCCTGCTCTTCCAGCTTCTTCCTCTCTTTACAAAATTGGTGTAAAGTGACATGGCAAATGCCATACAATTTTGCCACAGATCTGGTGGACTTTCCCTGATTTCTAACATCATTTGATGCTCTCTCCAAAATACTGAGAGGCACCCCTCGGTCAGTCTGTCTTTTCCATGACCTAGGCATACTGTAATTCAAAGAAAACAAAAAATATGAGTTAAAGTAATAGTGGGGTAAGTTGTAACATTTGCATGGTTGTTACAACTAACCCAGGCTGTTGCTGTTACAACTGACCCAGACTCCTATAGCCACGATCTAGCTCGCATTACAGCTAACACCTAAAACATTAGCACTAAAGACATGCACAGAATATATCCCCATAGACATACAAATAACATAATTTAAGTTTGATGAGTTTAACTGCAAAGCAGTTAGTGCTATTAGAAAATGAAATAAAGTCAAAAAACTTACTTTTTGGCATACAAATTAGTTTCTTTCTTCTAAAATTGTCTGTGTTTGTCGAAGGGTGCTGATTTTTCACTAGTGATAGAAGAACTGAATTGCGCATGTACAGAGTGAATCACATGATTTTAAACTTAGCCCTGATTGGAGAAATTAGAAGTGTTACAACTGACCCACGTTACAACTATCCCCGGTCTCCCCTACTCTGAGAGGGTACAAGATGACAACTTTGGAATTCTACTAGAAACAGTCGATCATATTTGTTTGTCAAAGCTGAATTCAGGGCAAACTACGCTAAATTAGCGTTTTGAGCTAACAGCTACAATAAGCATAAAAGTTACCTTACGGCTATCATTTGTTAACATGACGCTTGTTCTTATACATGTAATACATTTATTACCAACCTGAGAGTTTATCCGCTGGTCATTCGACATGACGAATGACTTCTGAAGTCTTAATTCAGCTCAAGACGCTGTAGATTCCCGTCAGCAACACTTTCGGTCCGCTAGTAAAACGTAGTTCTATTAATCTGCGCTTGAACCGGAACCGGATGTAAGTTCCAAAAAACTGAATTTTGGAACTGAAATTTAATTGTAGAACTGAAACTGAATGGTGAGAAGTGAAACTGAAATTATTCGAGAGCTGAATTTTTAAAGGATAAAATGCAGTTTCAAAGCAAATCAATTCATTTTCAAAATATAAAATTCAATTTCAATTTAGTGATGATCATTTTCAAACCATAAATTCAATTTCAAATTAGACTAATTCAAATTCAGTTTTCAAAAGCATTTATTCAAGTTACAATTCAGATTCAATTTGAGCAATTCAAATTCAAATTGAACTTATTCAAATTCAGTTTCTGATGGCACAGATTTCTGCCCATAAGGGAGTTGTTTTGAGAAGTACGTATACCATGGTCTTACCTCTAATGAACCCGGTGAAGAAGATCATTCTGTCTAATTTGCCACCTTTCATCAGCGATGATATTTTGCTGAAAAAGTTGTCACGTCATGGTCAGATTGTGTCAGCTATGGTTGTGCTCCCTTCTGGGTGTAAATCTGCGAAGTTGAGGCATGTTGTTTCATTTTGCCGATGGGTGTATATGATTCCAAACAATGAGAATGAGGAGCTGAACATAGTTATGAAATTTAAGGTTGACGGGTTTGACTACACAATTTTTGCAACAACGGAAACCATGAGATGTTTTGGGTGCCATGAGGGACACTGAAGTGTATAGACTGCGAAAACTGATGCAGAAAATTAGACCCAGAGTTTGATGCAATACCTGACAGGGGGAAAACAGCAGATAAGATGCTGTATTCTTGTTTTTTTATGGATCTTTTTCTGTGTGGCTATGAGTAGCTTTAAAATCTCATCCTTGAACCTTAATGGTACAAGGGACATGAAAAAAAGGGCGATGTATTTTGACCTTTTCAAATCTAAATGCATTGACATAGCGTTTGCTCAAGAAACTCATAGTAGTTTTGATATCGAAGTTGACTGGAAGAAAGAATGGAATGGTAATATTGTTTTGAGTCATAACACCTCACTGAGTTTAGGAGTTGCAATTCTCTTTTCGAAGACCTTTCTTCCAGTTTCTATTGACGTAGATGATATTGTACGTGGGAGGTTGTTAGAGGTCATTGTCACGTATGAAAATGCAACGTTGACATTGTTAAATGTGTATGCTCCAGTGTCTCCACATGATCGCTATGTTTTCTTAGACAATTTAACGAGTACGCTGTTAAGTTGCACATCAACTGATTATTTGATTTTAGGAGGTGATTTTAATTGTACTGTTGATGATTTGGATAGGAATCACTTGGAGCCACATATGCATTCAAGGAGGATATTGAAACGCATTGTCGAGACCTATAACTTAGTTGATGTGTGGCGTTCTAAACATGGTAAAACACAGCTTTTTTCGTGGGCTCATTGTAAGGAGAATTTCATTTCTTTGGCACGATTAGATAGGTTTTATTGTTATGGTCATCATTTACAAATTTTCAATTCTTGCAACATGTGTCCGGTGGGGTTTTCTGATCATAGCATGGTTGAAGCTAATGTCCTTATAAATAGACTGAGACCTAAGAGTGTGTACTGGCATTTTAATACGGTTTTGCTGAATGATGGGTGTTTTAGAAAAGTTTTTTTGTTTTTTTGGAATCAATGGAGAACTATGAAATGTCAGTTTGCTTCCTTACAGCAATGGTGGGACATTGGTAAAATAAAGAAGTGTATTCAATACACACGTAATGTCACAAGAGAGATGGTGAAATCTATTGAAGAATTAGAGACTGATATAGTGGATCTTCAACGGTTGAGTGAGTCCACAGGAGACCGAGGCCATTTGCAGGCCCTCAAAACTAAAAACACTGTTTTGGCTGATCTGCTAGGGCTTAGAGCACAGGGAGCCCTGGTCCGTTCACGTTTTCAAAATTTTGCTGAAATGGATGCTCCCTCGAAATTCTTCTTTAGCTTGGACAAAAAGAATGGACAGAATCGCTTTATTCATTGTATTCGATCTGAGGATGGGAAGGAGCTGACCGAACCCACTGAATTACGAAAAAGGGCTGTTGATTAATTTTCAAAGCTGTATGTCAGCGAGTTTATAGAAGAGTTCATGGCGGGTGCTGAGTTTCTCAGTAACTTGCCAAAGGTCTCAGAGCAAGACAATATCATCTTGGAGCGTGCCTTAACTCTGCAAGAACTGCAGGACGCATTGTCAAGTATGGAAAATGGTAAAGCTCCAGGAATAGATGGCTTGCCTGTGGAATTTTATAAATCATACTGGTCTGTGTTGGCTGGTGATTTATTGGAGGTTCTTAATGACAGTGTGGCTAGGGGAAAGCTCCCCCTAAGCTGTCGTAGAGCTGTGCTCACTCTTCTTCCTTTATGAAATAAAGAATTGGAGACCAGTCAGCCTCTTGTGTGCTGACTATAAGATCTTCTCAAAAGCACTGGCTGGCAGGTTACGGTAAGTGATTGATCAAGTTGTGCATGCGGATCAATCCTATTGTATTCCTGGCAAGATCAATAAGAAACAATGTAGCATTAATTCGGGATTATTTGGATGTCTCTAATTTATTGGGCTTGAATTTTGGTCTGATTTCCCTCGACCAAGAAAAGGCTTTTGATCGGGTGGAACACCAACATCTTTGGAATGTTTTGAAGGCTTTTGGTTTCTCCTCTGGTTTCATTGCCATGATTAAGACCCTCTATTGTGACATTAAAAGTGTTTTGAAGGTCAATGGTGGTTTAAGTGCTCCCTTTAATGTAAAGAGAGGTGTTCGACAAGGTTGTGCAATGTCGGGTATGTTGTACTCTTTAAGTATTGAACCTTTATTATGTTAAATTAGGGAGAACCTGCATGGGATAAAACTGAATGGCATTTCTTTACCTTTTCAACTTTCTGCATATGCGGATGATATTATTGTGGCTTTAACAGGAGAGTCAGATGTACTTTAACATGACTTATTGAATGTTTTGGTAAAATGTCATCCTCTAAAGTTAATTGGAGTAAGAGTAAAGCTTTGTTAGTAGGTAAATGGGCAAGAGCAGGACCCAATTTACCTGGTGCCCTACAATGGACAAAAACTGGTTTAAAATATTTGGGTGTTTATTTAGGGGATAACATGAAGGTCGTGAAAAATTGGGAAGGGTTTGTTGAACTGGTAGAGGGTAGGTTACAGAAATGGCATTGGCTTTTACCACGAATGTCTTACAAGGGTCGCGTACTTATTATTAATAATCTTGTTGCTACATCATTGTTGCACCGTCTATCGGTTTTGGAACCTCCACCTAACCTGTTGGCCAAATTGCAAACTATTATTTTGAACTTTCTTTGGGACAGGCTTCATTGGATACCTCAAAGTGTTTTGTTTCTGTCAAAGGAGGAAGGAGGGCAGGGTTTGATTCATCTCGAAAGTCGGAAAGCAGCTTTAAGGTTACAGTTTTTACAGAGTTTTTTGTATGGGGATCAAAATGTTTTGTGGAGGCACATTACAGAATACTTATTTTCTAAAGTTGGTAATTTGGGGTTTGGTAAGACTTTGTTTTTGATCACTCAAGGTATGGTGTGAAGTGTTTGTCACCTTTCTATGTTAGTGTGCTAAAGGCTTGGGGGCTGATGGAAACAGAATGACGTGGGAAGTCTACATCTTTGCATTGGCTTTTAATGGAAGCTATTCTCAAAGGGTCTCATTTGGGTTCATCCTGGGATGATGCGGCAATGATGTCGGAGCTACTGAAGAGAAGGGGAGTTACAACGGTAAGGCTTTTGCTTGAACTTGCTGGAGCCAAGATGGAAGATGCTGTGTCCTTGGCAAGAAAACTTGAGGTTCCCTCTCTCCGAATTGTGGGCTTGATGTTGACAAGATTCAAGGATCTAGTCTAATGGACTTTTGATTCCTGATAAAATGGACAGTTTCTTTGGCCTGTGCTTTAGACCACAGCTCAAGGACTTTGAAAGCCCTGGTCCTTATTTGGAGAAGGAGAAGTACCGCTGGACATCACTGGATTTGGTGACTGGGAAGGTGTTGTATAAAAGCTGGGTTAGGGCAATAAACAAAACAAACGGATGAAACTGATACGCCTTGGAGAGAACATTTTAAGGTTGGTTTTGATGTGGGCCCTGTAAGCCACCATTGACCAAGGATGCTGGTGATTTGCAGTGGCGGATTTTACATGGTATCATTGCGGTAAATGCTTTTGTGTCCATCATTAAGCCTGGGTCTTCGGATGCATGTCCTTTTTGCTCAATGAGAGAAACTATTTTTCATTGTTTTGTACAGTGTTTGAGATTGATTGATTTATTTTCGGTACTTAATGGTATTTGGGAATCCTTTGGAGAATGTTTTACACAACAGTGTTTTATTTTTGGTTTTTCATATGACAAAGGGAAGAAGAAAAAGGGAAGACTGCTGAATTTTTTATTGGGCGAAGCAAAGTTGGCAATTTACTTGAGTAGAAAGTATAAGATTGCTAATGACCGGAGTACTGATTGTGTTGAGCTCTTCAAAAGTATGTCGAGAGCAAGAGTGATGTTAGAGTATAAATATTATTTCAATATGGATGGACTGGATGTTTTTCGAAATCTTTGGGATTATAAAGGTAGTCTGTTTACTTTAAATAACTCTGAATTTGTATTTAGCAACTTTTTGGTTTGAGCTGACTGTTTGTATGGTTCACTATTGAGTGAATAAATGTGTTTTTAAAAATCAAAATCTTTGTGTAGAATGTAGGATACAAAGATAGCTCAAAGAGAAAAATAATATGGGCTCAAATAAGTGAAATTAAAATTTATACTCCACAATATATTTGAATCAATACAGTAATATTTTCGTAAGAATAGGTTAACATTAAAATATCAAGATTCATCCGTCAGAAATGATTTTCTATCAGCTTATTTATTGTTTCAACCAGTCTGTCAAGTTGTTTTATCTTCTTCTCTACATGTTCAGTCTCAGCAAAGCCAAGATGCACTGAAAAGATCTTCATTACTTCAACAGAACAAGTCTGAAGATTAGAATTAATTGCAGCTGAGAAGAAATTGATTTTCGTTTCTTCTGAACTGAGCTTCAGAGAAACCCAACATATTGATATTTACTGTGAAGCTTTGAGTGGAAAAAGGCAGAAAAACAACATGTGGATCCTGGAATAATGGGAGCCTCCATCTTTAAAGGACTGAAGAGGAAAACGTTTACAGGGAATCATTTAGAGCAGTTTCAAACATCAGCTGATTGAATCCATGAATCTGAAAACATGTTTCTGAGTGAAAGAGACAGACATGTACAGACTGAACTATCTGTTCAACAGTCGGAGTGTTTCTCTAACAGGACACTCTTTACACTTAACTCAGCACAAGGACACTGATGACTGAGTACCGACCCAAAACCCAGGATAAAGAGTTTCAGTGAATGTGGAGTTGAAGGTGTGGAGGTGGATCAGAGTGTCAGAGGAGACTCTGTAGAAGGACAGAGTGCCAGCAGGACAGTCCACATACACTGCTACTCTGTTAGAGACAGAGGAGGAGGAGGAGGAGGAGGAGATGGATGTTTCTCTGTTATTGTACCAGACAGAACGAGGACTATCATCAGAGCAGCTCAGATTCCAAGACTGATCATTACACCCAAACACACAGTCATCACTGCCTCCTTTCCTTCCTATTCTTCTGTAACTCACTGATATATAAACGTTTCCTTCCCACTCGACCTCCCAGTAACAGCGACCAGTCAGACCAATTCTACACAGCAGTTGAGGATGAACATCAAATCTGTCTGGATGATCAGGATATGACTGAGTCTCCTCCACACATGTCACATTCCTGTTGTTGTCAGACAGTTGGAGGTTTGTCTGTACTGTGTTTGTGTCGATTGTGAGTTGACAGGAATCTGATGGAGAGAACAAACACAATCCAGCTGCAATTATTGATACATCATCTGTTCATTGATTGACACTTTGATGGTGGGAGTCATCAAAGTGGAGAAAATGTTTCCTTCTTTCCTGACATTAGAAATGTGAATGTGCTATGTGACAGTTTGAAGATGGATGAATGTGTGCTGCTTTGTTTTCATGAATCACCTTAAAAACACACTTACACTTCCTCAGACCTGGTCTCAACCATTGGGCTCCAGCAGGCTCCACCCTGAAAGGAGGAGGGGGGTCAGACCAGCACAGTCTATTTCAGCAGGCACACATGGACATTACATAGCTCACATCCACATACTGTTTGACACTGATAAAGGAACAGTTCAACATTTTCGGAAATGCACTTCAATCCATACCTGGATCAAACTGCTGATGATTTGGACTGATCCTGGGTCAGTCAGTACAACTCTATCTGACTAAAGATCAGAGAGGTGTACTGGCAGATTTATTTACTCTATGTATTGATCATATATTTTAACCACATCACTTTAGCAATAGTAATATCACTTTCTCAATCAATTGTATGCATGAATGTTATCACAAGTGGGCCTCATGTTTATAGCACCTTGAAAGAGGGCCCATTGTAGAGTTGAAGACATCCAGACATCTTGCTCAAGGGAGGTGATCACAGGTCATAATTTTCCTTAGAGTGGGAGTGGGCCATAGATGAGCTGGACTGAAGGTATAGGAATATATGAAGTGCTGTGGAATGTGCTTTGTTTGAGAGTGTTTGTGGATATAGAATATGTGAGGGTGGCCGCCATCGTGAGAGACTACTCAGGTTTTTGGCTTGAGTGTTTCTCTTCACATTACAATGTGTTTATTAAACCCACTTCAAATTATGCTCACCGGGTGTTTGCTGGTAATTTTAAAACTTCCATCACATAGGAATCATTATTTTCGGAAAATCACTGCACTTTGAAACATAAAGAGATCTATCCAAATAGAGAATAAACGGTGACAAAAGCATTTATTGTTGAGATGTTCATGGAGTTTCCCTATAAAAAATGATGGATTGTTTTTTAAGTCTTCTGACCAGATAAAAAATTATCCTATATGTATAATTGTCTCATCTGCATGAAACAAAACAATTAAAGAACGGAGAAAATGTTTACAATTCTTTCTCATGTGTTAGATATTTTCAATCACACCTGAGAGTTTCCAGTCTCCAGTGTGGATCCTTCTTTCCATCCGACAGCAGCTTTATCCCTGAGTCTCCTGGATGATTGTAGCTCAGGTCCAGCTCTCTCAGATGGAAGGGGTTGGAGCTCAGAGCTGAGGCCAGATAAGAACAGCCTTTCTCTGTGATCAGACAGCCCGACAGACTGCAGACATAAAAACAATCTTTGAATACTTTACTGAATGTTTTGGAAAGATTGGCTGTGTCCGAATTCAAGGGAAGTATGCTTAAAATGCCATATTTGGATGCAATGGCATCACAGCAACGCGACGAAGGTTGTCCAAACTCAAAGAGTACTCAAAATGTGGCGACAAATGCGTCCTACTTTTCCCCAAATTTTAAGGATGGGTCCGATGTATCCTTCGTGTCCTACTATATCCCAGGATTCATTATGGTTCATACAGGAGATTTGTTTCTGATAAGGATGGTGGTTGATCAAATGTAAGTATATGAAAATCTGGTTGTACAAAAGTTAAATTGTTATTGCGGTTGTATTGTTAAGCTTTGTGCATCTGCATAGACATGTTTTTTATTTTTATTTAAATAACCGTAACCCAGCTTGTATCGCGGGTCCCGCGGTTTTTCATGTATTGCCGCTTACATACAGCTAATTGTGTTTTTTGGGAATTGGTGATATCTTGTGGGGAACAAAGACCAAATGGCTAAATTTATTAAAATGAGGAGAAAATGATCACCTCTTCACTAGGGTGAAGAATTGGGCCGGTAAGGCGTGGCGGTACAAGAATAAATCAATTTACACATCATATTCATATGAGTACGATCCTATTAACCCTCATGCTGTACAGCAGTGGTCCCCAACCTTTTTTGCGCCACAGACTGGTTTATGTCAGACACTGACCGGCCTTTAAGGTGTCGTGGATAAATACAACCATATAAAATGATCCGACCAAGACAAAAACTGTGGTATTTTGTAAATATAATAATAAACGTGGATGTACTGTGTAATTGTGTAACTTTATTAGCAGCGTCGTCCTGAAAATGAGAGTAACATTGAGAGTAACATCCTCCTCTGTGCCGCTTAATGCTCTCTGGTCGCTATGGTAACGTGTAAATATTTCTTTCAAAATAAGACACACAACTTCAACAAGGGAAAGACCAAGGGAAACTAAGTTAACGATAAAATCCCTGAAAACCATAAATTTCACACTGGAGCCTTTACTCTTGTGGCCCGGTACCAAACGACTCCGGGACCACTGCTGTACAGAACCTGTGTTTTCCAGACGGTATTCCTCTGGTGTTCTGCTGTGAAAACTTTTGGATTTAGGGATTAACATAGTTGCCATGGTTTCCTTTCTTCTATTATTTAGTGTGTGATCAGGACAATTCTGGAGAAGATGGGCCTGCAGGGGAAAGTCACCCCCTTTCAGGCCAGAAGACATGAGATAACTTTAAAAAATAAAAAGTACGTATGTGTGTTATCACGAAGATGATTCTTAAGAACACAAGTTAATAAATGTGCAATTACTTAGAGTTGTTGTGCTGTTTTTATTTGCCTGCTTGCTGTCATTTTTGATTTCCTAGGCCCTTAGGGTTGCAAGTATCCAAGTTCAGGAGAGGGAGTCAGTAGGAAGACAGATGCCTTCCATTAACCCTCTTGTCCTAATTTCCCTATTTTCCTGAGGACACTCCAGGGCCAAGCGCAGCAGTGGGTGACCAATACAACAGCGATAACAAAGCGGAAAAGGCCACCTACGACACGGAGAATGAGGAAACAAGACAGGGATGATGATGAGCTGCTAGACCTCATCAGAGAGGACACTTGGCAGCAAAGAGAGGCTGAGGAGAGGAGAGCGCAGTACAGGATTAACAGACTATTTTCAATTCTTGAAGATCAGTTCCAAAATAAGTTATGTATTGAGAAATGTATTTATTTGAATATATTTGTTACATTGTTATATGTGTTGCATTAGTTTAACCCTCTGGGGTCCAGGGTATAATTGGCCGTTTTTGACTACTTTTGATTTTACCTCTGTTTCACCTTTAAAATATGTTTTTCTTGCCTTGTTTGGTACCATTATTTTCAGCACAACCTCAAATATCTGAAATTTGAGTTATTTTTTCATTTTAGTATACTATATTAGCACAGTTGATTTAAATTAAGACAAAAAATTCAAAATCCGAGTAGAAAAAAGTTAGATTTCTTACTGTAAAACCCACAAACATGCTTAACGAATCATTTTCATAACTTGAAATGCAAATAGAAATTGTATATTTCTAAAAATTATGCACAAGTTTTGCAAACAACAAAGTTATTTGGTACTATTTACCTAAAAATGCAGCCAAGGCCTCAGGCGTTTTTTACATAACCATTTAAATCTATTTACAGAACAATCAGGTGTGCTGCATCAAATAAGAAGGCACACAAATTATTTGTGCCAGTCCAAAAAATATAGTTTGTGTTCAGTATGAGACAGAGGAGAACACCACAGGCCAAAACCCTGCAGATCTGACAGCAGGAGGTGCATCAGTCCAGTTTTCCATGTGGGAACAGCGTTTACACTGGAATCTGCCTTTGGCTGCTTTTTTTGGAGAAAATGTGAAATTCAGCAGTATAACTGACACACAATACAAAACAATAACTACACAACAAACTAACTAGAGCCTCCAAACACGCTAAACATCACTAATGTCTCACATATGAAAACTCTCTCTCTCTCTCTTTCTTTCGCTCGCCCGCTTTCCGTCACGGGTGTCACTCCTAAAAACTTCCCCTTCTCCCTAAACAACCAAGTGCCACATGTTGCCATATCATTTTTTTGATTGGCTGACATGGTAAACTCTAACACCAGTAGGGAAGGGGTGTTTTTTCTTTTTTCACTCGCAAAGGGAGAGTGTTTGCTAGCACTGTCTGTAGAAAACGCCGTTTTTACCGTTCTTCCCGCTGTAAACACCACTGTTTTGTTCAGAAAAAAAACATTGCGTGTATTTTTTATCATAACTCTGGTTTTACGTGGCCCATTGACACAATTCAAAAACTGGTATGTAGTTTGAAGTCCGCACTTTCAACCCAAGTTGAAATGGAGACTCTGAATCACTGCATCTTGTAGCTGTGTGATTTTGACGCGCTGGCATGTCCGGCGACCCCATTGGGTTAAATGTTTTATGTTATAAATAAATTGATTCAAACAAACAGTAATTGTCACTGAACTCAATTTGATTTAGAGGCATTTTTAACATGTATGAACATAACGCTAACTTTGAACAATATTACATCGATATATATTTGATAGCAATAAAGTAAATAAGAATAACAATTAAACAAGAATATTTCAAATACACAGTATGTAAAGATGACAAAAAATATTTAAGGTTGTTCACACAGGATTAACAGGAGTGACCTATTCATGGACCGTTTCTCTCACATAGATTACATGGTCCCTGTGCCTTCTCAGCTGACTCAGTATGGCCGCAAGTGTTTTCTGTTGTGCTGCATCTCTCTCTCCTCCCGCGCTCTGCGCTCTACCGGGGCAGAGTCATGGCGACTCCAGCCCCTGGCTCTGACACCTGCAAACATTCATCTCATCATCATGCTCACTACTTAAGGCGGCTGTTGAGAATGCTTCATCGCTGGATTATTGTGTAACACTTGTCAGTGTCATCGCTAGATTCAAGCTATCTTCAGAGTTTCATTCGTGCCATGACTTACCTGCTCTTTTCTCCCTGTGCCAGACTCAACTTACCAGCCTGAGGACCGCCGCTACGGTGAGCTTTAAAGCTGAAGTGTAAGAGCTAAGCCTGAGCATCAGAGGAGGATTGTTGTACATAGCTCCGTGTGTTTCCCTCCCCGTGCCTGTGTTTCCCGGAGACCCCCTTCCTGTGACCTTCACCTGTATATATCTACACTTGGTGTCAGTTTGTCAATAAATTGTGAACTTTTGAGACGGTCTGCTTCTGAGTCTCTCCTGAGCCTGACAGAATCTGCCTGAGCAAGATCAGAAATGGATGGGGTGTTGCAACTGAGACCTGCGGTTTGTCTTTTCTGGTTGACAAGTGGAGAATCACGCAGGGTGGTCTGCCAAGAGAGCTTTAGGATGCTTCCTCCCATTGTCTACTGCATCGTCCATCCACAGGGTTTGCAGGGCTGGCTCAATCGACGGTAGCCACACCACTAAGATGTTTTCAGAAATGTGCAAGCAGGAGATGGTGGATGCTATATTATTAGTATAATACTTGTAACTCTGTAGCAGACAACGGTTTGATAAAGTGCTATGTAAAAAAACACACAAAAAAATGAGTAGATTCTATACGTTTCAAAGATATTTCGTTTATATATTTTATATGATACAGTACATGTGTAAGAATGACCGATGTTGTGCTAAAAAATGATCGTCTGCCAAAAACTGATTTCCGGTTTTTGCTCTAAACTGATTGCTCGTATTTAACCTGCTATAAATAACTTGTTGGTCTATAATACATGAAACATATGTCAACTGTATCCCTCATTAATGATATCAAGTCACCTTGAGCCACCAGCAACATTCCTGTAACATGGTAGAAGCTGTAATCAGTCTTTGGCAGTGACATTGTTGACACTGGAAATTTATTTTTTAAGAGTAATCTGGCCAAGAGGAGAGCAGACAGCGCAACAAATATATCAATTGTACCTACATTATAAGCAGAATTATAAAGATACTTGAAAAACAGGTAATCATTGTATATGTAAAACCCCTTAATAAACCATGTTCACCAAAGTCTATTTACCAACACACATAAAGATATTACACATATTACACACAGAAACATTGGAAATCAGTTTTGGCAGGCGAACACTTTTTTGGCACAACACCGGCAATAATTCAATTATCCGTGTAATTAGCTAAGTAATTCCTATATGCGTGTCGATTAAAGGAAATTATTTTACCTGTATATGATTGTCTCTGATGAGCCCAAGGTACAAAACATGTGGGCGACGACGTTAATGTCACGGTTTGCGGGGCAAGCCGTGTGGATTTGTAGTGAGGATCCAAAAGGCGGCAGCTCTGGTGCAGGTGAGTGTTTATTTACAGCAGTGGGTACAAACAGCAACAGGGTGTGAACATGAAACCGAAACCTAAACTGGGTAAACTAACACACAAACCAGGAATGACGGTGCAGGGAGGTCCGGGGAAATACATGCAGGGAGACCGAGGGGAAACAACACAGACGAACCAGCAACGACTAAGACAGAAGACACGACTTAAAAACACTCAGAGAACACAGGGAGATTACACACAGGTGAGGGACACAGCTGGGAGTGATTAACGTGACGAGACTAGGGAGGCGAACTGAAAACACTCACATAAGACGCAGACCTTCACAATAAAACAGGAACTTACACATGCAAGGACACAGACTAAGAAACGCGGACTTAATACAGGAACACACGGGCAGGACAGAGTAAACACTAAACAGAGGAAGAACAGAACCAACAATCACACTAATAGAAAACACAAAACGCTGGGTCAAAAGGACCCAGGATCATGACAGTTAAGGTTTTTCTAGCTCCTTGAGAATTAAAATTGTCCAAACAACGGAATGACATTTCTGGGTCCGTTTTAAAGTTTTCACGCTGTGGTGCTATCGGCCGGAAAAACACACAAGTAAAGGCAGAGTTGAAGGCTAGAAGGCTGTCCACAGCCCGTCTGTTATGCTGGATACTCATTGTTTGTTTAATAAAGTTTCTATTGAGAAAAAAGGGGGGCTGTCCACAGCCACTCGCTTCCTGACTACCCGTCCATCTAAGCACACTACCTTGTGACGTAGGTATGTAGTGTCCTTCTGAGCATCCTTCCCCTTAATTCGGACACAGCAATTATCTGCAAGCAACTCCTAACACCATTATACTCAGCTACATATGCTATACCAACCTGTCAGAGTTTTAAAAAAATGAGCAGTAGAAGAAAACAGCTGACAGCCCTGCTCTGGAACTCAACATTGATCATAGAGGTGCAGGAAATGTCTTAACCATCATGAAGTTAATGGTGAATCTGATGATTATGGCTATGAACCAAATGAGAAAAGTGTTTTTCCTATCCCTCAAAGCAAGGGAATCACATCAAGAATTCTGAAATATAGTGGACTTTGTCCTGAAATATACATCAGGCAAAACTGTCTGCATGAACCAAATTGAGGATAGTGCAATATAGTGCCCACTAGAATGGCACTGACATGAAATCCCCTTTTGGCGAACATGCAGCATAATACAGGTAGAATTGGGAGGATTTGGGAATTATTGGGGATAGAATTGGGAGGATGTATATTGGGGGTGCTCATCCTGGCTGGGGTTTATAAAAGGATGAATCAACAGCTCATCGGTGGGATACAGAGACATTTTGTTTCACAAGAGACCGTGTGTCTCTAGAGACTGCATATTTTCTCCAGAGTAATTTGATTTGATAATTGATATACAAATGCTGTCAAATGCAAAAAAACCAAGTTGGCAGTTGTGGAGGTATGGAGATGATTAGATGAGAGGGCGGTGGGCATTTTAACTATACTGTTCAATACTATGTCTAATAGTGCGAGGAGAAATGGAAAATCAGTGCATTTGTATTGGTGTTCAAGAACATGGGTTATGTGCTAAACTGCAGTAATTTCAGAGGGATAAAGTTCATGAGCCATACCATGAAGATAAGAAAAGAGTGCTTGAATCTAAGAAGAAAAGAGGTGACAGTCAGCAACCAATAGTACAGTTTCACAATGAGAAAGAGCATTACAGATATGAGTTTTGCTTTGAATGTATTGATGGAGAAATAAGGTCAAACAGATATCTTAATTCAACTTCATTTATACAGCGCCAAATCACAACATGAAATAAACCAATCCTATATGTTTGTTTATAAGCTCAAACTGAAGGACATAGCCTGGTTAAAAAGGACTTGAAGTTTCATCACAGTGACTGGAGATAAAGGTAATGCTTGTCAGATTAAGTATCTGGTTAGGCATGTTTCTAAGGGCCAACCAAAAAAACCTCAGTTTTGTCTGATTTGAGGTCTGGAAAATGCAGATAAGCTGGACCTTTATGTCTTTAAAACATGTCTATCATTGAATAAATTGATTAGTGTCATTTTAAAGCTCTCTCCTCATTCATCCATCCATCCATCCATCCGTCCATCCATCCATAAATACAGTTTCTTGAAGCGGTTTCAGCTTCAAGAAAGTAAGTAAAGTAAAAGTAAGTAAAACTTTATTTATATAGCACCTTTCAAGATAAAAATCACAAAGTGCTTCACAGAAGCTAAAACCTAAAAATAAAAATCAGCTAAAAGCAAGTTTAAAAAGATTGGTTTTTAGCTGTTTTTTAAAAGCGACCACTGAGTCCACAGATCTCAGGCTCAAAGGGAGAGAGTTCCACAATCTGGGGGCCACAGTTCCAAAAGCTTTGTCGCCTTTTGTTTTCAGCCTCGTGTGCTGGACAGCAAGCAAGCCCTGGTCACATGACCTCAGGGACCTGCTGGGAATGTATGGATGCAAAAGTTCACTTATATATGTTGGTGCTTGTCCATGCAGGGCCCTGAAAGTCAAGGTCAAAACCTTAAACTGGATCCTGAATTTAACAGTGCAGCTGGATCAGCAGGGGTGTGACATGGGAAAACTTGGAGGACTTGGAGGACTTGGTGAGAAGCCTTGCGTTCTGAACAACTTGCAGACGCTCCAAAGAGGCTTTACATAAACAAGTAAACAAAGAATTACAATAATCCAGATGAGATGAAACAAATGCATGAATGACAATTTCTAATTCGGAGCGCGATACAATGGGACTCAGCTTAGCAATGTTTCTCAAATGATAAAAACAGGAGGGAACCAAAGATTTTACATGGGCATCCAAAGTCAGAGCTGAGTCAATACTAACACCAAGGCTCCTGATAGACGGTTTTGCAAATGTAGCAAGTGGACCCAAGTTTTCCATAACAATAGGTACAAAATTTTTAGGAGCACAAACAAGAACTTTAGTCTTCTCCTCATTTAGTTGAAGAAAGTTTCCAGCCATCCAACCTCTAATGGAGTCTATGCACTTGTGCAAAATTTGTAGCTTGGAAACATCATGGGGCTTAAAGGAGATATATACCTGAATATCATTTGCATAGCAGTGATACGAAATGTCCTTAAAAGTGCTCAATAAGTGTTAGAAGAGGAACTGTACTTACAGATAGAAAAGGATCGTTCATGCAAATAGGATTCAAACCAGTCCAAAGCAGCCCCTGATATACCCACCAAGTCTCTCAGCCTATCTAGCAGAATATGATGGTTCACAGTATCACAGGCAGAGGTCAGGTAACACATCAACAGAACGGAGCATTCTCCTGCATCACTTCTCATTAAAATGTCGTTGGAGACTCTAAGAAGTGTAGTTTCAGTAGAGTGAGCTCTACGAAAGCCAGATTGGAATTTATCCAGAATGCTGTATTCATCTAGAACAGCTATAAGCTGCTTAGCCACAACCTTTTCTAAAATCTTAGAAATGAACGGTAATTTTGAAATCGGTCTGTAGCTACTAAGAAGAGAAGCATCAAGCTTAGGTTTTTTTAACAGTGGGTGAATAACAGCATTCTTACAATAAACAGGGACCTGACCAGAAACCAGTGAGGTATCGATAATTGTGAGCACACAGGGCCCAATAGACTGAAAGACATTTTTAAACAAAGATCCAGGTAAAATATCAAGAGAGCAGGAGGATGCTTTCATTGAATTAACCAACTTGACCAGCTCAGGTAAGGACACAGGTAAAAATCTTTCTAAAATTACAGGCCTAGCTTGAGTTGGAGCAGACAAGAGAGACACAGAAGGAGAGATACTGTTCCTCACGTTACTGACTTTTTCAACGAAGAAAGAAAGAAATTTTTCACAATCTTCATTTGATGAAATTGGGACAGCATGTGGAGCAGGAGCAACAATATCACTAATGGTGTCAAATAGTACCTTAGGGTTACCTCTGCTCTTAGACACTAAGTCTGAGAAATAGGCCGCCCTCGCATCTCGAACTGAAGTGTTAAAAGAGACTAAAAGGTCCTTTAGATGAAGGAGATGGACATGCAAACGCATTTTCCTCCATAAACGCTCAACCTTACGGCAGCAACGCTTTAAGAAGCGAATGCTGTCATTTATCCAGGGAGACGACTTTGAAACCGGAGCTAGTCTAGCTTTGACAGGACAAACATTGTCTAAAATACAAAGACAATGATTATTAAAAAGATTTGTTAAAAATGAACATCTTTTCAAGGAGATAAAACTAAATTAAAAGCATCAGAAAATTTAAAAGCACTAGAGGAAGTTAAGATGCGAGAGCTAACCACATGTCGAATAGGAGAGAGGGACAAATGAAAAGACAGATTAAAAAGAATACAATGATGATCCGAAATAAAAATGTCCTCAGTAGAAATAAAATCAATGTTTAAACCTAAAGTAAAAATAAGGTCCAGTGTGTGTCCTTTGGTGTGTGTGGGACTAGACACATGCTGAGTAAAATGAAAAGAATCCATGACGCTAAGGAAACCTCTGGCAAAGAGGTCAGAGTCATCATCAACGTGTATATTAAAATCCCCGACTATAAACAGTCTGGACAGCTTCAAAGTCGAGGATAAAAAGTCCCTGAACTCCTTTAAAAACATAGTGTTTAGGCCAGGTGGACAATACACTACAGCGCAGTAAAATGAATCTTTATTTCCAATTCTAACCAGCTGTAGTTCAAAGGATGAAAAATGTCCGACCAACACTGCGCGACAGTATTACCGGCTTCCAAACACCGCAGCGACACCTTCTCCTCGACCCGACGTCCGAGGCTGGCTGATGAATGAGTACCCACTCGGACAGAGTTCAATGAAGGATGAAAAGTCACCATCGCGCTGCCAGGTTTCGGTTAGAAATAAGAAGTCCAGTTTCTTGGAAAGAATAAAATCGTTCAGCAGGAATGTTTTATTAGTCATTGATCGAGCATTGAAAAGCGCCACTCTCAGCGAAGTAGAAGACATATTATTAACAGAAGCGGCCTGATTTAGGGGACGAAGAAACAGAGAGTTTGATCCGCGACGTTCATAAATTCCACTCACCGCGGGGATGGAAGGCCAAACAACAGGAGAGTCTGGATGAACACTCCTGAGGTAGCGCCGTCTCATAAATCCAGGCACAGTTAGTCCCCGCTTCCAGAACAGTCTTACCTGGACACCTGCTCTTTTTCCTCTCCTTCTCTGTGACTTGCGCGGGGACACAGAAAGGCGCCACTGATGACACCTAACGAAGATCCAGACACCGGTGTCGGCAGCGGAGGATGGAAAATACCGCAGGAGGATAAGGCATCCTGACTTATCATAGAGGATCGGATGGATAATAGCGTCAGGCAATCATAGACAAGGGCAGCCAACACATTAGTGACAAAAAGCGAAAGCAAAAAGGCCGAAAAAAACAGCACAGAGAAACCACGGCCGGCAGCGGCAAAGCCAAACACAGGCGCCATCATACCGAAACAGTCCAGTCCAGTCCAGCATTTTGGAGGAGAACAGGAGGCTAGCAACTGCCGCAACTAGCTAACGTAAGCTAAAGTGGCAGTTTCTGTTTTTCTTTTTGACGCTGTTTCTTTTTGTTTTTGACGCTGTCGCCGGTACGAGATTCCGGAATGGCACCACTTACCTCAACATCCAGTTGTGAAAGCTGCATCAACCTGAGCCAAAAAGTGATCGAGCGGGAACAAAGGATATCCACGCTATACCAAATCCAGGGGGCTGAACACGAACTTGACACGATCCTCCTTGGCAAAGCTCAAACCACCGCTACTAGCGCTGAGCTAGCCGACACAGTGCACCACCCAGTTGCTGTGTCCCAAGATCCCGCCAACAGTCAACACAGGCTCTCAACTTGCGTCGCTGGTGTTTCTGCCAAGGACGAGAACACCTGGTTTCAGCTAGGGGCCAGACCTAAGGCTCTGGTCAGCTCCACTCCACTCCAACCAGCGCCATGGACCGTGGTTGAGACGCGTGGTGGCTGCAGAGGGGGCAGAAGGATCCGTCTCTCGCACCCTCACCCCTCCGGCGCGGTAGTACTGGAGAATAAATTCAATGTCCTGGATCCTGTGGACTTTCCTCCTCTGGCCGCTAGCCCTCGCCATCCCGCTGTGTCGCTGAGGTCTGCGCCATCTCCACCACTACGCCCCCGGAGCCGCGGCGGGCAACCCAACGCTGTAGTGCAAACTCACCGCGGAGAGCTGTGCTTTACCCAGGCTCCTCGGAGAAGAGGACCCACGGCGTGGCTACCTGGGAGTCACTCACGCAGTCCGGCTGGTGCATCTCCATCTGAACACCCCCGGTGCCGCAGCGCGGGCGTCTCAGATGGCCAGAAGCCCCCGGTGGCACCTCCTCTCTCCACGCTGGTCCTCGGGGATTCCATCGTCAGGAACGTGCGGATGAGCGGGGCGCTCACGCTGTCGTTCCCGGGAGCCACCGTTGTTGACATAGTGGACAGAATTCCCAACATTCTGGCATCCCACCCACAGGCCAACCGGCTCATCATCCACATCGGCACCAATTACATCCCCAAACAGCAATCTGAGCTGCTGAAGTTGGACTTCCTCCAACTCTTCAGCCTCCTTGGTCAGTTGCAGGTGAGTGCTTTTATCTCCAGGCCCACCCCCACCTGTGGCAGAGGGATAGGCCGTTTCAGCCGGCTGCTCAGCCTTAACACCTGGCTTTCCTCTGCCTGTGTCTCCCACGGCGTGGGTTTTATTAACAATTTTGATGCCTTCTGGGAGAGGAGGCATCTTTTTGGGGCAGACGGGCTCCACCTCAACGCCTGGGGACGCCGTTTGCTGTTCGCCAATTTGGCATTTGGCGTACAGCACTCCCGCACACCGCCCTGTCACTACCCCAAACATTACCTGCTGATCTGTCTGCCACTGACTGATGTTCCCCTGGTCCCAGCTCCTATATTTGTTCCACTTTTAACAGTAATACACAAAACTCTGGACTCGGACTTCTCTCTTCCACAGTCAACACAATACCCGTCATAATCACAAACAGAGAGCAACAGAATTATCATAAATCAACTAACTCCAAAAACATTAATAACCTCCGGCCTCTTCAAAAATATCAACATCCATTCAACTCTATTGTCAAAAATCCACCAGTCTCAATCAGTATGGCACTTTTAAATGTCTGCTCTCTGTTGAACAAGTCTTTTATTATTAATGATTTAATTTTAACTCAAACATGGCTGGGTTCGGATGCACCAGTTGTTCTCACTGAGGCCTCCCCACCAAATTTTAATTTCTCTTTTTCTATTAGAAATGGTAAGAGAGGTGGTGGGACTGCATCTTTAGCCAACAACACATTCACCTCCAAACAAATTTTATTTGATCATTTTACCACTTTTGAATTCCATGCTATTGTTTTCAGAAGCCCTCCAGTTTTATCTGTCACAATTTATAGACCACCTAAAGACAGCGCTGCTTTTGTCAAGGAATTCTCAGAATTTTTAACAAACATACATTCAAAATATAATATGATAATTTTAACCGGTGATTTTAACCTGCACATAGATAATCCTTCTGACCCTGCATCAAAAGAATTCTTAAACATTCTTCACTGTTTGGATTTTACCAGCACGTCACGCAGCCGACTCACAACAGAGGACACACTCTGGACCTGGTCATCACCCATGGGCTGTCCACCAGTGTGTCCTTTGTTGTTGACTTGGCTGTCTCTGACCACTACTGTGTGTTTTTTAACATCACCGGTTTTATTCAGCGGGAGACCTCGGTGCGAACTGTGAGGAGGCGCTATCTAACTTCTGAAGTGGCAGCAAATTTTACCAGGGTTTTAGATGAATGCTCCCCTATGATTTTACCTGCACCCTGTGATTTGATTTTTAATCATTTTAACAGCAAACTGAAGAAAAGCATTGACTCCGTTGCTCCACTCACCACCAAAAAGATTAACGTAAAACATGCATCACCCTGGAGAAACGAAGAAGTCAAAAAACTCAAAAGAAATTGCAGGGCAGCAGAAAGGAGAAGGAGGAAAAATAAAAATACTATCAACCATCAAATATTTTGCGAGCAACTTAAAATGTACAATAATACATTAAGGAATTCAAGAAATTCATACTTCGCCAAAATAATCAGTAATAACAAAAATAATCCCAAGGTCCTCTTTTCCACCATAGATCATTTATTTAACCCTGATTTTAACAGCTCCCAAAGAACCCCCACAGACTCGCTCTGTGAGCAGTTTGCAGACCACTTCAGGGGAAAGATCAGCGCCATCAGATCTGATATTTTATCTAATCGCGATATGATTGTAAACACATCTGAGGGCTCGATTGTACCTGAGGAGACACTGGACAGCTTTGTCCTGGTTAATGCTGAGAACCTTAAGAAAGTTTTCTCCACAGTGAGACCCACCACATGTCTTTTAGATCCAATCCCCTCTTCACTTTTTAAAACACTTGCTCTCTTCAGTTGGGTGTCTTCCCTGTTGCCTTTAAAACGGCGGTGGTGAGGCCCCTTCTGAAGAAGAGCAAGTTGGATTGTAATAATTTTAATTACTACAGACCGGTATCCAACTTACCATTTTTAAGTAAAATCTTAGAAAAAATTGTTTTTACTCAAATTAATGACTTTTTGAATGATAGACAGATCCTGGAGATATTCCAGTCTGGATTTAGGGTGAACCACAGCACAGAGACTGCTCTCCTAAAGGTCCTAAATGATCTTAGATGTAACTGGGACTCCCAAAAGCTCTCAGTCCTGGTGCTACTGGATCTAAGCGCAGCCTTTGATACAGTAGACCACGCTATTCTTTTAAACAGACTGAAACACATGGTGGGCCTCTCTGGTGCTGTACACAACTGGTTCACTTCCTATCTCTCAGACAGAACTTTTATGGTGAGTATGGATACATGCTCCTCTAAGGTCCATAAAATGACATGTGGTGTGCCTCAAGGGTCAGTTCTAGGCCCTGTACTTTTTAATTTGTATATGCTCCCACTGTTACAGCACGATCAGCGGGGCCTATCGCGCGGTGCCCCGCGCTTCACTCGGACTTTCTGACCACGTCATGATCCACCTAATCCCCGCGTACAGACAGAGGCTGAAGCTCTCCAAACCTGTCGTGAGGACTAAAAAACTGTGGAGCAACGAGGCTGTGGAGGAGCTTCGCACGTGTTTGGAGTCTACAGACTGGGACACATTGAAGGCTGCTTCTAACAGCTTGGACGAGTTTACGGACACTGTCACCTCCTATATCTCCTTCTGTGAGGACAGCATTGTGCCATCACGCACCAGGGTGAGTTATAACAATGACAAACCCTGGTTTACTCCTAAACTCAAAAAGCTGTGGCTGGAAAAGAGAAAGGCGTTCAGAAGCGGAGACAGGGACTGCTACAGAGAGGCCAAGTACAGGTTCACTAAAGAAGTGGACATTGCTAAACATCAGCACTCTGAGAAGATGCAGCAGCAGATCTCAGAGAATGACTCGGCCTCTGTGTGGAAAGGTTTTAGGAATATCACAAACTACAAGCCTAAAACCCCCCACTCCACTGATGACTTGCTCTTAGCCAACACCCTTAACGACTTCTACTGCCGTTTTGACGAGCCATCAGGCAGCCTTCACACCTCCAACGGCCCCAACAATAGAGGCACTTTGGACACTAATTCCCCCACCTCTCCCCCCTCCATAGAGCCATCACCACCTTCAATCCGTTCACCTACAGCACCCCCCTCCTCACCCCACACAAAAGAGGATTTCACACCACCTCCTCCCACCACAACTCTTCATATTCATGAAGCAGATGTGAGGAAGCAGTTTAAGAACCAGAATGCTCGGAAAGCTCCCGGCCCAGACGGCGTGTCTCCTGCCACCCTCAGACACTGTGCAAACGAGCTGGCCCCAGTGTTTTCTGGCATTTTCAACTCCTCACTGCAGGCATGTCATGTGCCTGCCTGCTTCAAGTCCTCTACCATAATCCCTGTCCCCAAGAAACCTAGGATCACTGGACTAAATGACTACAGACCCGTGGCTCTGACATCTGTGGTCATGAAGTCATTTGAGCGCCTGGTTCTCTCCCATCTCAAGACCCTCACGGCCCCCCTCCTGGACCCCCTTCAGTTTGCATATAGAGCCAACAGGTCTGTAGACGACGCCACCAACATGGCCCTACACTTCATCCTGCAGCATCTGGACTCCCCAGGAACCTACGCCAGGATCCTGTTTGTGGACTTCAGCTCTGCCTTCAACACCATCCTTCCAGACCATCTCAGAGACAAGCTTTCCCAAATGAATGTGCCTGATCCCATCTGCCGGTGGATCACTGACTTCCTGACGGACAGGAAGCAGCATGTGAGGCTGGGAAAGAATGTCTCGGACTCCCGGACCATCAGCACCGGCTCCCCTCAGGGCTGTGTTCTTTCTCCTCTGCTCTTCTCCCTGTACACCAACTGCTGCACCTCCACCCACCAGTCTGTCAAGCTAATCAAGTTTGCAGATGACACCACCTTTATTGGGCTCATCTCGGACGGGGATGAGTCTGCCTACAGGAGGGAGGTTGAACGTCTGGTGTCTTGGTGCAGCCACAACAACCTGGTGGTGAATGCCCAGAAGACAGTGGAGATTATTGTGGACTTCAGGAAGCACACAGCTCCACTCCCCCCCATCATCCTGACTGACACCCCCATCACCTCTGTGGACTCATTCCGCTTCCTGGGTACCACCATCACCCAGGACCTGAAGTGGGAGCCCACCATCACCTCCGTCATCAAGAAAGCCCAGCAGAGGATGTACTTCCTGAGGCAGCTGAAGAAATTCAACCTGCCAACATGGACGATGATGCAATTCTACACTGCAATCATCGAGTCCATCCTCACCTCCTCCATCACCGTGTGGTACGCTGGAGCCACTATCAGGGACAAACAGAGACTGCAGCGTGTTGTGCGCTCTGCTGAGAAGGTGATTGGCTGCAGACTCCCATCTTTGCAGGACCTGTACACCTCCAGGACATTGCGGCGTGCAGCTCGGATCTCAGCTGACCCTTCTCACCCTGGACACAGTCTGTTTGACCTGCTCCCCTCAGGCAGGAGGCTCCGGTCCATTCGCACCAGAACCTCTCGCCATAAGAACAGTTTCTTCCCCTCTGCTGTTGGACACATGAACAATAACCATATGACTGTTCCCACCACTAACACATGACCCTACGCTGTGTTCACTGCATCATTCCATGTTTGGCACTGATCACCACCTGCACTCATGTATATATCTTTCAACGTAGCACTCTTAATTCTTATTCTCATGTATATATCTCATGTATATCTCATGCACATATCTTTCCACGTAGCACTTTTAATTCTTATCCCTACTTTTATTTTTTTCCATGTCTATTTAAGTGCTATTTATGACACTATGTTTGCACTGAAGCACCGCAGCAATTTCCTAATGTTGTAAACCTGCTCAACATTTGGCAATAAACCCCCATTCTGATTCTGATTCTGATTCTCAGCGGTGTCATCAGGAGGCATGGAGTGAACTTTCACAGTTACACTGATGACACTCAGCTGTACATCTCCGTGTCTCCTGATGACGCCAGACCAATGGATGCCCTTTTTAACTGTATTTTAGATATAAGATCTTGGATGGCAGAAAACTTTTTACAGCTTAACCAGGACAAAACTGAAGTTTTAATCATCGGTCCTGAGGCTCAGAGAGAGAAACTCTTGTCTAAATTAGAGGCATTTTCACTATGTCCTTCGCTACAAGTGAAAAACCTGGGTGTTATTTTTGACTCTGAGCTTGGTTTTATCCCACATATTAAACATGTAACCAAAATTGGATTTTATCATCTAAAAAATATAGCCAGAGTCCGCCCTATTCTCTCTCGGGCCAACACGGAGATGTTGATGCATGCTTTTATTACCAGTCGCATTGATTACTGTAATGCCCTCCTCTCTGGTCTTCCTAAAAAAGAATATTTCAACTTTACAATTTTTACAAAACTCGGCAAGTCGTGTGCTGACGAAGACCAGAGGACAGGCCCACATTACACCGGTTTTAGAATCGCTGCATTGGCTCCCCGTGTGTTTCAGGATCGATTTTAAAGTTCTTTTATTGGTTTTTAAATGTCTTAATGGTCTTGGGCCTTCTTATCTCTCAGATCTGCTTTTACCATATGAACCCTCGCGGACCCTGAGGTCCTCTGGTACTGGCCTTTTGATTGTCCCTAAAGTCAGGACACATACTCACGGAGAGGCAGCTTTTCAGTGGTATGGTCCTCATCTGTGGAACAGCCTGCCGGAGGAGCTCAGGGCCGCAGAGAACGTACATGTTTTTAAGAACAGGCTCAAGACCCACCTTTTTAATTTAGCTTTTACTTAACGTTTATTTATGTTATGCTTATTTATTCTATCCTGTTATTCTATTATTAATTTAGGCTTTACCTAATATTTATTGATTTTATTCTTATTCATTTTTTAATCTTCTTACTCTATTTATATTTATATTTATATTGTATCCCGTTCTTATTTATTTTATCATTTTACCCTGTATATATCCTATTGTGTCATATCTCCAGTGTTTCCTCGGAGGGTACTCTCTGCACCGGGGCTGTGATCAACCATGGCTGCTGGGGCTCTGGGGGTCCTCTCAGCCTGGCTGGGGGGCTTCTTTGACTCCCTCCTGCTGTGTGCCCAGCCTGGAGGCTGCAGTCTGTGACCGGCTCCCGGTGCAGACGGCTCCCTGTTATAGTGTTTCCTCACTTGGCTCATGCGTACCCCAAGACCTTTTCACGAGTTGTATGTTCGGATATTTTCATATACACTCGAAGAGTCTCCGCTCTGTTCTATTTTACTCCTGTTTATATATTGTCCACATCTCCTTGTAATCATTGCTGCATCCTCCATCACTATGTGTGCAGCCTTCACACACAATAATGGCTAATGGAACATCACTGGACAATTCTATGAGGTTCAGCTATTTACACAAAAATGAAGGTAAGATTTTAAATGGTCATTCACAACGTCTGATGTCTTACCTGAGAATTTCAAGTGTACACTGTGGTCTTTCCAGTCCCGCAGACAAAAACTTTAATCCTGGTTCCTGCAGGTTATTGTTACTCAGGTCCAATTCTTTCAGACAAGAGGACTGGGAGCTGAGAACTGAGGACAGAGCTTCACAGCTTCTGTCTGAGAGGTTACAGCTCCTCAAACTGAAAGAGAGGAAAAAATAAATCTTATTTTTAGAGCATTTTTAGGATTAACTAAAAAAAACCTTTAGAACCTATACTCATACATTAAATATGCTTAGTAAAACAGAAATACCTCTAAAACCATAAACCAGTGTGAACCTGGTATAGTTATTGTGGGGGCTTTTTTCCCCCTAATGCTATTTTTTATGAAAATATGTGCTAAATGCAGTTCAAAACAAATGGTAAATGGACTGATTCTTATATAGCACTTTTCTACTCTCCCAGAGTACTGAAAGCACTGCGTACAACATGCCACATTCACCCAATCACTCCCATTCTCACAAGCACTGTCTCTAAACTGAGTGCTTTTCTAATGACATTCACACAAATTCAATTCAATTCAATTCAATTCAATTTTATTTATATAGCGCCAAATCACAACAAAAGTCGCCTCAAGGCGCTTCATAGATACAGAGAAAAACCCAACAATCATATGACCCCCTATGAGCAAGCACTTTGGCGACAGTGGGAAGGAAAAACTCCCTTTTAACAGGAAGAAACCTCCGGCAGAACCAGGCTCAGGGAGGGGCGGCCATCTGCTGCGACCGGTTGGGGTGAGAGAAGGAAGACAGGATAAAGACATGCTGTGGAAGAGAGACAGAGGTTAATAACAGATATGATTCAATGCAGAGAGGTCTATTAATACATAGTGAGTGAGAAAGGTGACTGGAAAGGAAAAACTCAATGCATCATGGGAATCCCCCGGCAGCCTACATCTATTGCAGCATAACAAAGGGAGGATTCAGGGTCACCTGGTCCAGCCCTAACTATATGCTTTAGAAAAAAGGAAAGTTTTAAGCCTAATCTTAAAAGTAGAGATAGTGTCTGTCTCCCGAATCCAAACTGGAAGCTGGTTCCACAGAAGAGGGGCCTGAAAACTGAAGGCTCTCCCTCCCATTCTACTTTTAAATACTCTAGGAACAACAAGTAGGCCTGCAGAGCGAGAGCGGAGCGCTCTAATAGGGTGATATGGTACTACAAGGTCATTAAGATAAGATGGGGCCTGATTATTTAAGACCTTGTATGTGAGGAGCAGGATTTTGAATTCAATTCTGGATTTAACAGGAAGCCAATGAAGGGAAGCCAAAACAGGAGAAATATGCTCTCTCTTTCTAGTCCCTGTCAGGACTCTTGCTGCAGCATTTTGGATTAGCTGAAGGCTTTTCAGTGAGTTTTTTGGACATCCTGATAATAATGAATTACAGTAGTCCAGCCTGGAAGTAATAAATGCATGAACTAGTTTTTCAGCGTCACTCTGAGACAGGATATTTTTAATTTTAGAGATGTTGCGCAAATGGAAGAAAGCAGTCTTACATATTTGTTTAATATGTGCGTTGAAGGACATGTCCTGGTCAAAAATGACTCCAAGGTTCCTCACCGCGTTACTGGAGGCCAAGGTAATGCCATCCAGAGTAAGAATCTGATTAGATACCATATTTCTAAGATTTTCAGGGCCGAGTACAATAACCTCAGTTTTATCTGAATTAAGAAGCAGAAAGTTAGCGGCCATCCAGGTCTTTATGTCTTTAAGACATTCCTGCAGTTTAACTAATTGGTGTGTGTTATCTGGCTTCATGGACAGATAGAGCTGGGTGTCATCTGCATAGCAGTGAAAGTGTATGCTATGTCTTCTAATGATGCTGCCTAAGGGAAGCATGTATAATGTAAACAGAATTGGTCCTAGCACTGAACCCTGTGGAACTCCATAATTAACCTCAGTGTGTGAAGAGGACTCTCCATTTACATGCACGAATTGGAGTCTATTAGATAGATATGATACAAACCACTGCAGTGCAGTACCTGTAATACCTACAGCATGTTCTAATCGCTCTAATAGGATATTATGATCAACAGTATCGAACGCTGCACTGAGGTCTAGCAGGACAAGCACAGAGATGAGTCCACTGTCAGAGGCCATAAGAAGATCATTTGTAACCTTCACTAAAGCTGTTTCTGTGCTGTGCTGAGCTCTGAAACCTGACTGAAACTCTTCAAATAAACCATTCCTCTGCAGATGATCTGTTAGCTGTTTGACAACTACTCTTTCAAGGATTTTTGATATGAAAGGAAGGTTGGAGATTGGCCTATAATTAGCTAAGACTGCTGGGTCTAGAGATGGCTTTTTGAGTAAAGGTTTAACTACAGCCAGCTTGAAGGCCTGTGGTACATAGCCGATTATTAGAGATAGGTTGATCATATTTAAGATCGAAGAATTAATTAATGGCAGGACTTCTTTGAGCAGTTTTGTAGGAATGGGGTCTAAAAGACACGTTGATGGTTTGGAGGAAGTAATTATTGAAGTTAACTCAGAAAGATCAATTGGAGAAAAAGAGTCTAACTTAACATCAATGGTACTAAGAGTAGCTGTAGATAATATTACATCTGTGGGATGATTATTGGTAATTTTTTCTCTAATGATAAAAATTTTATTTGTGAAGAAGTTCATGAAGTCATTACTAGTTAACGTTAAAGGGATGGTTGGCTCAAAAGAGCTCTGACTTTTTGTCAGCCTGGCTACAGTGCTGAAGAGAAACCTAGGGTTGTTCTTATTTTCTTCAATCAGTGATGAATAGTAAGATGTTCTGGCTTTGCGGAGGGCTTTCTTATAAAGCAGCAAACTATTTCTCCAGGCTAAATGATGATCCTCTAGATTTGTGACACGCCATTTCCTCTCCAGATTACGAGTCATCTGCTTTAGGGTACGTGTTTCAGAATTATACCACGGAGTCAGGTACTTCTGATTTGAGGCCTTAGTTTTCACAGGAGCTACAGTATCCAGAGTCGTACGTAGTGAGGAGGTGAAATTATTAACAAGATAATCGACCTCTGTTGGGGTAGCGTTCAGATAGCTGCTTTGCTCTGTGTTGGTACAGGGCATTGGAGATGATAACAGTGGGTGGATTATATTCTTAAACTTAGTTACTGTCAGGGTTCCTGGGTCGTTGACCCAGTGATTTCAGTTTGTTCATGTTCAGTTTGGTTCACCACATTAATGTTCTCACTTCCTGTTTTTTCCCGTGTCAGCTTGTCTCCCGTGTCATTAGTCAGATTATGTTCAGCCCTGTACTCACCTGTTTCCAATCATTGTCATCATCCACCTGTGTATTTAAGTTCCTCGGTTTCACCAGTTCTCTGTCGTGTCATTGATGTTAATGATGTATGTCTGATGTCGTCTGTATGTCCAGTCAGTCAGTCAGTCAGTCCTTAGTTCATTCATTCATTCAGTCAGCCAGCCATTTCCTCCCTCTGTACTGTTTGCTCACTCCTTCGGCAATAAACATCCACCTTCACCTACCTGCCTGTGAGTCCAGCGTTTGGGTCCTCCTCCTCTCATCCACGACACTACCCTTGACAGAATGACACGACCCCGCGTTGTGGACCCAGCGGACCCTGAACTTTTCGAGCGGCAGGAGGCAGCGCTCCTTCGCTGGACGGAGGGGCTTCGGGGAAAACAGCGGCTCTTCGCGGAGAGAGAGCGCGTCTTCGAGGGGACTCGCCTGGCTCTGGGCGGGCCTCGGAGACGCCACGTTCCCCCACCTGCTGCCTCAGCTGCACCGGAGCATTCGCCGCGGAGAGTGGGCGTCACAGCCCAAGCTTCGGCCGCTCGCTCTCCCGCCGCTTCGCTCCTCGCTCGCCCGCCAGCCTTTTCACTCTCCAGCCTTTCCGCCTCGCCACGGCACGGCGGCTACACCTCCCATCTCTGCTCAGCGGAGGCTACCGCGCCAGAGGCTCAGCCGTTTACCCGGCCCGCTTCCTCTTCCCGGGGAAAGCGGCGCACACGCCGCCATAAAACGGACTCTGTTCAGCAACTCCCGGTGGTGAGTTCCAGTGACTGTTTTCCACACCCCTCATCTGATTATCCACTTAAAACACACAACAGACTCTTTTCTGATTCATGGGGAGTTTCCCTCCTTGAGGATGATGTGGACTGGGAAGACTTTTTCTGCTCTGGCTCCCCAAAGACTGTTCAGTCAAAAACTGTAAATAGTGGTGGCAGAAAGACCAGAATACAACCCGATAGACCTGTCAGTGTCGCTCACCCAGTCGTTATTTCCACTCCTATCAGTCAGCCTACACCCACTCCAGTGCCAGCTCCCAGGAGGAGGGCAGCTGCGACCCAGTCTACCTCCACACCCGCTCCTGTTTCTCGGGTGGGGGTGACTGGTGTCCAGCCACCTTCTGTGCCTGTCCCAGCGCCCAGGCTGAGGGCAGCCAGAACCCAGCTTGACCTCCCTGGAGGCTTGGAAGAGCTAACTGGTCCACCTACTACTTCACCCTTTCATCCACCTCCTGATCCAGCTTTTCACGCCCTCGCAGTATCACTGGTTAGACTAGCTGAACTGTCCCCTGCCCAGGCACCAGCCTTACGAGCCCAAGCCGTAATGTTATCTCCGTCACTAGCTCACTCTTTAGCTCAGCCATTAGCCTCACCGGCCTCTGTTTATCCGTCAGTCTCCTTAGTCCAATCGGTTCCCTCACCTGCTGTCCAGTCTCCTGCTGCCCTCCAGTCAGTTCAGCCACCTGTAGCTCAGTCTCCACCTGTCCTCCAGTCACCTGTAGCTCAGTCTCCACCTGTCCTCCAGTCACCTGTAGCTCAGTCTCCACCTGTCCTCCAGTCACCTGTAGCTCAGTCTCCACCTGTCCTCCAGTCACCTGTAGTCCAGTCTCCACCTGTCCTCCAGTCACCTGTAGTCCAGTCTCCACCTGTCCTCCACTCTTCTGTAGTCCAGTCTGCCACCCAGTGCCCTGTAGTCCAGTCGCCTCCTGTTTCCCAGTCACCTGTCCACCATCCCGTCCAGTTCCCGGACCTGCAGCCACAGCACCCAGAGCCAGCTGTGAGCCTTCCTGCTCCTCAGCCAGGGGTTTCCACACCCGCTGGCCCGGCCGCTCCTCAGCCAGGGGTTTCCGCACCCGCTGGCCCGGCCGCTCCTCAGCCAGGGGCCTCCGCGCCTACTGGCCCTGCCTGTCTCCGGCCAGAGGCCTCCGCGCCTGCATCGCCCGGCCCGGCCTCAGCTGCACCCACGCCCGGCCCGGCCTCAGCTGCACCCACGCCCGGCCCGGCCTCAGCCTCAGAGCCTTCGTCTGCGGCAGCCTCAGAGCCTTCGTCTGCGGCAGCCTCAGAGCCTTCGTCTGCGGCAGCCTCAGAGCCTTCGTCTGCGGCAGCCTCAGAGCCTTCGTCTGCTGCAGCCTCAGAGCCTTCGTCTGCGGCAGCCTCAGAGCCTTCGTCTGCGGCAGCCTCAGAGCCTTCGTCTGCTGCAGCCTCAGAGCCTTCGTCTGCTGCCGCCTCAGAGCCTTCGTCTGCTGCCGCCTCAGAGCCTTCGTCTGCTGCAGCCTCAGAGCCTTCGTCTGCTGCAGCCTCAGAGCCTTCGTCTGCTGCAGCCTCAGAGCCTTCGTCTGCTGCAGCCTCAGAGCCTTCGTCTGCTGCAGCCTCAGAGCCTTCGTCTGCTGCAGCCTCAGAGCCTTCAGCCTCAGAGCCTTCAGCCTCAGAGCCTTCAGCCTCAGAGCCTTCAGCCTCAGAGCCTTCAGCCTCAGAGCCTTCAGCCTCAGAGCCTTCAGCCTCGCCTGGTCCAGCAGCTAAACGGCCGTTTTCTAGACCGCTGGCTGAGCCACTGGCCGGGCGCCATCGCCGTCGTGGGCGGCCCCCGGACCCTCTTCGCCTGAGTGGCCGCCGTCGCCTTCCGCGCGGCCGGCCCCCGGACCGCCTTCGCCTGAGTGGCCGCCGTCGCCTTCCGCGCGGCCGGCCCCCCGAACTATGTCCACGTCGCCGCCGTCGCCTTCCGCACGGTCGGCCCCCTGAACTGTCTCGTCTCGGCCACGGGCCGCGTGGACGCCCACCTGAACTGTCTCGTCTCGGCCACGGGGGCGCCCACCTGAACTGTCTTGGTGTGGACTCCGTCCCTCCGTCCTGGGCCCCCTCCGCCCGCCCTGTTCTGGTTTTTTTTTCTTTCTCTTTTGGCCGTCGGGTGCCGGCCTTTGGAGGGGGGGGTACTGTCAGGGTTCCTGGGTCGTTGACCCAGTGATTTCAGTTTGTTCATGTTCAGTTTGGTTCACCACATTAATGTTCTCACTTCCTGTTTTTTCCCGTGTCAGCTTGTCTCCCGTGTCATTAGTCAGATTATGTTCAGCCCTGTACTCACCTGTTTCCAATCATTGTCATCATCCACCTGTGTATTTAAGTTCCTCGGTTTCACCAGTTCTCTGTCGTGTCATTGATGTTAATGATGTATGTCTGATGTCGTCTGTATGTCCAGTCAGTCAGTCAGTCAGTCCTTAGTTCATTCATTCATTCAGTCAGCCAGCCATTTCCTCCCTCTGTACTGTTTGCTCACTCCTTCGGCAATAAACATCCACCTTCACCTACCTGCCTGTGAGTCCAGCGTTTGGGTCCTCCTCCTCTCATCCACGACACTACCCTTGACAGTTACAGTGCTTTCAGAAAGACATCTACTTTGATAAAGTCTACTCTTCACCGCTGTGTAATCAGTTATTGTAAAAGTAAATGTTATCAGGAAATGATCAGACAGGAGAGGGTTTTCAGGAAACACTGTTAAATGTTCAGGTTCGATGCCATATGTTAGAACAAGATCTAGAGTGTGATTAAAGTGGTGGGTGGGTTCTTTTACATTTTGAGAGAAACCAATTGAGTCTAATAACAGATTAAATGCCATGTTGAGGCTGTCATTTTTAGCATCTACATGGATGTTAAAATCACCCACAATAATTATTTTATCTGAGCTCAGAACTAAATTAGATATAAAGTCTGAGAAATCAGACAGAAACTCTGTGTAAGGCCCAGGTGGACGATAGATGATAACAAGTAAGACTGGTTTCTGAGTTTCACAGCTGGGGTGGACAATGTTAAGCATCAGGCTTTCAAATGAATTAAAAGTCTGTCTTGGTCTTTCATTAATTAATAGGCTGGTGTGAAAAATTGCTGCCACACCGCCCCCTCGGCCTGTGCTTCGAGATTTCTGGTAGTTAGAATGGCTCGGGGGTGTTGATTCATTTAAACTAACATAATCATCCTGCTGCAACCAGGTTTCTGTAAGGCAGAGTAAATCAATTTGTTGATCAATTATTAAGTCATGTACTAACAGAGACTTGGAGGAGAGAGACCTAATATTTAATAATCCACATTTCACTGTTTTACTCTTTGGTTCAGATGTGGATACTGTATTGTTCTTTCTTTGTGATTGTTTATGTTTAAGTTGTTTGTTGCTGGTTTTTAGTTTGTTTTTTGTCTTTTTGGAAGCTGACACAGTCTCTATGGAGATGGGTTTTTGGGGGGGTAGCAGGAGGAGAGAAGCTGCAGAGAAGCGTGTAAGACTGCAACTCTGCTTCCTGGTCCCAACTCTGGATAGTCATATTTTGGGGGGTTTAATAAATTTGTCCATATTTCTAGAAATGAGAGCTGCTCCATCCAAAGTGGGATGGATGCCATCTCTCCTAACAAGACCAGGTTTCCTCCAGAAGGTTTGCCAATTATCTATGAAGCCCACATCGTTTCTGGGACACCACTCAGACAGCCAGCAATTTAAGGAGAACATGCGGCTAAACATGTCACTCCTGGTCTGATTGGGGAGGGGACCAGAGAAAACTACAGAGTCCGACATTGTTTTGGCAAAGTTGCACACCGATTCAATATTGATTTTAGTTCACACTCCGATGGATGCATCGGAGAGCAACTTGGGGTTAGTATCTAAAATATTCTTATTTACTACACACTAGACCTTGGTATAGCACCATAGTTCATCCTCTCTCTGAAACATGACATTTTTATTCTTTCTCCTTTAAGCCCACCATCCCTAAATTCAAATTTTGTTCATTGGCCATTTTGAGAAAGCATGCAACAATCAATCCCAGTGAGCTTTAGCTCCTGGGTTTAAAATAACAACAACAACAACAACAAAACCCAAACAAAACAAAAAAAAAGGAGTATGTGAGGGAAGTGAGCTCCTATTACAAAGCTTAGTGTCAGGATTCCTGGGTCGTTGACCCAGTGTTTTCTGTTCAGGTACACTGTTTATTTCCCACTCATCTCATTGCCTGTGTGTAACCCATATCAACTACGTACTGTCACATGACCCACGTTAGCTGATTTGAGGTCCGTCTCCTGATTTGCTCCTTCCATATCATGGCAAGGATGAAAACCGACTGTGGAGGGATACTTCCGGGTTTGACTTCTGCTGTGGCTGTAAGCTTATGGCGTTTAGAACGGCGTTGGAAAACAAAGCGTTTTCTTTTCTCAATTTGACTATGAAATCTTATCACCTCAGTGTTTTTAACATCTACCAAATACAACCTTTTAGTTGTCAGTAATGAGTCGATCATTTCTGCAGTTAAAATGCTTTTGTTCGGCAGCGTTCTGACCGCAAGCAGAACTCCGGTTTGAAAACTGCTGTTTTTAAACACTCTTATTTATTTAAGCATTTAAATGGGCTTTTTTTTTTAAACAAAGTGTACTTGACTGATTGTTGTTATGTGTTGCCTTGAATTCGGCTATGCTGTCAGTTAGTTGTTTTTCTTTATTGTTGTTTTTCTATTTGTTTGTAGTGAACACTACTGGAATGTATAGATTATGCTACATAGCCAAAATGATTAATAATTTAACTATGGTACCTTTGTAAAATATGATGATGATAGTTATCATGATTCACATTGTCGCATAGAATTGTAGAAATTTTTTTTCTGCAATTCTGCCCTATCGCCCCCCATCACTTCCCCTGCCAGTGGCAGACGCCCTCAGACATTGGTGCGTTGGTGGTTCTTTGTGTCCGGGGATGGGCGTCCAGGTACACACCGGCTCACTCCTTGGTGGCTACTTGTTGGGGCCTGGAGCCTGGGGCTTGCTCGGGCCACTTCGGGGGTGGGGTGCCCTCAGCTTCTCGGCCTGGGGCTCGGTCACTCTGGCACAGCTGGCTGCTGGCGGAGCTCACGGGCATGTCACTGCAACCCTCCCTGGCTTCTGCTCCGCAGCTGCTGAGTGACCCCTCATCTGGGACTCTCCTCAGCTCTTTCTGGGATAGCGGCGCGGCTGCCCCTCTGTTGGTCTTCCTTGGTGTCTTGTGCTCTGAGGGCTTCTGGATGTCTGGAGTTTTGATCTCCTCCATACCTGCTTCATGCCCTGGAGGACGGGGCTGTGGCTCCCCCACACCCTCTAGCAGATCATTACATGAAGGAACCTTATAAATACAAGTGTGTGCATGCTCACAGGTGTACACACGGGTGCTCACACACACAAACTACACCCTTTTTGGCTCCTACCTCAAAGCACACTGTGTTCTGTTGATCTTATGTGCTGCACAATAATGTTTAATATTTAGTATTTACTATTATATACCCATAGATAATTGTGATGTTGTTTATTATATTGCTCTCGTTTTCTTCTGCTTGTTTTCTCTTTTTCTTCCTCAAAAGGTGATCCAGGTGATTGATATATGAATTTTTTGTCTGCTTATTTTGTTGGTTTTTGTTTTTTGCCCTTTATCCCTGTCCCTCTTCTCCGCTTTTTTCTTTCCCTCTTTCTTTCTCCCCTTTCTTTTCCCCAGTCAAGTCTGTCCCGTATTTAGCTAGTGAAAATAAAATAACAATAAAAGGTGAATCAAATAGACCATTACAGCAAGGCTGGGATGGTCCATTTGGTAAAGTAAATCCGTTGGGCATTTTTCTTCACCTTTAGACAATAATTCTGATGGCAAAAGAGCCAAACGGGACAGGCAACAACAAAAAAAAAGAAAAAGAAAAAAAACTTATTGAGTGGAAAAAAGTTAGCATATTTATATTATGCTCACATAGCTGTGTCGCTAGCGGTCACGTAGCACATCGTTATATACCAGCTAGCCAAATTTCAGTAACCCTACAAATGTCACTGCTGTTTAGTTTTCTGTCTTCATTTATGTCGGAAGTGATAGCAGAGCTGTACGTTTGAATTTGTTTCCAAAATCCCTTAGTGCTATATTGTATTTAGATGGAAGCTAGCGAGCTAACTTCCTGCTAATTTCTGACTCTGTTAAATGTCATAAATTCCGTTTTCATGGATGCCTGGATGTTAAACTCAATTGTTACACCTGGTAGAGCAGAACGCTAATCATTTTATTACAGATGGAAGACTTTAGACAATTTTTCCACTCTCAGTGATGCCACAGTGATCGTTTGATTTATGGACCTGCAGCGGAGTTTGAGCCCAGACATGGCTAGTGACGTCAGACTTAAAGACCGGATTACATGAAACTGGACCCTAAGGAGGAATTCCTGAAAAACTGAACTTTAAAAGAAACATAGAAGAGGACCAAAAGGACTCTTAACAAAAGGACTCTTGCACAGAGAATCACAACATTACACTGTAAAATCGAATTAGTTCACATAACTAAAAAAAAAAAAAACCATGTAAACTCGTTGCCTCAAGAAAATTGAGTAAAGTTTACTTAAGATGACCTAGTTAAGGCAACTTATTCACTTAGAGTACAGAGTAAAAACCTATGTAGTTTCCAGAACTCAAAAAAAAAAATGCAAACTCGTTGCCTCAAAAAAACTAAGTAAAGCTTACTTGAGATGACTGTTAGGACAACTTATTCATTGCAAGTATGCAGTATTAAGAATAACTTGATACTTCTGACTGTACAATACTAATTGTTTACCTACTGACAAACATTTCAAGTTCAACTAAATTAAAAACAATTTGTGGTACCATTAATATGATTAAAAATAATCAACAACACTTTTTGTAATGATGTTAAAATCAGCCCAACTTTTATTTTCAAATGCAAAAAAGTATAACAGCCAACATACTGGACACTGTTCTCTTGAACAACAAACAATTATATTGCCCAAATCCTTGGTTAAATTTTAAAACTAGTGTAAATATGTTTGGTTTAATTTAAGGAAAATAATTCTTTGTAAAATAAAATCCTTGGTTAAAGTCTCTATTAAAATATTTGCAAACTCTAAAATGTATACTTTAAAATGTAATTGTTTATAAAAAGTGTAAAATGCAAGGTAGACACATTTTGTGTATTTAAGAACCACAGTTTATTTCATCTTCATTTTTTGAAATTACTCACTCTGTGATTAAAAACCAATGAATGTAAAAGTAACTTAAACTGGGTTAAATGATAGTTTAGACAAAAGTATTTAGCTTTAGCTATGTTAAGTGGCTTTACTGAAGTGTATATATTTTTGTTATTTCATTTGTAATGCATTTAATTTATCTGAATGATTAATGAAATGTTCTTTATTTTTTGTGTTGAAAGGTTTTTCACCTATCTACCTACCTATCCATCTATCAGCTATCTAACTAGCTGGTCAAAATAAAGTGAGTGAAATTCAAAGTCTGGTCTTTTTCAAGTGTGGGCACCTCACAGACAGAGAAAACTTGACAATCACTGTTATAATCTTACAATGAAACAAAGTCTCAGATGTAATTATTCTGAAAATAAGTTTAGGCCTACCACAAGTTTGTTTTGTACTTACTTATATAATCAAAATAAAATATATTTATTGTTCTTTCACAAATGCAGTCTCTGATTTAAACAACACATTTGTTTTTCATTCCAACACAGTAGCTGGAATGTTATAATATTTTAAGGATGGCTTGTTTCCAGTCCAGGCATTAGTGCCTGAATGACTATCATGGATCGAGGTGATCCAAATTTAAGTACAGAAGAAAGTCTTTAACTTCCCTTAAGTACAGTGGCAGTGGATGTGGGTTGGAGATGCAATGAGCTTGAACCTGCAGGCGACCATCTTCACTGACCACACCATCTGTGATGGAGGACTCATCTCTCCTGGTGTCCTACAAGCAAACAATCATATTTTTTGGAACATGAACTTGCTTTCTTAAAACATTTTTTTCTGCATTTGGTATAAAACAGACTCGAATTTAGACAACCTCAGGCTCCCTCCCCACCAGAGAGGTGACATTCAATGTCCCACTTGTCAGTCTGGATAGCCGTGACCACCATCCGACACACAATAATAATAATAATGGATTGCATTTATATAGCGCTTTTCGGGACTCCTCAAAGCGCTTTACAATTCCACTATTCATTCACTCTCACATTCATACACTGGTGAAGGCAAGCTACAGTTGTAGCAACAGCTGCCCTGGGGCAGAGTGACAGAGGCGAGGCTGCCATATTGCGCCATCGGCCCCTCTGGCCAACACCAGTAGGCGGTAGGTGAAGTGTCTTGCCCAAGGACACAACGACCGAGACTGTCCGAGCCGGGGCTCGAACCGGCAATCTTCCAATTACAGGACGAACACCCAACTCTTGAGCCACGATCACTCCAGATGATAATGTCATCAAAAATGTCATGAAAGCATCATTTCAAAAACAGCTATTCAAACATGGCCAATGACTTTCATTCTAATGATGTGCAAAATGATTTGGTCACAAAACAAATTTTGCTGTTAGAAAACTTGCAGACTTCACTATATACAGTAGAGACCCTCTAAACTAAGTTTGGGGGATGTGATCTTTCAAGAAATGCAGACAAAACTGTTGTTGTTTGTTTTCTTACACAGCATGTCTTGTAGAATTAACTTGCGTCACCAGCAACAGCATAGTGCAGTCATATCTCAAGTCTAATAACAGAAGACAGGAAAAGATCAGTAACGAAACAACTTCCCCAAACCAAAGCACAAATAAAACAATAAGTAAAACAGGCTGATCTAAAGTATGATGAAAGTTCAGCCTGATTAATATAAATGTCACTGACAGTTGCTAATATATTGGAAAACCAAACTACTTACTGATGTCTTTCTGTCCAACAGTAGGCGTGCTGGTCCCAAGCCTCAAAGACAGTAAGAAGCAAGCAGAGGGAGAAAAAACAGAAAATTTTTCAGAAGTTGATTTGATCCTTAATGGCTGTGCAATCATTGTAAGATAGAGTTTGCTTATGTTGTTAAATAAAGGCTAGATTTAACATTAGATATAAATGCCACGGATGTTCAAAATGCCACAAAGCATAAACGAAAAAATAGACGTCTCCAAAAACGGAGCATTTTTGCAAATATGTGATGTCTTGAAAAAGTCGAGCAGATACTTGAACTTTACACAGCTACATTCTCGCCTGAAAACATCGTAAAAGTTTATTTTGTGACCCAGAAAAAGTTATGTTTTTTAGCTGCGCTCATCCGCCATTGCCGCGCTTACAAGTACACACAGGCTCCGACAACCGCGGCCGACAAATGCGATCCTCCTTTTCCCCAGACTACCCTTTCTGGGTCACAAAATAACCTTTTAAGATATTTTCAGGCGAGAATGTAGCTATGTAATGCTCAAATATCTACTTAATTTTTCAAAATATCACATATTTGCAAAAGTGCTTCCACGTTTTCGGAGAGCTCTGTTATCCACCAGCGCGATAGCTGACCGGGAGGTCAAGGCTTGATAGTGTCCGCAAGCACAGCTAACTGCCGGCGTATCGCTTTCAATCCCCGAGCGGTCTTTTGGTACTCCGGTAAAACATGATATATATAGTTAGTTAGTTATGGCTATGGATTGAAAATACCCCCCACACCCCACCCCTAACGGCTGCACCTCCAGAAGAATTTTGTTTGGGCTCTTATCTCACTTTTTTATTACAAACAATCAACAGAAAATTTCACAGACATATTTTTATATAAGGTTTTTAAGGCTGTGGTGTTAATTTTTAAGTAACATGAGCCCAGCGGCAGTAGCAATGCTAGGCTAACACTAACTAGCTAGCAAGATTATAAACCTGGTGCTAAACTAAGAGAAGCCACAAAATCAGTTTGAATAAGGGTAAACATTTACTCACCAAGTCAATGTATTAGGTAAAGATCCACAGCAATGACAACAACAATATCTTGAGCTGAAGCTTCTCCAGGTTTGCTCAACATATTACAGAAAAAATGCTGGCACCATGAACATGCAGACTGATCCGTGCTAGGGAGGAGGACGGTAGTGACGTGGCATTTTAAAACTGCATCTTTTATCCTTCCGCACTGAGAAGCAAAACTTCCAGCTTAGTTCCAGCCTAGTTTTTCCAAGTTAAGAAAACTCAAATAAATGGAGTTTATCATAAGTTTGCATAAAAAGTAACTGGTAACTTATTTAAATCTAGTTCTAATAACAAATTGATCAAAATTGAGTTCAGCCTATTTAATATTTTTAATTAATGACAATATTAGATTTTATAGTGTAGTTTATTAATTAATTGCGGTACATTTAGGGCGACTGTGGCTCATGGGGTTGGGAAGCGCATCTGTAACCGAAAGGTCACTGGTTCAATCCCTGGGCTCTCTGTCCTGGTCGTTGTGTCCTTGGGCAAGACACTTTACCCTATCGCCTACTGGTGTTGGCCAGAGGGGCCGATGGCGCGATATGGCAGCCTCGCTTCTGTCAGTCTGACCCAGGGCAGCTGTAGCTACAACTGTAGCTTGCCTCCACCAGTGTGTGAATGTGAGAGTGAATGAATAGTGGTATTGTAAAGCACTTTGGGTGCCTTGAAAAGCGCTATATAAATGCAATCCATTATTATTATTTATTTATGTTGTTTTGTATTTATTATTTTGTTCCATTTCCCCCTTCCTCCATTTAGTCAATATATTTTTAGTTTTTCCTAAACAAAAATTTGCAGCCTCTGGTTTCATCATTCACACAATCTAGGCTTCATAAAGAACTATTTCTTCTGCGCGTCTGTCAGTAAACTCAACCATTGCAATAAAACTACCCCTTAAATAAACTTGTGTTACATGTGTTTTGTGTTTCAGTTACCTCTGTGTGTTTTTACTCAGATTAAGTTCTACTGTGTATTCACCGGTCTCTCATTATCATCTTCATCTGTCCGTGTATTTAAGTCCTCAGTTTCCCTCAGTTCATGGTTGTGTCATTGTAGATGTGATGTTGTCTTGCCGTCGTCCCTGTGACTGTTTTCAGTTCAGCCAGCCAGCCAGTTATTCAGCCAGCCAGTCATTCAGTCAGCCAGTCCTCCATTTCATGTTCTGTTCATCCACTCTGAATAATAAACAGGGCCTTAAGTTTGTCACTCATCAACGAGTCCTGTGTTTGAGTCCTCTTCTCTATCGCTCCACACCACGACCCGTGACAGAATGACACGACCACGTGTTGTGGACAGAGTGGACTCTGACCTCTTCGAGCGGCAGGAGGCAGCACTCTTTCGCGGAGATGGAGCATGTCTTTACAGGGACTCGTCTGGCTCTTTGGGGGCCTCAGGGATGCCGCATTGTTCCGCCTGCTGCCTCACCTGCATCGGAGCATTCGCCGCGGAGAGTAGCGTCACTGGCCAAGCTTCGGCCAGTCGCTCTCTCGCCGCTCTGCTTCTCGCTCGCCTGCCAGCCGCTTGATAATTTTTCTCAGATCATTATTTCTTCACCTACCTTTCAGCCTGTTCCGGTTTCATCACCCCAGGCCATTGTTAAAAATATTCAAGCACCTAAACCTGTCAGTATTGATCATCCAGTCATTTCCACCCCTATCAGTCAACCAACACCCTTTCCTGGGCCTGCTCCCAGGGTGAGGGCAGCTGTGACCCAGTCTACCTCCACACTCGTTCCTTTTCCTCGGGTCGGGGTGACTGGTGTCCAGCCACTTCCCGTGCCTGTCCCAACACCCAGGGTGAGGGCGGCCAGGATCACACCTGACCTCCTTAGAGGCTCAGCTGAGGCTCTCCAGCCATTGGAGGCTCAGAAGAGCTAGCCTGTCCACCTACAAGTCTACCATTTTATCCACCTCATCCCTCTCCCGACCCAGCTTTTCAGGCATTAGCGTGATCCCTGGTTAAATTAGCAGACAAATTCCCAGCTCAAGCACCCAGTTTACTAGCTCAGGCTGCAGCTCTCCCATCATCACCAGTCCAGCTAGTTCACCTACCTGCTCAGGTTGCTGTTCAAACTTCTCCAGCCATTGGCCTCCCAGTCTTCAGCCCAGCAAGGCCACCTGGGTTGGCTGGCAGACTGTTTACTTAGCCTGGCAGGGCGAAGGACACTGTCTCAGCTGAACTATGGACACACACTTACATACACTTACACTGATAAGCACTCACTCATCCCCCCTTCCAAATGCCTTCGGTGCTTGTTCCCTCCTGGAGAATACGGCGGGTCTGGGCCCGCGCTGGAGAGACAGTGGCAGGATGACTGCTGTGTTTGCCTAGGATTACTCCTCACCCCGTACCCAACCCTGTTGCTGGTCACGTGCTCCATAATGTTATGCTGTGGACATTTATGTGCTTTCTGTGCAGAGGAGTTTTTTTGTTTCCTGTTCTCATGCTGTCCTCCCATAGGAGCCCAGCATGATTAGAGGTCTCTTTTTTTCCTCACTTTGCCATTGTAGTGTACATTTCAGTGGTTTTCTGTAATGTATCCAGTCTCTTGCCCAGTCACTCATTCATCCTCATGTTCAGTTTCCTGACCTGTAGCCACAGCATTTGGAGCCGGCTGTGAGCTTTCTCGCTCCACAGCCCGGGGTTTCCGCACCGCTCCACTGGCTCCCATGCTGTCGCCTGCAGCTGCTGCTCCGCCTCCAACAGCTCCCATGCCATTGCCTGCAGCTGCTGCTCCGCCGCCATCTCCTTGTCCACATAGGATTTGGCATCAGTGGCCACCTTCCGGGCCGCTGACTAGACTTCGTCGCCGGCGGGGTCGACCTCCGGACCTGCTCACTTGCTGCCACTGCCTTCCGCGTGGCCGGCCTCTGGACCTGCTCATTCGCCATCTTCCTCGCGGCCACCGCCATCTTCCTCGCAGTCGCCCACTGGACCTGCTCAGTCGCCGTATTCTACGTAGCCGCCCACCTAACCGCTTTGTTACGACTCTGTGAAATATACTCTCTCTTTCTAGTCCCTGTCAGTTGTCATTTTCTAGTCACTTGTCATGGACTCATGCATCATTATATTTTTATTCGGCCGAGTTTTATGTTTTTATTTTTTCTTTGCCCTTCAGGGTATTTTTAGTGTTGTAAATAAACTGTATTCATTTATTATTGACTTTTAACAGGGTAGTACGTATTCTGTGTCTGTGATCACCCCCTGCTGCTCTCCCCATTGTAGAGGGGATTCCCCTCTAGCTTACACCTGTGACAGAAACATGACAAGCAATGGGAGGTGGGTAAGGGGAGTGAGTGGGCCGAGGGCAGACGGCAACATCCGGTCCTGCAGCCAGAGTCCAGCGCAGGACACGCAGATTTGCCCACCGACCCTGGCAGGAGATAAGCAATTGAAGGTGTTTGGAGTTGGAGTGCGTGTGTGTCTATTGTCAGTGTAGATGGTTGCATGTGTATGCGCATGTCCGGTATCAGACTGGGAGTCTGCAGGTGGCCATGAAGAAGGGACAAAGAGTACTCATAAGAGTCCTGTTATTATGGGAAGATTTTTTGTTGTTCCAGTCAGCTTTGACCTTGGCAGGCCTTCAGCTGGCGCCAGTGGAATAGCCGCATGAGTGAAGATGGTGAATGTTTGGGCTTAGTGTGAACAACTGAATCTAATTTTTGCAGTTGGTCTGATGTTTGTCACTGGTCACCAATTTTCTCGATTCTCTCAATTCCTGTTCTCCTTCTCCAAGATCTTATCCATATTGCGGAGCCATGAGCTTCTTCAAGATCTTCTCAATATTGCATTCAATAAACACTGATTTGTTGGAGTTTAATGTTTATTGTTGTCAAATTATTAATACGTTTAATGTTACCAATTGTGCCAAAGATAGAAAATGGCGTCAACAATATTTTTGTGTTTGGAAATAAAAGAATAAGTACATATTTACTTACAGAGCTTTGTTGGAAGCTTTGACCACTGGCAGCAGCCTCAGAAGAGCCTCCTCTGAAGCAGAGTATTCCTTCAGATCAAACACATCCAGATCTTCTTCTGATGACAGTAAGATGAAGACCAGAGCTGACCACTCAGCAGGAGACAGTTTATCTGTGGAGAGACTTCCTGATCTCAGAGACAGTTGGATCTCCTGCACTAGAGAACGATGATTCAGTTCATTCAGACAGTGGAACAGATTGATGCTTTTCTCTGTAGACAGATCCTCACTGAGCTTATTTTTGATGTACTGTACTGTTTTCTTATTGGTCTGTGAGCTACTCCCTGTGTGTGTCAGCAGTCCTCGTAAGAGATTCTGATTGGTTTGCAGTGAAAGACCCAGGAGGAAGCGGAGGAGCAAATCCAGGTGTCCATTTGGACTCTGTAAGGCCTTGTCCACAGCAGTCTGGTAGAAGTCTGTCTCTGCTGATTCTTTTGTTTCAGACTTCTTAGAAGTTGTTTGTTGTTCTTCCAGCAGATTGAGTCCGGAGTTGATGAAGGTCAGATGGACATGAAGAGCAGCCAGAAACTCCTGAACACTCAGATGGATGAAGCAGAACACCTTGTCGTGGTACAGTTCTCGCTTGTCTTTAAAGATCTGTGTGAACACTCCTGAGTACACTGAGGCTGCTGTGATATCAATGCCACAATCTGTCAGTTCAGATTCATAGAAGATTAGATTTCCTTTCTGCAGCTGATCAAAGGCAAGTTTTGCCAGATACTCAATCATCTTCCTGCTCTCTGGACTCCAGTGTGGATCTGTCTCAGTTTTTCCATCATACTTTATGTTCTTTCGTTTGGCTTGTACTACGTGGAAGTGGGTGTACATCTCTGTCAGGGTCTTGGGCAGCTGTCCTCTCACTCTGGTTTTCAGCACATCCTCCAGAACTGTAGCAGTGATCCAGCAGAATATTGGGATATGGCACATAATGTGGAGGCTTCGTGATGTCTTAATGTGAGAGATGATCCTGCTGGCCTGCTCCTCATCTCTAAATCTCTTCCTGAAGTACTCTTCCTTCTGTGGGTCAGTGAACCCTCTGACCTCTGTCACCATGCTGACACACTCAGGAGGGATCTGATTGGCTGCTGCAGGTCGTGTAGTTATCCAGAGGTGTGCAGAGGGAAGTAGTTTGCCCCTGATGAGGTTTATCAGCAGCACATCCACTGAGGTGGACTTTCTAGGGTCAGTCAGGATTGTAGTTTTGTCAAAGTCCAGAGGAAGTCGACACTCATCCAGACCATCAAAGATGAACAGAACCTGGAAGTCTTCAAAGCTGCAGATTCCCACTTCTTTGGTTTCAGTAAAGAAGTGATTAAGCAGTTCCACTAAGCTGAACTTTCTATCTTTCAGCACATTCAGCTGTTTGAAAGTGAATAAAAATATGAACTGGATGTCCTTGGCTTTGCCTTCTGCCCAGTCAAGGGTGTATTTCTGTGTTAAGACTGTTTTTCCGATGCCAGCCACTCCTAATGTCAGCACTGTTCTGATTGGTTCATCTCTTCCAAGTGAGGCTTTAAAGATGTCTTCTAATCTGATTGTTGTTTCTGGTCTGTCTGGATTCCTGAATGCTGTTTCAATCTTTCTGACCTCATGTTCATCACTGACCTTCACACTCCCTCCGACTGTGAGGTAAAGCTCTGTGTAGATCTGATTCAGAAGGGTTGGGTTTCCTGCTTTAGCAATCCCCTCAAACACACGCTGGAACTTCTTCTTCAGTTTTGACTTGAATTTACTTTGACACTTCGGAAGACCCTCTGAAAGAATAAAGAAAATTTGCAAGGAAAATTTCAAATCTATTCAGTTTCATTTCAGCTTTATTTTCTTCATTTTTGTATATCATTAAAAACTTGAAACTGGGTTCAGGTTCATAATGGAAATAACATATTAAACTAAATGATGTTCCTAAATAAATGATGCCAGATCACTTCAATATTCAGTGCATAATCAAGATCAAGATGGAGCTGGAATGATTGGTGCTGGGAAGGCACCTAAAGAAAGCTCCAGCCGAACCAGGAGAGAAGGACAACTGCTGCCTAGGCCAAAATCCTTAATGACCCCCCGTATGTCAGCGCGCCTCCATGGCTTTTAAACCCCAAAACACGCTGCACCAAAATTTGGCCCACCCCGAGAATCGGGTCCCCCCGACACAAACAGAGTGAAGAAGTCATCCTGGTAAGTAAATCCCAAAAGGTTGATTCTGTTCATCTAGACATAGCATTTTCATTTGGAGAAACGCTTCGTCACTCATCCAAGTGACTTCTTCAGTCTCAGCTGACTGCAGGTTTCCCCAACCTTATAAACAGTACATCTGCACAATAACTGAAACCAGCGCCACTGAATGAACAATGGGCTGTGAGGTCAGTTCCTTGATCATTAATATGCAAATTCTCATGATCATTGATCAACGACCACCTCGTGTTCTGGAGGCTCAGGAGAATTTGCTCAGCTACCTGCTCATCCACCACTACAACAACCACTTCAATTACCACTACAACCTCTACTTCGGTCACTAGCTTTGTTGTCTGTTCTGTCGCCAGCTCAGGCATTAGCTCAGTCATCTGCTCAGCTACCTGTTCAGCCAAGTCCTCCGCACCTTCTGGCCCTTCATCTTTTTGCGCTGGAGGCTCAGGTGAGCCCATCTGTCTCTGCTGGGGGTTCAGGTGAACCGCTCCAGCTGTTCCTCGTGGCTGCTGGGGGTTCAGGAGAACTGCTCCAGCACTTCATCTTGTCCCCAGACAGCTTTGGTGAGTCAGTGAAGCCACCTCCAGCTCCACCACTAGCGGCTTCCATATTGTCGCCTGCAGCTCCATCTCCTGCTCCATCATCTGCAGCTGCCATGCCACCACCTGGTCCTGCCTTGTCTGGTCCTGTCTCGTCTGGTTCTGCATGCCAGCTGTCCGCTGAGCTAACCGAGAGTCTTCAGGTGCGACTATGTCCACGTCCACATCCAGCACAGCCTGCTCTTCAACATCCACCTTCACACTGTTGCTGGCTACTTTCCAGGCCATCAACTGAGGAACTTCGCCGTCATGGGCAGTCTCCTGAACTGTCTGGCCACTGCCACTTTCCTCAATGCTGGCACCCTGAGCTTTCTCATCGCTGCCGTTGGCTCTGCCGTCAGCCTCCACAACTGCTCTGTCACTGCTGCCTCCCATGAGGTTGGCCCCCTGAACAATGTCTGCACTGCCACTTTCCACGTGGCCGGCCCAATGAAGTGTGCTGTTTTGGATTATTTTGCTGCTGGCCTTTAGGTTGCCCCTCTGAACTGTTTTGCTTTGGACCCATGTGCTGTCAACCTCCTAGCCAGCCCCCTGAACTGTCCAGTTTTGAATGGTTGTACCGTCGGTCTTCGGATTGGCTGCCTGAACTCTGATAACTGTCCCTTGATCTCCAGTGCTATCTGTGAAGACTCTGATTTGGACCATTTCACAAGCTCCAAAAGTAGGACCAAAATACAGGACTCTGAATGACAAGGATTCTACTAATAGCTGGTTTAATTAACTAAAGTGAAATACAAAATAACTTGAGGAACAAACTAGGAAACTCAAACCTCTATGTTAAAAAGGAAATCATACTGTGAGTGAGGACACAGAGAACATGCAGACAATATAAACACAAAGAAGATAACGAGGGAACAGGCAACAGGTGGGAACACAACTGACTCTAATCTGACTGATGAGACAGGGGAAACAAAACTGAATATAAGACACATAAAACAGGAGACTATCAAAATAAAACAATAATTAACACACAGAGACTAGAACAGTGAATATTTCACAGAGCTTTATGAACAGTCATAGGCACCAGAAAAAGTGTCCATCATACTGAACTGGTAATGCAGGAAATGTCTCTGGGAATCTTTTTTTTTTTTTTTTAGTTTCAGGGCTCTAGAGTGGACCAGTTTGTTTACAAATTACTCAAAGGTGCAACTAAAAAAAATCCTATATCGCACCGGTGCAAAAGTCTCCGGAACTCTGAAAGTGTGGTCATAATGTGTGTCAGCAGGTCTAAATCAATCAGAGATACCTCTCAGATGCCATGCCCAAGGTAAGATGTTCAGTTTGAAGCCTTTGAGGCACTTTTAATTGAGATGGATTTTCTCTTTATTTAATATATCTTGAGATGTTTTAATTTTAAATTTCAGCTCTGAAGCACTTTAAGCACAAGCACCTTTTCAGTACCAGGTTTTTTGGACTATAAAGTGCACTTAAAATCCTACAATTTTCTCAAAAAATGTCAGTGTGCCTTATGTATGAACTCTGGTTGTGCTTACTGACCTTGAACCGATTTTATGTGGTACATGCTCAAAAATCTGTAAAAATGGACTTTGGTAAGCTACGAAGCCGCACCGCTTTATGGTTTGTCTGAGCATTAGAGCTAATAATTAGTAATCAGGAGCCTCATGGAGTAATATGTACTGTGCATCAACATAATATTACCGTATTGCAGTGGTTCCCAAACTTTTTTTGTTCGGTCCCCGTTTGTTTTAAAAGAAAATCTTGACCCCCCCCCCCACCCCCCTTCCCAAACAAACACATCCTCCTAATACACACACCCATAGTAAACAATTAAAGTAAACCGCAATAAATTACAGGTGGCAACAAAATAAACTAACTCTTTTACGCTATGTCCTGTCAGGGTCCTGGGTCTGAGCGACCCAGGATCCCTGAGCAGTTATGAATTATATTATTAGTATTATTATATGTATTTTGGTGTTGCTTCCCTTCTCTGTGCTTGTGTGTGTGTATATATATATATGTGTGTGTGGCTGAGCACCTGTTTATAGGCGGCGTCAGGCCTGGAGGGTGTGGTCCTGCAAGGGGACTGGCCACACCCGAAGCCACACACCTGCTGCTGATCAGGCCTCATCTGGGGAGCTACTTAAGAGAGTCTTGGAGCTCCCACCGACGCGGGATCATTCCATGAGACTCCACGTTAGTCTTCTGCTTAGTTAAAGTCTGAGTGTATGCCTACTGGAATTAAGTGTCTTGACGGCTGCCTCTGTCATTTTCCCCTCAGGAGGAGCGTGGAACATCGGAGGGCAGCAGGCACGGGGTGTGTGTGGACACACGAGAGTGGAGAACACGGAGCACGGACTTTTTGGGAAGACACGACACGGGAGTCACGGGAGAGCACGGGGATTTACTGTTATTGTTTCCATCACTGTAAATAAACGCACTGTTTATACACAGAGTACCGCGCCTGGGTCCTCCTTCCCCACTCCTTCCACGGTGTGCCATGCCGCACCGTGACATGTCCACAGAGTCCATGGGTATTTTTGAGAACGCGGCTTTTTCTATGCATGTGGGCCTTTCGTCCACACGTAAACGGCGTGTGTGGCTTTTTTCATGTCACACTGTGCGCCACATTATCATTCACACGAGATTAATTTCTACAATGGCGGATAGAGACAAAATATTGTTAATCTTACTATGTGCAGTTTTTACATGCTTACATATACACACGCAGTTACTGTCCCTCCATTTAGAAGGCAGAGGCGTCATGGTGTAATTATTTTACATGCAGTTTTTTTTTCTGTGTAATAACATTCAACATTGCTATATATACATTTCTCAAAAAATGCCTCTCTGTGCAAAATGGGTCCAAAAACATAAAGAACTGTGGCATACTCTTTGTCTGTGATTTGGACGGGAGTAAGAAATTGTGGCAGGATCGACCTGATATTACTTGTATCCCACTGTAACTTTACTGTATAAAGAGCTAACATCTCCAAAATTTCAGGAGCAGTCATTATCTTATCTGACTGTTTTGTTTTGCTTATTGGGCCTTAAACTCCGGTGCACCTTATGTTCCAAAAATACAGTAACTCGCCTTTCTTGTCAAACTGTGCTCCAAATAAAGAACTTTCTGTTGACAAGATTGTAAGTTAATCATTTACAAATCAATATTGTCTGTATGGACAGCAATTTAAAAAAAAGAGTGAACATGTAAAGCTGTGGCGTTAAGTGCTGCGTTTGAAAAATTTGGGTGCACCTAACTTTTGAGCTGGTGCACCTAAGAAAAAAAGTTAGACTCACTATTGCAACCGTGGCAAAAAGAGGATGAAATAGAAATGAAATGAAATTTCACATGACTGAAAATTCTGGAAAATCCTTCAGAATGGTGATGGAAATAAAACACTGAAGGCTTTATTCGAAGCTAATCTGGGCTTTTTCTGTTGGGTTAAATCTTACATTATAAAACTCATGAACAATAGAAATTTCAAGTTTCTGATAAAGATTCAAAATACCTGTAAGAAAATGCAGAATTTCAAATTGAAGACATCACTCGTGTGGAAGGATGCAAACCATGTCACAAAGTTTTAGACTGGCACTACTGTATTTGAATACTGTACCAGGTGTTATCTGTTCATCTGACTGACCTTCATTGATCTTCTTTAATATCAAGCTGGTGACCTTCATCACGTCATCAGCATAATTCTCCACCATTAAGTCCACAGTTTCCAGGGGATGTGATGTCTCTAGATGAGACTCTGGCAATCCAGGAAAACCATCAAGTACCTGAGGATCCTGAAGGTACCTGTGGAAGATTGTCAGCCTCTCATCACCCAACTCTTCCAAAATATCCAGCAGCTGTTCTACAGGCCTCTCCATCTTTCTCTATAAAAACATGAGAGGATATTTTCAATGCAAACAAGAAAAGAGGGTCAACTGTCTCATGTGACTCATTAACAGTTTTTCCACAATACATGTTGTCTTTTTCTTATCAATCAATTCAACTCAATTCAATTTTATTTATGTATTGCCAAATCACAACAACAGTCGCCTGAAGGTGCTTTATATTGTATAGTAGATCATATATAATAATACATACAGAGAAAAACCCAACAATCATATGACTCCCTATGAGCAAGCACTTTGGTGACAGTGGGTAGGAAAAACTCCCTTTTAACAGGAAGAAACCTCTGACAGAACCTGGCTCAGGGAGGGGCGGCCATCTGCTGTGACCGGTTGGGGTGAGAGAAGGAAAATAGGATAAAGACATGCTGTGGAAGAGAGAGAGATAAATAACACGTATGATTCAATACAGAGAGGTCTATTAACACATAGTGAGTGAGGAAGGTGACTGGAAAGGAAAAACACAATGCATCATGGGAATCCCCTGGCAGTCTACGTCTATGGCAGCATAACTAAGGGAAGATTCAGGGTCACCTGGTCCAGTCCTAACTATAATCTTTACCAAAAAGGAAAGTTTTAAGCCTAATCTTAAAAGTAGAGGTAGTGTCTATCTCCTGAATCCAAACTGGAAGCTGGTTCCACAGAAGAGGGGCCTGAAAACTGAAGGCTCTCCCTCCCATTCTACTTTTAAATACTCTAGGAACAACAAGTAAGCCTGCAGTGTGAGAGCAAAGTGCTCTAATAGGGTGATATGGTACTACAAAGTCATTAAGATGAAATGGGGCGTGATTATTTAAGACCTTTTATGTGAGGAGCAGGATTTTGAATTCAATTACAGGAAGCTAACGATGGGATGCCAATACAGGAGAAATATGATCTCTCTTTCTAGTCCCTGTCAGTACTCTTGCAGCAGCATTTTGGAATAATTGAATTTCAGGGAGTTTTTAGGACATCCTGATAATATTTAATTACAGTAATTCAGCCTAGAAGTACTAAATGCATGAACTAGTTTTTCAGCGTCACTCTGAGACTCGATATTTCTAATTTTAGAGATGTTGCGCAAATGGAAGAAAGCAGTCTTACATATTTGTTTAATATGTGCATTGAAGGACATGTCTTGGTCAAAAATAACTCCAATGTTCCTCACAGTGTTACTGGAGGCCAAGGTAATGCCATCCAGAGGAAGAATCTGGTTAGATACCATATTTCTAAGATTTTCAGGGCTGAATACAATAACCTCAGTTTCATCTGAATTAAGAAGCAGAAAGTTAGCGGCCATCCAGGTCTTTATGTCTTTAAGACATTCCTGCAGTTTAGCTAATTGGTGTGTGTTATCTGGCTTCATGGACAGATAGAGCTGGGTGTCATCAGCATAGCAGTGAAAATGTATACTATGTCTTCTAATGATACTGCCTAAGGGAAGCATGTATAATGTAAACAGAATTGGTACTACCACTGAACCCTGTGGAACACCATAATTGACCTCAGTGTGTGAAGAGGACTCTCCATTTTCATGTACAAATTGGAGTCTATTAGATAGATATGATACAAACCACTGCAGTGCAGTACCTGTAATACCTACAGCATGTTCTAATCGCTCTAATAGGATATTATGGTCGACAGTATCGAATGCTGCACTGAGGTCTAGCAGGACAAGCACAGAGATAAGTCCACTGTCAGAGGCCATAAGAAGATCATTTGTAACCTTCACTAAAGCTGTTTCTGTGCTGTGCTGAGCTCTGAAACCTGACTGAAACTCTTCAAATAAGCCATTCCTCTGCAGATGATCAGTTAGCTGTTTGACAACTACTCTTTCAAGGATTTTTGATATGAAAGGAAGGTTGGAGATTTACCTATAATTAGCTAAGACAGCTGGGTCTAGAGATGCTTTTTAAGTGAAGGTTTAACTACTGCCAGCTTGAAGGCCTGTGGTACATAGCCGATTATTAGAGAAAGGTTGATCATATTTAAGATTGAAGCATTAATTAATGGACATCTTTGAGGAGTTTTGTAGGAATAGGGTCTAAGAGAGACGATGGTTTGGAGGAAGTAATTATTAAAGTTAACTCAGAAAGATCAATTGGAGAAAAAGAGTATAACTTAACATCAATGGTACTAAAAGTAGCTGTAGATAATATTACATCTGTGAGATGCTTATTGGTAATTTTTTCTCTGATGATTAAAATTTTATTTGTGAAGAAGTTCATGAAGTCTTTACTGGCTAACGTTAAAGAGATGGTTGGCTCAACAATATTCTGACTTTTTTCAGCCTGGCTACAGAGCTGAAGAGAAGCCTAGGGTTGTTCTTATTTTCTTCAATCAGAAAGGAATAGTACGATTCAATTCAATTCAATTCAATTCAATTTTATTTATATAGCGCCAAATCACAACAAAAGTCGCCTCAAGGCGCTTCATAGATACAGAGAAAAACCCAACAATCATATGACCCCCTATGAGCAAGCACTTTGGCGACAGTGGGAAGGAAAAACTCCCTTTTAACAGGAAGAAACCTCCGGCAGAACCAGGCTCAGGGAGGGGCGGCCATCTGCTGCGACCGGTTGGGGTGAGAGAAGGAAGACAGGATAAAGACATGCTGTGGAAGAGAGACAGAGGTTAATAACAGATATGATTCAATGCAGAGAGGTCTATTAATACATAGTGAGTGAGAAAGGTGACTGGAAAGGAAAAACTCAATGCATCATGGGAATCCCCCGGCAGCCTACATCTATTGCAGCATAACAAAGGGAGGATTCAGGGTCACCTGGTCCAGCCCTAACTATATGCTTTAGAAAAAAGGAAAGTTTTAAGCCTAATCTTAAAAGTAGAGATAGTGTCTGTCTCCCGAATCCAAACTGGAAGCTGGTTCCACAGAAGAGGGGCCTGAAAACTGAAGGCTCTCCCTCCCATTCTACTTTTAAATACTCTAGGAACAACAAGTAGGCCTGCAGAGCGAGAGCGATGTTCTGGCGTTGAGGAGTGCTTACTTATAAAGCAACACACTCTTTGTCCAGGCTAAATGATGATCTTCTAAATTTGTGATACGCCATTTCCTCTCCAGCTTACGAGTTATCTGCTTTAGGCTAAGTTTTTGAGAATTATACCATGGAGTCAGGTACTTCTGATTTGAGGCCTTAGTTTTCACCGGAGCAACAGTATCCTGAGTTGTACGTAGTGAGGAGGTACAATTTTTAACAAGATAATCGACCTCGGTTGGAGTAGCGTTCAGGTAGCTCAAAATCACCCACAAGAATTATTTTATCTTAGCTGAGCACTAAATCAGATAAAAAGTCTGAGAAATCAGACAGAAACTCTGTGTAAGGCCCAGGTGGACGATAGATGATAACAAATAAGACTGGTTTCTGAGTTGTACAGCTGTGGTGGACAAGGTTAAGCATCAGGCTTTCAAATTACTTAAAAGTCTTTGGTTGATTAACACTGGCAGTCCCAGGCTTCTACCTTTCTACCTTTAAAACCCGCCACCAGCCAAATGGCTGGTAGGCTTTTAGCTAAGCTTTAGCTTCAGGCAAGTGGAAGCTAAATTGGCTAGTCATTCATATGTAAATTGGGTTGTTACCTGGGAATTCTGGAGGGAGGGGAGTGGGGGTGTGTGGATGAGGGGGTGGGGGAGCTGCTAAAAGCGGTGAGCTTCCTTTTGTTTCATCTTGATGCATTCTCAATCATCCAGGGAAACAAATCTCCAAAAGTCACCAACTTGGAGTGTTTCAGTTTGCCATCTTAGGGAGAAATCAACACACATGGGTGTATGTCCTTTGTTGCTGAGATTTATTGATAAAAACAGTACAAAAAATCAACCATTTGTACACATTTTTACAAATAATTATAAAAAGTGAGTGAGTACATTTCAACATTTTCAGCAATCACTCACAATCCTGGCACTGCCATGGTATCTGTAGTCTGCATTTACCACATGTGTATCTGTTGCAGTGAACACATCGCACAGTGGCATGATTGTTCTTGCAATTGTGTTTGACCTGACACATGGCTCTTTTTCCAGGGCTCGGTGTGGAGGGTTGTGTCAAAGGCAACTGTTCTTTTCTTGCCTTCTTCGCAGCTACATGAGAGTGAGCTAACTCCCTTGCAAGCTCCACCAGGAAGTCCACCCGTCTTTCCTTCGTCCCGGAGCATGCTTGATACAGCACATGTGCATTCAGTGCTGCCATGTCAATCATGTTATAAAACACGGCAACTGGCCAGCGCCGTGTTCCTCTGCGGACAGTGTACTCCCGAACCATCTGGTCCATCTGGACCATCTGGGTTTTGTGCCTCGCCCCGCGCTGAAACACAAAAACGTGCTCCCCAGGATGGAAGCTGGCTCCAGCAGGTTTGTGAGGACCTCAGAGCTCAGCTTCAGGGCCTGCAGGGGGATGTCTGATCACAGCTACAGCTGCAGTTATTATATGATACAGCTGTTTACAACTAACATTTAAACTCTCCATTCCTTCAACCTCTGCTGCCACGCTGACGGCGTATGCGGCCAAACGGAAGAAGACAGTCTATATTCTTAGCAGCATGCACGGCGTGGTTCAGACTGATAACACTACCAAAAGGAAGCCAAACACTGTCACCCTTTACAACAAAACAAAGTGTGGCGTGGATGTGATGGACCAGATGGTTCGGGAGTACACTGTCCGCAGAGGAACACGGCGCTGGCCAGTTGCCGTGTTTTATAACATGATTGACATGGCAGCACTGAATGCACATGTGCTGTATCAAGCATGCTCCGGGACGAAGGAAAGACGGGTGGACTTCCTGGTGGAGCTTGCAAGGGAGTTAGCTCACTCTCATGTAGCTGCGAAGAAGGCAAGAAAAGAACAGTTGCCTTTGACACAACCCTCCACACCGAGCCCTGGAAAAAGAGCCATGTGTCAGGTCAAACACAATTGCAAGAACAATCATGCCACTGTGCGATGTGTTCACTGCAACAGATACACATGTGGTAAATGCAGACTACAGATACCATGGCAGTGCCAGGATTGTGAGTGATTGCTGAAAATGTTGAAATGTACTCACTCACTTTTTATAATTATTTGTAAAAATGTGTACAAATGGTTGATTTTTTGTACTGTTTTTATCAATAAATCTCAGCAACAAAGGACATACACCCATGTGTGTTGATTTCTCCCTAAGATGGCAAACTGAAACACTCCAAGTTGGTGACTTTTGGAGATTTGTTTCCCTGGATGATTGAGAATGCATCAAGATGAAACAAAAGGAAGCTCACCGCTTTTAGCAGCTCCCCCACCCCCTCATCCACACACCCCCACTCCCCTCCCTCCAGAATTCCCAGGTAACAACCCAATTTACATATGAATGACTAGCCAATTTAGCTTCCACTTGCCTGAAGCTAAAGCTTAGCTAAAAGCCTACCAGCCATTTGGCTGCTCTCCGGGTTTTAAAGGTAGAAAAGCCAAATGGCTGGGCTCTGGGCCTTCCTAGTGTTAATAGGCTGGTGTGAAAAATTGCTGCCACACCGCCCCCTCGGCCTGTGCTTCAACGTTTCTGGTAGTTAGTATGACTCGGGTGTGTTGATTCATTTAAACTAACATAATCATCCTGCTGCAACCAGGTTTCTGTAAGGCAAAACAAATCAATTTGTTGATCAATTATTAAGTCATGTACTAACAGACATTTGGAGGAGAGAGAACTAATATTTAATAATCCACATTTCACTGTTTTACTCTTTGGTTCAGATGTGGATACTGTATTGTTCTTTCTTTGTGATTTTTTTATGTTTAAGTTGTTTGTTGCTGGTTTTTGGCGTGGCGATCGTGGCTCAAGAGTTTGCAGTTCGTCTTGTAATCGGAAGGTTTCTAGTTCGAGCCCCAGTCCTTAGGGACTAAGTAAAGTGCCATACACAGGCTATTTACCATTTTGTCTGTTTGGGAGCTGACACATTCTCTATGGAGATGCGGTTTTGGGGGGATAACAGGAGGAGAGAAGCTGCAGAGACGCATGTAAGACTGCAACTTTACTTCCTGGTCCCAACTCTGGATAGTCATATTTTGGGGGGTTTAATAAATTTGTCCATATTTCTAGAAATGAGAGCTGCTCCATCCAAAGTGGGAAGGATGCCGTGTATCCTAACAAGACCAGGTTTCCTCCAGAACTTTTATGAATTATCTGTGAAGCCCACATCGTTTTTGGACACCACTCAGACAGCCAGTAATTTAAGGAGGACATGCGGCTAAACATGTCACTCCTGGTCTGATTGGGGAGGGGACCAGAGAAAACTACAGAGTCTGACATTGTTTTGGCAAAGTTACACACCGATTCAGTATTGATTTTAGTGACCTCCGATTGCCGTAACCGGATGTCATTACTGCCGACGTGAATTATGATTTTACTGAATTTACGTTTACCCTTAGCCAGCAGTTTTAAATTTCACTCAATGTCGTCTGCTCTCGCCCCTGGAAGACAATTGACTATGGTTGCCGGTGTCTCCAGCTTCACATGTCTGACTACAGAATCCCCAATTACCAGAGTCTGGTTTAGGGTTGGGGTCTGACCCCCCGGGGTGCGGGTCGCAGAGTGGAAAAAAATGGTTAGACACATGAACAGATTGGTGGTGTGCCTGGGGCTTCTGTTTAAGACTATGCTTCCTCCTCACCGTCACCCAGCCGTCCTCTTTCCCCAGCTGCTTGGGGTCTGCCAGGGAACATCTAGCGGGGCATACGCTATCTTCGGCTACACCAGCTACAGGGGCCTGGCTAGCTACGGGTGAATGAAGTCTCCAATTCAGTAATCCTGGCCTCCAGAAAAGGATAAGCGGAAGCGAATGGATGGATGGATGGATTGTTACAAGTACCATTGAGGCCTGTGCCTCAATTTATCCCACAACTTAGACATTCACATTACTCACACTCTCATTACACATACATATAGGACCTTGGGGGTGGGCACGCTGCATGGCATCCACAAGTCCATCAGGGTATACAACCTCACCCTTGGCACCTTTGCCCCACTCTCAATTGTAAATACACGTATATATTGAGGGCTAACTGGAGGGGCTATGCGCTCATCTGCTGCTCTCTGGCAGGTAGCTCCATGCCCTCCTGGGTTTTAAATGCACCTTAGAACACACATGCATCAACACTACATATGAGCGGGCGGAGGGAGGTTTGGAGTCTTCACACACCTCCGTTCTCTGTGGCCTGCTGGAGCAGGGGGGCTAGAAGGAGGAGTTGGCCGTCCGACTGGGGTCTGGAATGTGGGGCCTCCCTGCTGCTGCGAAGTCGGGGCGGTCTGCATCTCCCCACCCTCTCCAGGGACAAGGGTACCTAGACCCGGGGCTTAGAGTATGCTTGGGGAGTGTAATTGTGTGTACAGTGTCTCTTTATGTTTGTCTCCACATTGGGTGAGTGTTGAGTAATTGCATATGAGAGCATGAGGGTGGGAATGGATGTTTGTATCTGTGTGTGCCTGTATGTCTGTGTCCATATGTCAGGTCGGGTATCAGACGCCACCTCTCTGGGGACATCTCGGGCCCTCCAAGGTATGGAGGCCTATCTCCCCCACCACTTCCCCTGCCAGTGGCAGACGCCCTCAGACATCGGTGCGTTGGTGGTTCTTTGTGTCCGGGGATGGGCGTCCGGGTACACAACGACTCACTCCTTGGTGGCTGCTTGTCGGGGCCTGGAGCCTGGGGCTCGCTCGGGCCACTTCGGGGGTGGGGTGCCCTCGGCCCCCACTCCGCGGCTGCTGAGTGACCCCTCATCTGGGACTCTCCTCAGCTCTTTCTGGGATAGCGGCGCGGCTGCCCCTTTGTTGGTCTTCCTTGGTCTCTTGTGCTCTGAGGGCCTCTGGATGTCTGGAGTTTTGAGCTCCTCCATACCTGCTTCATGCCCTGGAGGACGGGGCTGTGGCCCCCCCACACCCTCTAGCAGATCATTACTTGAAGGAACCTTTTAAAAACAAGCGCGTTCATGTTCACAGGTGTACACAAGGGTGCTCACACACACACAAACGACACCCTTTTTGGCTCCTACTTCAAAGCACACTGTGCGCTGTCGATCTTGCATGCTGCACAATAATGTTTAATATTTAGTATTTACTTATTTCATTTTTCTTTCTCAACAGGTGATCCAGGTGATTGATATATGTATTTTTTTTGTCTGCTTATTTTGTTGGTTTTTGTTTTTTGCCCTTTATCCCCATCCCTCTTCTCTGCTGTTTTTCTTTCCCTCTTTCTTTCTCCCTTTTCTTTTCCTCATTCAAGTCTGTCCCGTATCTAACAAGTGAAAATAAAAAATAAAATAACAATAAAAGGTGAATCAAATAGATCATTACGGCAAGGCTGGGATGGTCCATTTGGTAAAGTAAATCCGTTGGGCATCTTTATTCGCCTTTAGACGATAATTCTAATGGCAAAAGAACCAAACGGGACAGGCAAAAAAAAAATGTACGAAAAAGAACTGGATAAATAAAGCATATATAAAAGTCCCTGCCAAAAACTGATTGCAGCTTCTACCTTGTTACAGGAATGTCGCTGATGGCTAAGAGTGACTTGATATCATTAATGAGGGATACATTTGACATGTGTTTATAGAACAACAACTTATTTATAGCAGGTTAAATACGAGCAATCAGTTTAAGGGAAAAAAACGGAAATCAGTTTTTGGCAGACGATCATTTTTTGGCACAACATCGGAAATTCTTATGGTAAATGGCCTGTATTTGTATACCGCTTTTCTAGTCCCTAAGGACCCCAAAGCGCTTTACACAACCTGTCATCCACCCATTCACACACTGGTGATGGCAAGCTACATTATAGCCACAGCCACCCTGGGGCGCACAGACAGAAGCGAGGCTGCCAGACACTCTGACCACCATCAGTAGGCAACGGGTGAAGTGTCTTGCCCAAGGACACAACGACCGAGACTGTCGGTGCCGGGGCTCGAACCGACAACCTTCCGATTACAAGGCGAACTCCCAACTATTGAGCCACAATCTAATCTTTTGTTTGATTTGTTTTTTTTTACATAGCACTTTATCAAACTGTTGTCTGCTACAGAGTTACAAGTATTATACTAATAATATAGCATCCACCATCTCCTGCTTGCATATTTGTGAAAACAGCTTAGTGGTGTGGCAGCCGTCGATTGAGCCAGCCCTGCAAACCCTGTGGATGGACGATGAATGTTAAGGTTCAAAATTGAGGAAGGAGAGTACAAACCACCATTGGTCCAGAAGGTCTTAGTCAAACAATGATTTTAATGAACACACACGTGTGGGAAGACAACTCTGTATGCCGACAGCAAGTAGTCTTCAACTTAATCAAAGCATGAACAGATATTTTATAGCATCAGGGTTTGATTTACTGACGCCCCTTCATGCGTCACAGATACATTTTATACATAGATCCGATGAACACCACAATGACTTTTCACCTAGAAAAACATCTTCTATTTTCACGGCTGGTACTTTCCGTTCTTGTCTTAAAGTGAATTGTTCCTCTTTCTTGCCGAGACATGACTAATCTCTCCTCTAAATAAATCTAACTCATGTGTGTGTGTGTGTTGACCTCACATGCTCTTTCTCAATTCACCTGTTGCACTTCTGACCTTTCACCAGACCAGAGGCTCACTGAGACTATATGTATGTCTTCTACTAAATAAATGTTTTAACCAAGAACCTCTACTAAAACCTTAATATAAAATGACCTGATATAAGTGTTTTGTAAGCATGTATTGCAATTCCTTCTATGGCTCCAAGTCACTTGCACAATAGATTGTCCGGACATCGCGCCGAACAAAGCTTCCAACCCCCAATTAATTGACCGAGCTCCAACTCTTTAATAAGCACAGATATGCATTGTGTATAAAATAGTTATAACTGCATCTGAAATACAAGGTCAACATAATAACTGTATGCATACCGTATTTTCACGACCATAAGGCGCACTGTGCTAAAAGGCGCAGTCTCAGTTATGTGTGCCCTTACTGTATTTAACACACACATAAGGCGCACTGGACCATAGGGCGCATACAAGTACCGTATGCGTATTTAAAAATAAAGCGGGAGCAAACCTGAATTCGGTACCTTACTCACATTTCTATTGCCGGTAATCGTCATCATCAACAACACACAAGCATACAAGTGTGCCTATTTAAAAATAAAGCAGGAGCAAAACAAAGTTTGGTACTCACATTTTTATCATCAATCAAACCCATCGAAGTCCTCATCCTCTGTGTCCGAATTGAACAGCTGCGCTAAATCTCCATCAAACATGCCAGGTTCACTGTCTTCACCGTCAGAGTCACTTTCCGTGCCGTGCGGCTCCTCGGAAATGATGCCGGCTTTTGCGAAAGCTCGAACAACAGTGCCAGCAGACATGTTAGCCCAAGCATCTACAATCCATTGGCAAATTGTGGCGTAACTCGCCCGGCGCTGCCTTCCACTCTTAGTGAAACTGTGGTCTCCACCGGTCATCCATCGCTCCCAGGCCGCTCGCAGCCTTACTTTGAACGGGCGGTTCACACCGATGTCCAGCGGTTGGAGTTCCTTTGTCAGGCCTCCCGGAATGACAGCAAGCTCACAGTTCATTTGCTTCACAAGTTTTTTCACATCGGCTGTGAGATGCATAGAGTCACAGATCAACAGCGATGGTGATGCGTGGAAAAAACCACCTGGTCTCCTTACATACACCTCCCTCAGCCAGTCTTTCATCATTTCCTCATCCATCCAGCCCTTTTCATTTGCCTTAATGATGATTACTGCTGGAAACTTCTCTTTAGGCAAAGTCTTTCGCTTAAAAAAATCACCATAGGCGGCAGTTTCTGTCCATTAGCATGGCAGCCAAGCACAACAGTAAAAGAAGACTTTTCATACCCCGTTGTGCGTATCGCTACCGTGCTGGTCCCCTTCTTCTCCACAGTGTGACTCACCGGGATGTCAAAAGTGAGCGGGACCTCGTCCATGTTTGTGATGTGGCTGGGCTGGATGTTTTTGTCGCCGATGTGTTTGCTGCAGTAGGAGCGGAAGATGGCCAGCTTTTCCTTATAATCCGCTGGAAGTTGCTGCGCTACCGTAGTCCTGGTCCGGATGGAAAAATGGCACCGTTTACTAAAAAGTGAAAGTGAAACTGCTTTTAGCCGAATGGTGACCGTCGAAACGCTTCTCCCGCTCGCGCTTTGCTCGATGATCCACCGCTCGAGTCTTTCCTCCAACTCGAGCCACCTCGCCTTATGTCCGCGGAAACTCAGCTGCGTTTTCTTGACCTGCCGGAGCTTGTTTTCCAGCTTCCTCCATTTGCGAACCATCGATTCGTTAATCTTAAATTCTCTCGCCGCTGCTCGATTTCCATGTTCCTCCGCGTAGCTGATGGCCTTCAGTTTAAACTGTGCTTCGTAAGCGTGTCTCTTTGCCATTTTCAGGGTTGTTAAAACAACGATGTCCTGCATAATGCACATACCTGTTCTTTTATACAGGTATGTGCGATTGTCCCGGTATATACGATCAACGCCCACACTTCACCCTTTAACGTTCTCATGGTGTTCTCTACTACGTCCTCCTTACAACACATAGGGCGCACCGCGCTATAGGGCGCGCCGCACTTTTTGAAGAAAATCTAAGACTTTTAAGTGCGCCTTATGGTCGTGAAAATACGGTAACATCTTAAGGCCTTCTTAAAGCTATCTGTTACATTGTTAAAGCCTCGTCTTAGCCTGCTGCTCAAAATAACTTTCACTTCTGCAAAACTCTCCAAGCCTGTTTCCTGTCCTGTTACTTTTAGCCTTTCTGAAAGACACACTGTTTAAACCTCTAAATGCAATATAAACTCCAGATTATATTATTAATGCAATGGTAATGATGACAATTATTTAACAATAGCAGTAAAATAATTTCCCTGCTCCACAACGATGCAGTGGACAGTGGAAGGAAGCATCCTAAAGCTCTCTTGACAGACCACCCTGTGTGATTCTCCACTCACTGACCAGAAAAGACAAACCGCAGGTCTCAGTTGCAGCACCCCATCCATGTCTGATCTTCAGCAACACTGCCAGAGACTTCCTGTAATCTATTACAGTTGTTCAAGAAATGGCCCAGGAACAGGTCACTCAGGTTAATCCTGTGTGAACAACTGAAAATATTGTTTTTTCATCTTTGCATACTGTGTATTTGAAATTTTCTTGTTTAATTGTTATTGTTATTTACTCTATTGCTATCAAATAAATATCCATGTAATATTGTTTGAAGTTAGTGTTATCAGAATCAGAATACTTTATTAATCCCTGGGGGAAATTATTTTTTGTTACAGTGCTCCATTTTAAACCAACATTAAGACAAGACAGACAATACACTAACTAAGAATAGTACAATATATACATATATACACATACATACTTCACTCATAAATAAATAGTTGGAAAAGAAACATGTGTAGTTGTAGCAGCAAACAGTGTGTTAAGTGGATGCGTTGTACAGGGAGATGTTCATACATGTTAAAAATGCCTGTAAATCAAATTTAGTTCAGTGACAATTACTGTTTGTTTGAATCAATTTATTAATAACATAAAACCTTTAAACTAATGCAACACATATAACAATGTAACAAATATATTCAAATAAATAAATATCTCAATACATAACTCATTTTGGAACTAATCTTTCTAGAAGTGAGAACAGTCTGTCAATCCTCTCCATGCTCTCCTCTCCTCAGCCTCTCTTTTGCTGCCTCATGTCGTCTCTGATGAGGTCTAGCAGCTCATCATTCCTGTCTCTTTTCCTCTTTCTCCCTGTCGTAGGTGGCTGAGCCGCTTCCTCATCACTGTCGTTTTAGTCATCCACTGCTGTGCTTGGCCCTGGAGTGTCCTCAGGGAGAGAGGAAATTAGGACAGGAGGGTTAATGGAAGGCATCTGTCCTATCACCTCATCCACATGGGCAAACCAGGGCCTAGTAGCAGCAGTGGGCTTCCCACTGACCCCCTCTCCTGAGCCTGGATACTTGAAATCCTAAAGGCAGAGGAAATCAAAAATGACAGCAGGCAAATAAAAACACCACAACAACTCTTAGTAATTGCACATTAGTGATGGTAAATTTGATTCTTTTTACTGAATCGAGTTTTAATGAGTCACTCACCAAAGTGAATCGGGTTTTTTGAGTCATTTGATTCACTGAGTCAGTTGACCAGAGAGTGCAAAAAATGTACATTTTCACTCAAACTTAATTTGTTTCTCTTTTCATGTAAATCCTACTGCTAAGATGAATGATTCTAAAAGAAAACAACTATTTTATAGAGCAAAAAAGAGCAAAAAAAATTCTAAAATTAAGCAATTTCCTATCAAAATTGCTTAATAAACATTTGCTTTGTTTATTTTTATTTTATTAGTATTTTCCTTAAATGTGTCAAATATATATTTTCTCATCTAAATGTCCACTGAGCTGTGAGCCAGGGGGCGGTAATGCGCCTTAACATTGGTTGCCAACCAAGAAGAAGAAGAAGCTGTGAGCCAGGAGGGAGGGGGTGAGTGAGTCCTGAGTGATTTGCTTACGCTTACGATTCAGCACAGGAGGGAGGGGGTTAGTGAGTCCTGATTGATTCGCTTACCCTATGATCCAGCACAGGAAGGGAGGGGGTGAGTAGCTCAAATGTGCTGTTAGCATGTTAGCAGAGCGATGCTACTGTGAACTGAGGAGCTACTATCTTGATGTGAGCTCCTACTCAGGGTTTTTTCTTCCAGTTCAGAGCAGAAATTCTTTTGTTAAGATACTAGATGTTGTGTTTTTCTCCACAATTTTAATTATAAGCTATATATATATATATATATTATAAGATATATTGCTGCTAACAGCAACAGGGGTGAGTCAGTGAGTCAGTTGGGCTTGTGAATCATGATTCATGAGATAGTCAAGTGATTCTCGAGTATTGACCGATTCGTTCATGATTCGCGCATCACTATTGCACATTTATTAACTTGTGTTCTTAAGAATCATCTTCTTGATAACACACATACGTACTTTTTATTTTTTAAAGTTATCCCATATCTTCTGGCCTGCAAGTGGGTGACTTTCCCTGGAAAGTCACCCCCTAAATCCAAAAGTTTTCACAGCAGAACACCAGAGGAATACCGTCTGGAAAACACAAGTTCTGTACAGCAGCGGTCCGTGAGTCGTTTGGTACCGGGCCATGAGAGTTGAGGCTCCGGTGTGAAATTTATCATTTTCAGGGGTTTTATTGTTAACTCTGTTTCCCTGGGTCTTTCCCTTGTTGTAGCTGTGTGTCTTATTTTGAAAGAAATATTTACACGTTACCATAGCAACCAGAGAGCATTAAGCGGCACAGAGGAGGATGTTGCTGTCAATGTTTGCGCATTTTCAGGACGACGCTGCTAATAAAGTTACACAATTACACAGTACATCCACGTTTGTTATTATATTTACAAAATGCCACAATTTTTGTCTTGGTCGGTTCATTTTATGTGGTTGTATTCATCCGCGATACCTTAAAGGCCGGTCAGTGTCTGGCATAAACCGGTCTGTGGCGCAAAAAAGGATGGGGACCGCTGCTGTACAGCATGAGGGTTAATAGGATCGTACTCATATGAATATGATGTGTAAATTGATTTATTCTTGTACATCCACGCAGTAGCGGCCCAATTCTTCACCCCAGTGAAGAGGTGATCGCTTTCTCCTTGTTTTAATAAATTAAGCCATTTGGTCTTTTTTCCCCACAAGATATCACCAATTCCCAAAAATCAAAATTAGCTGTATGTAAGCGGCAATACATGAAAAACCGCGGGACCCGCGATACAAGCTGGGTTACGGTTATTTAAATTTAAAAAAACATGTCTATGCAGATGCACAAAGCTTAACAATACAACCGCAATAACAATTTAACTTTTGTACAACCAGATTTTCATATACTTACGTTTGAAAGTGTTTTCCTCTCCTGCTTCAACCACCATTCTTATCAGAAACAAATCTCCTCTATGACCTGCAATGAATCCTGGGATATAGTAGGAGATGAAGCATACATTGGACCCATCCTTAAAATTCGGGGAAAAGTAGGACGCATTTGTCGCCACATTTTGAGCACTCTGAATTCGGACAGCCTTTGTCGCGTCACCATGACGTCATTGCCTCCAAATATGGCATTGGCGCATCCTTCCCCTGAATTCAGACACAACTAACCTTCAAATTCGCGGAGAGGTAGGACGCATTTGTTGCCACATTTTGAGCACTCTGAATTCGGACAGCCTTCGTCGCGTCACCGTGACGTCATTGCCTCCAAATATGGCATTGGCGCATCCTTCCCCTGAATTCGGACACAACTAACCTTCAAATTCGCGGAGAGGTAGGACGCATTTGTTGCCACATTTTGAGCACTCTGAATTCGGACAGCCTTCGTCGCGTCACCGTGACGTCATTGCCTCCAAATATGGCATTGGCGCATCCTTCCCCTGAATTCGGACACAACTAACCTTCAAATTCGCGGAGAGATAGGACGCATTTGTTGCCACAGTTTGAGCACTCTTTGAAATCGTAAAGCCTTTGTCACGTCACCGTGATGTCATTGCATCCAAATATGGCATTTTAAGCATCCTTCCCCTGAATTCGGTCACAGCCAGTCAGTGAATACTTTGGCTATAAATTAGGTAGTGGGTACATAGAAAGTGTGCTTCGGATGAAGCACGTGAAGATTATACTATGAAAAAAGAATGTATCTAAAAGTTTTTAATTAAATTGCTAAGCAGATAAGCTACTCAAAAACACCACTGTGTGTTTGAGCAGGAACAGGAAGTGATACTCTGCCGCAAAGAGAGCGAACACTACTCTAATCACTACAGCATCTGATTACACCGATTAGGATGATTTCAACCAGAATCATAATACTTTATTAACCCTCTAGAAATTTTGTTTATGCTTTATTACATTCTGTTTTTAAGCTTTAACTCACCAACACATTTTAAAAAAGCAGCATTGTAGACTGGTCTCCCTCCGAAAATAATTACCAAAAAACAACAGTAATAGAAAAAATCTGCTACATTTAATATTATATTAGATAACTTGTATTTTGTGCAATATAAAAATACTTCATCCCAGAACTTCTTAACTCTCATTACTTCATTGTGACATCGTGCAGTTTTCACTCATGTCAGGCAAGTATTTGTTTTGATCCTAATAACAAAGATCAAACTAAACTCACATGTCATTGAAATTTCTGCTGTGTTATTATCTTTCTGTCAAAACTAGACAGAGTTCCAATTCACTGCAGGTTATGTGAAATATGACTAATAAAGGAGGAGGACTGATATTTTAGCAGAGGTAGGAGTGTAACGGGGTCAATATTTCAGCTAATAGATGTTACCATAAAATGTCCCTAGTTATTTATTCACATTAACATTTTCATTTAAGTTCTTTCATTGATTTATGAAGCTTATACTAATTACATTTTTTACTGTGACTTTGATATATGCATAAAATGTACATTTTCAAAAGAAATCTGAACATGAGGGGGTAAATACAAACGTTCTTTTCTAGAATCTCTTAGACTTTATCAAAGTAATAAAGAATGAGCAGTAAGAGATGTCGATGAGCAGTAATGAGGAGAAAATATTTGCTGCCTGTTGAACAGAAGCCTTTTCCAAGACAAATGAGAGCTGAATGATCAGAGAGACTTACAGCAGTGACGCTGAGTCCTGGTTCTCCTCACAGAGCCAAGAGTTCACAGAGCGGAGCTGAAGACTTCACTTCACGTGAGCTGGACCACCTTACCTGCAAACACTGACACACTGAGTCCTCGGAGATCCTGAGCTGGAGCTGGGTTGTTTCTTGACTGTTTCCTTGTCACTTCAGTCAAACCTGAATTGCGACTTCTTGGGAGAAACTGGTTTGATCTGTTTTTTTTCTGGCTGTTTCCAGTTAATGGAAAGGACAATGCAGATCTACTTTTACCCAAACAGTATATTAGTAGATCAGTTTTATAAAACAGACACAGCCCTTTAGCAGTGTAATCTCTTTGAAACATCCAATCCTTCACCTCTGCTTCTGTGCTGGCTGATCACTTCGATAAAAAAGGGGAATAGCTCCAGTCTCTTTCAGTTTAATGTCTCAACATGTGTGTTGGAATGTCTTTTATCTAGTCAGAGCAGATGGATATTTTTTCTGTTTGGGGGAAAAGATCTGGGGCCTGGATCTCTTCCCTTTTAAAGGGAGTTTTCCTTCCCAGTCTAACCAAGTGCTTGCTTAAAGGGGTTGTCTGTTTTGGTGTCAGTGCGCCCCAGGGTGGCTGTGGCTATAATGTAGCTTGCCATCACCAGTGTTTGAATGTGTGTGTGAATGGGTGGATGACTGGATGTGTAAAGCCCTTTGGGGTCCTTAGGGACTAGTAAAGCGCTATACAAATACAGGCCATTTTCTCTGTATTATTGTATGGTCTTTACTTTACAATACTGTTGTTGTGATTTGGCACTTTTTAAAGTTTAATTAAACTGAACTGAAGCTGCCCTATGAACTAGCCTAACTTAATACTGAATGGCACAGTAAGAAATGTTCAAGGTATAAAAGAAGACAGTCATACTTAAACACAGTGTTAAGGTTCAAATATTGAGGAAGGAGAGTACAAACAACCATTGGTCCAGAAGATCTTGGTCAAACAATTGATTTTAATGAATACACGCGTGGGAAGACCAGTTCCGTTCGCAGACAGCGCTGATCTTCAACTTAATCAAAGCACAAACAGATTTTTATAGCATCAGGGTTTGAATTAATGACGCCCCTTCATACGTCACAGACATAATATATACATACATCAAATCAAAACCACAATGACTTTTAACACGGTTCGAAAGAACATCATCTTCTATTTTCATGGCCGGTTCTTCCGGTCAACCTTTTGACTTCCCGTTCAGCCACTCAACCTGCAAGACCTCGTTCCTCATTTTCAGAGACAACAAGGAACGGTTCCTCTTTCACAGTTGCGAGTAAACATAACTAACCTCTCACCTATAAATGATTCCCTCTGAGTGTGTGTGTGTGTGTGTGTGTGTGTGTGTGTGTGTGTATATGTCGTACTCAAATGCTCTCTCAATTCACCCGTTGCACTTCTGACCTTTCACCAGAACAGAAGCTCATCCTTAGGTACAATAACCTAACTGAAACTATATGTACTACGTTGAATAAATGTTTTTTATAATCAAGAAGCTCTACTAAAAGCTTAATAAAAGAATATAAAAGTATACCAGACAATTTGAATAACCTAGTAATTCAAATAGCCTCGCCTAACCTGCTCCTCAGAATAACTTAGACTCTGCTTTCACTTCTGCAAACTCTCTGCAAGCCTGCAGTTTCCTGTCAGCCTGTGACTTTAGTCTTTCTGAAAGACACACACACTGTTTAAACATCTGAATGGAATATCAATGCTGTAGATTATATTCTTAATGCAATAGTAATGTTGATGATTATTAACAATAGCAGTAAAATAATTTCCCTGCTCCACAACAGTCAGATTTTATTAGAGGTGAAACAAAGCTGCTTTTTATAATGATGATTGATATGGTGATGTTTCCTGTTTTTAGTCTTACAACAGACTAGACAAACAAGAAATCAACTGCAGAATAGTTTTAGTTGGCAGCATTTCTCATCTCTGTGAACCACCAATGGTAAAAATATTTTATTTAATAGACTGTTTACCTTTTCTGTGAGTAAAGAATCCCAGTAGGGCCAGAGCCTATCCCAGGTGTCACAGCGATGTCGGTCTCTCTGCAACCCTGTACAGGTTGCACAGAGACAGACATCATTCACACTGACATTGACACATGCAGCCAACTTAGAATTAATAAAGGACATAACCCCCACTAACATTCAACACTGTTTTAATCACATTTTATTTCAGACTTTTCAGAGGTGTCAGATTTACTTTGACTGAAGTGAAAAAAAAAACATCTAACATCCTCTTCTCCTCTATCAGTCCTATCAGTTTCTGCCACACCTGAATCAGCAGCTGTCAGCTGAGGAATGTAGAGTTAAACTGAACACAGCCACATGAATAACAACAGCAGCCTTCTTGGCTTTAACCCTTGCTAGACTGTCAGTGAAATACTGCCAAGGTTCTTTTTGGCATACGTGGAAAAATATTTCTTTGTTCTTGTGGGTCCTAAGAAAGGACCTGTTGCTGTGCAGACCACTGCTAAAACAGTGTGTAACAAAGTTTGACTTTATTGAGAACATAAAGTGAAATGTAGGCTCATATTTCTCTCTCAGATCTTAGTTTATTCATCATCTGCTAAGGATAGCATAGCAATTGGCAGCCATCATGCACGTCTTCAAGACAATGTTGGAAAAGGCCAAGGGCCTTTTATTATCTGAAGCCAGATAATTCAACAGAAATCACACTGTAGTCTCTGTCTTTCTAAACTTTCACGCTGACTGTGAGGGTTTAGAAGTGTGCTGATGAACAAACATCCTTTTTTCAATTGCACTCTCTGACTTACATCGGAAGAGTAAGGCTCTGCAGCAATGTTGTGTCACACCTGCCCTGCAGCTAAACCGCTCATACAAGTTTGAGTCCAAACACATGACCTACTAGGAAACCCTGAGTATCTTGCTCGTCTGCACCTGTCAGTATGGAATTACAGTACTGTGCAATACCTTTGAGCTACCCCTCATTTCTCTACACTTGTCTTCCAGGGAGATTGTTGGTAATTTAAAAAAAAAATATTATTTAGGGTTAGGATTTGTGAAAGAGAACACAGTGAGCCCTCCCCACCTCGTCCGATGACTGGGTGGTTAGATAGAGGGCCACTGGAAATGCACGGGCCACCGCACGTCATGCGTAGTCCCTCATTCCCCTTCCCCGTCTCTGTCCTCCTCTTTCTTACCCCGAAAAGCAACCGTTTCACCCCCAGGAGACCCTGAGACAGCACTTTTGGTCACTCCCCATTATATGGTACCCTTTATTTAGTCACTTCCTGTTGTTTTAGTATTGTTGAACATTTTTCTTATCTACCTTTTCGTTGTCGTATTACTCTACAAGTTTTTGTCAGTTGTTTATTTCCTATTTTTCAAATTTTAACTTTGTTTTTATGTGTAATTTTTGATTTCCAAGTTATGTTTTGTTTCTTTTTGTTCGAATTTTTACGGTCATTTATTATCCATTCATTTTCAATCTTTGATTTTTTATTGTTATTCTTACATTTCCTTTTTATTTATCTTCATTTTATTATTCTTTTATTGTGTCATTAGTTTAACATTACTATATGTTTTCATTTAATTTGTAAGGACACATCAGTAGTTGACCTTGCAATCATTGGGTGTTTCGGCCATTAGGGTTAGAGATGTGGGATTGAGTCCGGTCCCTAAAGGGTCCAGACAGTGCTCGGTCCATCCCTCCGCCCCTGCCACTTGTCCACTGCTGGACACTATTGAGGAAAACATCCTATTTTACTGTCACTATATATCAGTCATAAGGCACTGTTATTATTTCATTATTACTTCATTAGTCCGCATCAGCTTATCATCAATATTATCATGTATCACTTATCATTTAGTAAATCTGCTACAGTGGCATTCTAGATACAATACTCTATCAGTTAGTAAAGTACCAGTTTAGCTGGGGGTCCAGTCAGGCCGCAGTAAAAGTCATATGAGGACACGGTGAATTTTTGTTGGCCGGAAACGGACACTCTCACACAACTACACATTCTACACACTATTGGTTATGTTCCCAGGAAAGCCTGACTGAAAACATCTGGAACATGTTGTTGTTCTTAGCCATAGAAGGACATAGAAGTGAGAACTGACTGATACTTAACATGTGACTTGATGTCATCATTGCAATAAAACCCTTGTGGAGAAACTGTTCGGAGGGAGATCGGCTCAAAAGGCTTGTGATGCTCATCTTCCCCATATGTACATATGTATAATAAAAATCACTATTCTGACATCTACTGAGACCATGCAGTCGTAGTCTCTTCCTCAAAATCCCTGCTGTTAATAAGGTGGGAGTTTAAAAATTTGGGTTAGCAAATTGGGGAAAGAAAACTGACGGCTTAAGTGGAGAATTATGAAGGAGTCTGACACGCTGCAAAAGCAACATATGCAAATTTACATACACAAGCAGAAAACGCATTAACCCTACAAAGACAAGACAAGCCCACGATGATTAATGCATAGACATTGATTAAACCTGGCTTAGAACACAAAGAAAAATAAAAACAGCTTGCTGTTTGTATGAGTGATAGAATGGTGTGAATGGTTAATAAAAAACATTTGAGTATGTTGAATCTAGGCATGTTAAAGTGCATAAAGTGCAAATTGTGTGGTTTTATCTAGATTTTCGGTGTATTGAGGAGGTGGAATTATGTGGTGATGGGTTGATTCTGTCAGTTAGGTTTGGGTGGTTGTTGTTTTTGTTTTTAAATAGAGGGAGTTTTAGGAAACATGGACATGTCTGAGAGGGGCCCATTATTTTTGTAACAGTGCACTCAAAGAAAACCTGTCAGGTGATTTTTTTTTTGTTTTTGTGTTTTCATGAGCTAATAATCAGCTCTCTTTTTCTCATTTTTGTTCTAAGCAGGCCTGCAACAGTGAATAACAGCACAAATTATTCAGCTACCGGAGAAAGCTATCGGTGGGAATCTGATTAGGTCGTAAGTCCCTGTCTAAAGGATTGTCGCGATTCAATCCAGTCAGAAACATAAGGAACTATTTTCCTATGGAAAATAAAAATGAAGGAGCTCAGTTTGAATAAATCTGGACAAACAATTTGCTTTTACTAGAGAAAGTTTCTGTTTTATTGAGTGGGGTTATATTATGGGATTATAGTATATTGTTGGGAGAATCCCAAATGCTAAAGGGGGTAGGTGTCAAAATAGAGGAAATCTGCCAAATGGTAATGGGGAAAATTAGTGGGGGTTGGAGAAGGAGAATAGATTTGATTTCTTTTTGATTTCTAGAAGTAGTGGCTATAATGTAGGCGTACACCTACAGTTAGGTAAGGGGAATGAAACTCCTCCCTGCACGAGGAGGGCAGGAGTGGTGCACGGGCCATACCGTGACCCTTCCCGCGGCCCACCACGTTATCGCCACTCCGTCTTCCGTGTCCGTCACTCTCCAGGTCCAAATTCAGGTAAGTACCTTCCTTAATTAGGCTTCTCAGGTAAGTACCACATTTTAATTGTTTTATTAACCGAATTGTTCTAATTTTTCCTTTTTCTTTTAGGTTGTCAATTGTTTTTAATTGTTTTTACGGTATTTGTAATAAATTTTGTATTTTCCCAATGAATTTTGTCTCCGTGTTGTTTTTATAAATTCCCAATCTTAGGTTTTAAATTAGTTTTTAGGCCGTTAAGAAACATGAAAATGAATAAAATTTAAATAAACCTCCCCCAAAAATAACAAACTAAAATAACAAACTAAAACAACAAACAAAACATTTTTAGTGATGCATGGCTTGCGCTAGCTTTCGGCTGGATTGTGCCTTCTTCAGGCTATGCTCATGCATCGGTGGCCAAATTCAAATAAAGGAGACTCCTCTCTGCCCCTCCTTTTATAGGCTTTTTTGACTCCTCCCTACGGTGCTTTATGTTTTTCCTTTTTGGGTTTTCTTTTTAGTTTTTTTACTCTACTTTCTTTGGCTTAACCCTATCCTTTTCCTTTCCTTTCTCCTTTCCTACCCTTGCTTTGCCTTCTGTTTCCTTTTACTCCTAATTCCTGCTTCCTTTCCTTTGGTTTACATACCCTCCTTTCCTAATTTCATACATGGCCGTCATTTTTGTTTATTTCTTTGTGTCTTGGCCTTAATTTTACTTGGGGTTCTGTTCATCGAGGTTAAGGTTAGGGCTGCACCATGGATGGGGCTAGGATTAGGGCCAGGATTGTGGCTGGTTAGGGTTAGGATAGGATCCTGGGGTGGGGATAGCTTAATTAGGGCCGAATTGGCATAGGGGTTAAATTTTGGGTCCAGATTTGGGGTCAGAGGTAATAGAGGGTGGGGGGCAACCAGGCAGGGCCCGTAGGTGGCTTCGGCAGTAGGCCTCGGTCAATCTGGTAAAACCAGCGGGTACATGGCAGGCACTGGCCGGTTAGGTAAGGGGAATGAAACTCCTCCCTGCACGAGGAGGGTTTGGGGAAAGAAAGGGGTCCCAGGCAGAAGTCTGGGTCCCCTGGTGCACGCTCACTCGACTGGGGTAGGCACTGATGCCCCCGGATCAAAAAATTGCCCATCATTGGGTAGTAGTGGCCATTAGTTGTTCTATTGAGCCCGTCGCGACGGGTTAGGTGTTGAGAAAAGAATCAGGCCACCAGCAAGCTGGTAGCCTGAGGTGCACGGGTTAGGGGTTAGGATTGAAGAAAAGAACCTGTCCCTCCCGAAGGAGGAACAGGGCGTGCACGGGCCATCAACCCCGATGGTCCGCAGCCTCACATCCCTCTACCTCCATAATTGTTTTTAAATTTGAAAGGTAAGTATTTTCTTTTTTACAGGTTCAAGGTAAGTATTTTCTTTTTTTGCAGGTCCTGATTCACCGTGTCCGTTACTTGGTTTGGTGTTAATAAAGAATTTTTAATCCCAATTTGTTTTCTGTGTGGTCTTTTAATTTAGTTTTAACGTGTCTCTGATTTGAGCTTTTAAGGAAAACCAATAAAACATAAATTAAAACATGAAATAAAATCCCCCAAAATAACAAACTAAAACAACAAACTAACGTAAAATAGAAAAAATTAAATGAGTATGCCCTTGTCGCGACGTTTCGAAGGTGTTGCTTCTTCCTCAGGCGAGGGCATACTGAAGAGCTCTGTGTTTGAGCCTCCTATTTATACTCCCCCTCCGATCCCGCCTCCTTGGCTTTCTGTGGCTTTCTTATAGTATGTTTTTCAGCTCATTGCTTTTTTCCAATTCTGCCAGACTTTTTGGCTCTCATTTTTCCCTTTTTCTTTCTTTCTTCTTTTCCAGTCTTCTCCTCTTTCCCCTTTGACTTTTCCTTTTTCATCATCCTTTTCTTCCCTTTTCTTGACCTCTGCCCTTTACCCTTCCTTTTGGCCTACATCTGTCCTCTTTCTCTTCCGAATTTTGGGTTCCTACTAATGCCGACTTGGCTTTTACTACAAACTCTCAACCCTGCTTGGGGAGGACTCAACCCGACTTGGGGAGTAAATTTAGAAAGGCGATGTGACTTTGGGTTAGGCTTTAGGTTTCAGCTGGGATTAGGATTACTTGGGCTTCAGATCCAGTACTGGGGTGAGGTTTAAGATTCAATTTCCAAAAATGAAGTAGAAATGGGATTATTCAAAATTGTAAAGATTTTAGGGCCAGATTAGATCAGGGGGTATATAAAATAGGGCCAAAATCCAAATTTAGGGTGGGTAATTTAAGATAAACAAATTGGTTAGGGTTAGGATAAATGACTGGGGTAGGGCATAGATAGGGTTAGGATTTGTGAAAGAAAACGCAATGATCCCTCCCCACTTCGTCCGACGACTGGGTGGTTGGATGGAGGGCCACTGGAAATGCACGGGCCACCGCACGTCATGCTCAGTCCCCATTTCCCTTCCCCGTCTCAGTCCACCTCCTTCTGTCCTTGAGAAGTGACCAGCTCGCCCCCAGGAGACCCTGAGACAGCACTTTTGGCCACTCCCCATTTATATGGTGCCCTTCATTTGCACACTCAACCTATTGTTTAAATACTTTTCTTAGTCAGAATCTATGTTCTTTTCAATCCTTTATTATTTATTGTTACGTTTTCTTTTTATTTATTTTATTGTATTATCTTTTCATTCTCTCCTTAATTTGACATTATCGTGTATTTTAATTTTTTAAGGTAATATTTAAGGACACATCATCAGTAGTGGACCTTGGAATCATTGGGTGTTTCGGCCATTTATCACTAGACACCCTCTTCCAAGGAAGGCCCCGCCCAGGTTGATCAAGCCTTGGGGTGTGTCCATCTATATCAAGTAACATTAATGCATCTATATGCATTTCTGGGGTTTTATTATTATTATTAGTATTCCATCATGTTTTCTTTATTATTATAAAAAGATTTCTGTAATTAGACCTGCTATTAAATCAAGAATTTGAAAACAAAGGTCAATCTTTTATAAGATAATATTCTAGTTCCCAAAGGTTTTATATTATCGTTTGTTTTCAAATTACCAAAAAGGTTTATCATTTTAATTGAGTCCGTTTTTGGCTTCCTTTTATATTTTAAAAAGGTTTTGAATCATCCTTTTCCAGTAAGGTTAAGTTCAGGATTAATAACCGACTTATAGAATAAATCGAAATCTGTCCTAGGTCCCGGTGCATCTTCGGCCCAATCACCTAAGCTGAATTGGGAGATGTGTAAAACTAGGTCCCGATGCATCCTCGGCCTGACCACCTAAGTTGGGTCAGGGGATGAGGTAAATCAGAAGGAAAGAAGATCCTAGGTCCCGGTGCATCCACGGCCTAGCCACCTAAGCCGGGCTAGGGGATGAAATTTGGAAGGGGTAGCAATGTAAAGGAGTCCAATTGTAGTTTTTGGGGAAAGAAGGATTCGACGTGTGTAGTGCAAAATGGTCTGTTGCAGTGGTGAGGCTAACCCCCATAGAAGACTGGGCCACGTTTAAGGTCCTGCCGCCCTGGACCACCACATCCCACGTGCTGTCCTAGAGTCGGACCTGGGAGGGCCGCATACTTACCCCTTGCACAGGTTAACAGACTGGTTGTTAGCACCGTTAGGTTACCCCAAATCTGCCCGGACAAGGTAGAGGTTGTCAGGTTGTCAGTGTTGTAGAGTAAAGGCCCTGGAGGAGATCTCTCTCTCTGGGCTGAGGTAAATTGGAATGGCCCGTGTGAGCCACGAAAAAATCGTGGGCTCCAGGTCACCAAGACAAGAGCACCTCCCCAGAGACCCACCGGGACCAGCCGCGGCAAGCCGCTGCCTTCCCAGAAGGCTCCCGGGTATTGAGAGCAGCCCGGAGAAAGCCAATAAGGCCTGCTTCTCGGGGGTCTCAGGTACCCATCTCTAAGGGTCTATGGACCTGCGTCCAGAGCCAGCCGCGGCAAGTCGCTGCCTCTCCGGAACACCAAGGTCCGAACGCCCCCCGGGGGGAGGGCCCAGGACCAGGACCAGTTATCATCTGCTTATCTCCTGTAGCCTATCCCAGCTAAAAACGATTAGCATAGCATTAGCTAGATGTCAGCTCCCTGCCTTTTTCCTTCCTTTCCAGCCAAATTTTCAGTTGTGACGTAGGTCAATTTATCCCTATATCCTTTGAGGACAGTTGCTATCCGTCCCTTGGTGTAGTATAATATTAACTGTACCCAGCATAAGATGTCAAAAATCCATATCAATGCCATATCAAAGTATTTAGTTTCAATGGCCTGCTATGTATACATATAGTCATATATATAAAAGTAAAATCCCACGTTCCTCAGAAATAGCCTCCTGGCTCTGTTTCATTTTGCACTTTTGTTTCTTGTCATTAATGTAGCTTTAATTGTATCCTAGCCAATTATGGCATTAATGATTTAAAATGTTCATAATGACCGGGATTAAATTTATTTTAGTGACACTGAAGTATGTGCCCAGGATCTATTTATTGATTTAGTTTTACACCCGCCAAGTATGGTATCAACTCTCCTTTAGGTACGTATAAAAAAGGTGGTTAAGGTTAGGAGAGATAAGGTGGAAGGCCGGCCGCCCTCGGCGAAAGAAGAAAAGAGGGGAGAAGGTTAGGGTTAGGGCTCAAATAAGTACCAGTAAGGGGTTCAATGAGGTTAGGGTTAGGATGAATTACAGGGTGGGATGTTAGACCAGTGTGTGTAAGGCTTAAGGTTAAGGTTAGTATAATATTAACTGTACCCAGCATAAGATGTCAAAAATCAATGCCATATTAAAGTATTTAGTTTCAATGGCCTGCTATGCATACATATAGTTATATATATATAAGTAAAATCTCACGTTCCTCAGAAGCAGCCTCCCGGCTCTGTTACATTTTTGTATTTTTGTTTCTTTGTTTCCATTCATTAGTGTAGCTTTACACCGGTCAGGTATAGCGTTAATGATTTAAAACATTCATAATAACTGGGATTGAGTTAAAATAAGTCCAAAAAAGAGGTGAGAAAAAGAGAGAGAGAGAGAGAGAGAGAGAGAGAGAGGAGAGAGAGGAGAAGGAAGAGTCAGGAGGGGTCCGCCAGTCTGGCAGAGTTCCCTCCCCGCCGGATCGGGCTGTCACTCATCCTCCCCTCCGTCCCCAAGAGAAGGCCAGACAGAGGGGAGAGAAGAGTGATGAAACCTTGATTTCGTTACATGTCATACATACTACATATTTACCTATTTATTTAATCCATTTATTTATTTATTTTATTCTACATTAGTTGTACCCTAGCCAATTATGGCATTAATGATTTACAATGTTTATAATAACTGGGATTAGATTTATTTTAGTGACACTGAAGTATGTGCCCAGGATCTATTTATTGATTTAGTTTTATACCCGCCAAGTATGGCATTAACTCTTCTTTAGGTACGTATAAAAAAGGTGGTTAAGGTTAGGAGAAATAAGGTGGAAGGCCGGCCGCCCTCGGCGAAAGAAGAGAGGGGAGAGGGCCAGGATTAGGGCTCAAATAAGTACCAGTAAGGGGTTCAATGAGGTTAGGGTTAGGGTTTGTGAGAGAAAACGCAATGATCCCTCCCCACTTCGTCCGACGACTGGGTGGTTGGATGGAGGGCCACTGGAAAGGCACGGGCCACCGCACGTCATGCTCAGTCCCCATTTCCCTTCCCCGTCTCAGTCCTCCTCCTTCTGTCCTTGAGAAGTGACCAGCTTGCCCCCAGGAGGCCCTGAGACAGCACTTTTGGCCACTCCCCATGTATATGATGCCCTTCATTTACACACTTAACCTTATTGTTTAAATACTTTTCTTAGTCTGAATCCATGTTCTTTTCAATCCTTTATTATTTATTGTTACGTTTTCTTTTTATTTATTTTATTGTATTATCTTTTTATTGTCTCCTTAATTTGACATTATTGTGTATTTTAATTTTTTAAGGTAATATTTAAGGACACATCATCAGTAGTGGACCTTGGAATCATTGGGTGTTTCGGCCATTTATCACTAGACACCCTCTTCCAAGGAAGGCCCCGCCCAGGTTGATCAAGCCTTGGGGTGTGTCATCAACTAAATAAAATAACAGTAATTAATTAATGCCTTTCTGGGCTTTAATTTTTAAAGTTTCCAAGGGGTCAATGTTATACCGTTAATTGTTGTTCACATTTAATGACATACTGTCTTGTTGAGTCGCATTTCAAAGAGTTAATGAGGCCCTATTTGGGCTCATGGAAGTCTAACGTATATACGTGACTTTGAAAATTTGACTCATTAGTTCACAATTCAACTAAATAAAACAACAGCAATTAATTAATGCCAATCTGGGCTTTAATTTTTAAAGTTTCCAAGGGGCCAATTGGCCCTGTCAAGTTCAGTCCAAATCCAACGAGGTGCCGTGATTTTGTAAAATCCTAACGTTAGTCGTTTTATCTTCATTTCAATAAAACCATCCAAAATCAAGTATTCCTGTTGTACCGTTAATTGTTGTTCACATTTAATGATATACTGTCTTGTTGAGCCGCATTTTAAAGAGCTAACGAGGCCCTATTTGGGCTCATGGAAATCTAACGTATGTACGTGACTTTGAAAATTTTACTCATTAGCTCACAATTATTCGCTTTTAGCTTCTACAAATTTAAAGTATTAATATCATCACATAGATGCTTCTCCTTCATTCATTTCCTATATTTGTTATCATATATTCCCACTTACTTGTACCTTGTTCTTCAAATGAGGCTTCCACACTGCCTGACCTGTCTGCCATCTGCTCCCTGAGCTCCATGTGCTCTGCCTGGTCTGACTTCCTGGTTCCCATCATGCACTTGGTCAGTATCCAGGGCAACCACTTTTGTATCCTTGAACTGCCATTTTGAAATCCGCCATCTTCTCTCCACGGTAACCATTTTGTTTATAATCGCCATCTTGGATCATTAGCTTTAGCCATAGTGTAATGTTAGCTTCCATATTAGCATCAACGAAATTCAATATAAAGTTGACTAGTCACATGTACATATTGTCCTATATCATGTGTCACTGTCATATAATTGTTAGCATTAGCTTAGCATTAGCATTAGCCCTCCACCATTTTGTAACCAAGGGCGACTGTATTTGTTTACAACGAACCGCCATATTGGATCTGGATGAGTTCCTCCACCATCTTGGGTCTTCCATCTTCTTGTCACCAGGGGCAACCAGTCCATGTCCAGCTGGACCACCATTTTGGATCCTGATGAGCACAGGCAGCCATTTTGTTCCCACTAATTTAAAAAAAGAGGTGAGAAAGAGAGAGAGAGAGAGAGAAAGAGAGAGAGAGAGAGAGAGAAAGAAAAGAGAAGGAAGAGCCTATTTAATCCTATATTAATTTATTGTATTTTATTTTATTTTATTTCCTATATTATTCTATTTTATTTCTATATTATTAACTATTATCCATTATTGATATTATTATAATCTACTATTAGTATTATTAGCACTATTATTATTATTATTTACTATTATTAGTATTATTATGTACTATTAGTATTATTTACTATTAGTATTGTCTACTATTATTTAATATTAGTATTATTAGTACTATTATATCATTATTATTATTATTATTATTACTATTCCTTCTCTTGAGAGGTGAGGAAGCGGGAGAGAGGGAGGGAGAGAGAGAGAGAGATAGAGATAGAGAGAGAGAGAGAGAGAGAGAGAGAGAGAGAGGAGAAGGAAGAGCCAGGAGGGGTCCACCGGTCTGGCAGAATTCCCTCCCCGCCGGATCGGGCTGTCACTCATTCCTCCCCTCGGCCCCCAAGAGATGGATAGACAGAGGGGAGAGAAGAGTGATGAAACAGAACAAATTCATCTAAATTAAGTCCATCCTTGGTTAGGTTTAGGGTTAAAATCCCTGGTCAGGACATCCCACGGTTAGGGTTAGGATTGGATTTCTTGGCTAGGGTCCCCCACGGTTAGGTTAAGGGGTTGGAGTCCTGGGTAAGGATGTCCATCTCCGGTGTTGGCACTGTGATCAGCCTTCCAATTTTAACCAAAAAGTATACTTATCACTTCACGAACAATCGTTGATTGTATGAGGGCACAAGTAGGTACTTGGAGGGGGTCCGGACGAGGATCACTGGACTCTAGAGGGACCTGTATTCCGAAGGCACTGGCTGGTTAGGGTTTGTGAGAGAAAACGCAATGATCCCTCCCCACTTCGTCCGACGACTGGGTGGTTGGATGGAGGGCCACTGGAAAGGCACGGGCCACCGCACGTCATGCTCAGTCCCCATTTCCCTTCCCCGTCTCAGTCCTCCTCCTTCTGTCCTTGAGAAGTGACCAGCTTGCCCCCAGGAGGCCCTGAGACAGCACTTTTGGCCACTCCCCATGTATATGATGCCCTTCATTTACACACTTAACCTTATTGTTTAAATACTTTTCTTAGTCTGAATCCATGTTCTTTTCAATCCTTTATTATTTATTGTTACGTTTTCTTTTTATTTATTTTATTGTATTATCTTTTTATTGTCTCCTTAATTTGACATTATTGTGTATTTTAATTTTTTAAGGTAATATTTAAGGACACATCATCAGTAGTGGACCTTGGAATCATTGGGTGTTTCGGCCATTTATCACTAGACACCCTCTTCCAAGGAAGGCCCCGCCCAGGTTGATCAAGCCTTGGGGTGTGTCATCAACTAAATAAAATAACAGTAATTAATTAATGCCTTTCTGGGCTTTAATTTTTAAAGTTTCCAAGGGGTCAATGTTATACCGTTAATTGTTGTTCACATTTAATGACATACTGTCTTGTTGAGTCGCATTTCAAAGAGTTAATGAGGCCCTATTTGGGCTCATGGAAGTCTAACGTATATACGTGACTTTGAAAATTGGACTCATTAGTTCACAATTCAACTAAATAAAACAACAGCAATTAATTAATGCCAATCTGGGCTTTAATTTTTAAAGTTTCCAAGGGGCCAATTGGCCCTGTCAAGTTCAGTCCAAATCCAACGAGGTGCCGTGATTTTGTAAAATCCTAACGTTAGTCGTTTTATCTTCATTTCAATAAAACCATCCAAAATCAAGTATTCCTGTTGTACCGTTAATTGTTGTTCACATTTAATGATATACTGTCTTGTTGAGCCGCATTTTAAAGAGCTAACGAGGCCCTATTTGGGCTCATGGAAATCTAACGTATGTACGTGACTTTGAAAATTTTACTCATTAGCTCACAATTATTCGCTTTTAGCTTCTACAAATTTAAAGTATTAATATCATCACATAGATGCTTCTCCTTCATTCATTTCCTATATTTGTTATCATATATTCCCACTTACTTGTACCTTGTTCTTCAAATGAGGCTTCCTCACTGCCTGACCTGTCTGCCATCTGCTCCCTGAGCTCCATGTGCTCTGCCTGGTCTGACTTCCTGGTTCCCATCATGCACTTGGTCAGTATCCAGGGCAACCACTTTTGTATCCTTGAACTGCCATTTTGAAATCCGCCATCTTCTCTCCACGGTAACCATTTTGTTTATAATCGCCATCTTGGATCATTAGCTTTAGCCATAGTGTAATGTTAGCTTCCATATTAGCATCAACGAAATTCAATATAAAGTTGACTAGTCACATGTACATATTGTCCTATATCATGTGTCACTGTCATATAATTGTTAGCATTAGCTTAGCATTAGCATTAGCCCTCCACCATTTTGTAACCAAGGGCGACTGTATTTGTTTACAACGAACCGCCATATTGGATCTGGATGAGTTCCTCCACCATCTTGGGTCTTCCATCTTCTTGTCACCAGGGGCAACCAGTCCATGTCCAGCTGGACCACCATTTTGGATCCTGATGAGCACAGGCAGCCATTTTGTTCCCACTAATTTAAAAAAAGAGGTGAGAAAGAGAGAGAGAGAGAGAGAAAGAGAGAGAGAGAGAGAGAGAAAGAAAAGAGAAGGAAGAGCCTATTTAATCCTATATTAATTTATTGTATTTTATTTTATTTTATTTCCTATATTATTCTATTTTATTTCTATATTATTAACTATTATCCATTATTGATATTATTATAATCTACTATTAGTATTATTAGCACTATTATTATTATTATTTACTATTATTAGTATTATTATGTACTATTAGTATTATTTACTATTAGTATTGTCTACTATTATTTAATATTAGTATTATTAGTACTATTATATCATTATTATTATTATTATTATTACTATTCCTTCTCTTGAGAGGTGAGGAAGCGGGAGAGAGGGAGGGAGAGAGAGAGAGAGATAGAGATAGAGAGAGAGAGAGAGAGAGAGAGAGAGAGAGGAGAAGGAAGAGCCAGGAGGGGTCCACCGGTCTGGCAGAATTCCCTCCCCGCCGGATCGGGCTGTCACTCATTCCTCCCCTCGGCCCCCAAGAGATGGATAGACAGAGGGGAGAGAAGAGTGATGAAACAGAACAAATTCATCTAAATTAAGTCCATCCTTGGTTAGGTTTAGGTGGTAGGAAATGAGCAGGCCCGGCTATGCCGGAACCTGAGTGCACGGGCCATCATTGGGACTGGTGTTGGTGCCCCCTGATCAAAAAATTACCCTTAAGCGGGTGTAGTGCACTGGGGTTGGGCCATTCGCGACGTTTCGGCTTTTCTTAGCCTTCTTCAGGCTGGCCCACCCGCTTTTGTGTTCTGTTTCGCCACTCTGGGCCTTTTATACTGTTCTTTTTCCTTTCTGTTTTTCTTAACTTTTTCTGGTTCTTAGTTTTTTTCTGTTCTCAGTTTTTTCTGCTTAGGGTTAGGGTTAGGGGTTAGGGTTAGGGTTAGGGGGGTTAGGGTTAGGGGTTAGGGTTAGGGTTAGGTGTTGAGTAAGGAACAGGCCACCAGCAAGCTGGTAGCCTGAAGTGCACGGGCCATCGATGGGGCTGGGTAGTGGTGTCCCTGCCCTGGTTCAAAAAATTACCCATTTCTAGGGTTTAGTGCACTTCATTGGGCCTTCGCGACGTTTCGGCGTAGTTTCGCCTTCCTCAGGCTGGCCCAATGTGTCTCTGACTGCTTGTTCTCTGTTCTGCCTCTCTTGGCTTTTATACTGTCACTTGACTCCTCCTTCTTTTAGGTTTTCTATTTGTGTTTTTCTGCTTTCTCTATTTCTGCCTCTCTTGGCTTTCATACGTGACTTTTTTCTCTGTTTCTGCCTCTCTTGGCTTTTATACTTTCATTACGTGACTTTATCTTGTCTTACGTTTTTCTCTGTTTCTGCCTCTCTTGGCTTTTATACTTTTATTTCTCTTACGTGACTTTATCTTGTCTTACGTTTTTCTCTGTTTCTGCCTCTCTTGGCTTTCATTTTTCTCTGTTTCTGCCTCTCTTGGCTTTTATACTTTTATTACGTGACTTTCCTTTTCTGTTTCTTTGCTTTTCTTTCTCCTTTCTGACTTTCTTGTCTTTCTTAGGGACCCCCCTGGTTAGGGTTAGGATTTGTTAGTGGGCAGGGGCACCCCCAACCCCACGAGGCACTGGCTGGTTAGGTGTTGAGTAAGGAACAGGCCACCAGCAAGCTGGTAGCCTGAAGTGCACGGGCCATCGATGGGGCTGGGTAGTGGTGTCCCTGCCCTGGTTCAAAAAATTACCCATTTCTAGGGTTTAGTGCACTTCATTGGGCCTTCGCGACGTTTCGGCGTAGTTTCGCCTTCCTCAGGCTGGCCCAATGTGTCTCTGACTGCTTGTTCTCTGTTCTGCCTCTCTTGGCTTTTATACTGTCACTTGACTCCTCCTTCTTTTAGGTTTTCTATTTGTGTTTTTCTGCTTTCTCTATTTCTGCCTCTCTTGGCTTTCATACGTGACTTTTTTCTCTGTTTCTGCCTCTCTTGGCTTTTATACTTTCATTACGTGACTTTATCTTGTCTTACGTTTTTCTCTGTTTCTGCCTCTCTTGGCTTTTATACTTTTATTTCTCTTACGTGACTTTATCTTGTCTTACGTTTTTCTCTGTTTCTGCCTCTCTTGGCTTTCATTTTTCTCTGTTTCTGCCTCTCTTGGCTTTTATACTTTTATTACGTGACTTTCCTTTTCTGTTTCTTTGCTTTTCTTTCTCCTTTCTGACTTTCTTGTCTTTCTTAGGGACCCCCCTGGTTAGGGTTAGGATTTGTTAGTGGGCAGGGGCACCCCCAACCCCACGAGGCACTGGCTGGTTAGGTGTTGAGTAAGGAACAGGCCACCAGCAAGCTGGTAGCCTGAAGTGCACGGGCCATCGATGGGGCTGGGTAGTGGTGTCCCTGCCCTGGTTCAAAAAATTACCCATTTCTAGGGTTTAGTGCACTTCATTGGGCCTTCGCGACGTTTCGGCGTAGTTTCGCCTTCCTCAGGCTGGCCCAATGTGTCTCTGACTGCTTGTTCTCTGTTCTGCCTCTCTTGGCTTTTATACTGTCACTTGACTCCTCCTTCTTTTAGGTTTTCTATTTGTGTTTTTCTGCTTTCTCTATTTCTGCCTCTCTTGGCTTTCATACGTGACTTTTTTCTCTGTTTCTGCCTCTCTTGGCTTTTATACTTTCATTACGTGACTTTATCTTGTCTTACGTTTTTCTCTGTTTCTGCCTCTCTTGGCTTTTATACTTTTATTTCTCTTACGTGACTTTATCTTGTCTTACGTTTTTCTCTGTTTCTGCCTCTCTTGGCTTTCATTTTTCTCTGTTTCTGCCTCTCTTGGCTTTTATACTTTTATTACGTGACTTTCCTTTTCTGTTTCTTTGCTTTTCTTTCTCCTTTCTGACTTTCTTGTCTTTCTTAGGGACCCCCCTGGTTAGGGTTAGGATTTGTTAGTGGGCAGGGGCACCCCCAACCCCACGAGGCACTGGCTGGTTAGGTGTTGAGTAAGGAACAGGCCACCAGCAAGCTGGTAGCCTGAAGTGCACGGGCCATCGATGGGGCTGGGTAGTGGTGTCCCTGCCCTGGTTCAAAAAATTACCCATTTCTAGGGTTTAGTGCACTTCATTGGGCCTTCGCGACGTTTCGGCGTAGTTTCGCCTTCCTCAGGCTGGCCCAATGTGTCTCTGACTGCTTGTTCTCTGTTCTGCCTCTCTTGGCTTTTATACTGTCACTTGACTCCTCCTTCTTTTAGGTTTTCTATTTGTGTTTTTCTGCTTTCTCTATTTCTGCCTCTCTTGGCTTTCATACGTGACTTTTTTCTCTGTTTCTGCCTCTCTTGGCTTTTATACTTTCATTACGTGACTTTATCTTGTCTTACGTTTTTCTCTGTTTCTGCCTCTCTTGGCTTTTATACTTTTATTTCTCTTACGTGACTTTATCTTGTCTTACGTTTTTCTCTGTTTCTGCCTCTCTTGGCTTTCATTTTTCTCTGTTTCTGCCTCTCTTGGCTTTTATACTTTTATTACGTGACTTTCCTTTTCTGTTTCTTTGCTTTTCTTTCTCCTTTCTGACTTTCTTGTCTTTCTTAGGGACCCCCCTGGTTAGGGTTAGGATTTGTTAGTGGGCAGGGGCACCCCCAACCCCACGAGGCACTGGCTGGTTAGGTGTTGAGTAAGGAACAGGCCACCAGCAAGCTGGTAGCCTGAAGTGCACGGGCCATCGATGGGGCTGGGTAGTGGTGTCCCTGCCCTGGTTCAAAAAATTACCCATTTCTAGGGTTTAGTGCACTTCATTGGGCCTTCGCGACGTTTCGGCGTAGTTTCGCCTTCCTCAGGCTGGCCCAATGTGTCTCTGACTGCTTGTTCTCTGTTCTGCCTCTCTTGGCTTTTATACTGTCACTTGACTCCTCCTTCTTTTAGGTTTTCTATTTGTGTTTTTCTGCTTTCTCTATTTCTGCCTCTCTTGGCTTTCATACGTGACTTTTTTCTCTGTTTCTGCCTCTCTTGGCTTTTATACTTTCATTACGTGACTTTATCTTGTCTTACGTTTTTCTCTGTTTCTGCCTCTCTTGGCTTTTATACTTTTATTTCTCTTACGTGACTTTATCTTGTCTTACGTTTTTCTCTGTTTCTGCCTCTCTTGGCTTTCATTTTTCTCTGTTTCTGCCTCTCTTGGCTTTTATACTTTTATTACGTGACTTTCCTTTTCTGTTTCTTTGCTTTTCTTTCTCCTTTCTGACTTTCTTGTCTTTCTTAGGGACCCCCCTGGTTAGGGTTAGGATTTGTTAGTGGGCAGGGGCACCCCCAACCCCACGAGGCACTGGCTGGTTAGGTGTTGAGTAAGGAACAGGCCACCAGCAAGCTGGTAGCCTGAAGTGCACGGGCCATCGATGGGGCTGGGTAGTGGTGTCCCTGCCCTGGTTCAAAAAATTACCCATTTCTAGGGTTTAGTGCACTTCATTGGGCCTTCGCGACGTTTCGGCGTAGTTTCGCCTTCCTCAGGCTGGCCCAATGTGTCTCTGACTGCTTGTTCTCTGTTCTGCCTCTCTTGGCTTTTATACTGTCACTTGACTCCTCCTTCTTTTAGGTTTTCTATTTGTGTTTTTCTGCTTTCTCTATTTCTGCCTCTCTTGGCTTTCATACGTGACTTTTTTCTCTGTTTCTGCCTCTCTTGGCTTTTATACTTTCATTACGTGACTTTATCTTGTCTTACGTTTTTCTCTGTTTCTGCCTCTCTTGGCTTTTATACTTTTATTTCTCTTACGTGACTTTATCTTGTCTTACGTTTTTCTCTGTTTCTGCCTCTCTTGGCTTTCATTTTTCTCTGTTTCTGCCTCTCTTGGCTTTTATACTTTTATTACGTGACTTTCCTTTTCTGTTTCTTTGCTTTTCTTTCTCCTTTCTGACTTTCTTGTCTTTCTTAGGGACCCCCCTGGTTAGGGTTAGGATTTGTTAGTGGGCAGGGGCACCCCCAACCCCACGAGGCACTGGCTGGTTAGGTGTTGAGTAAGGAACAGGCCACCAGCAAGCTGGTAGCCTGAAGTGCACGGGCCATCGATGGGGCTGGGTAGTGGTGTCCCTGCCCTGGTTCAAAAAATTACCCATTTCTAGGGTTTAGTGCACTTCATTGGGCCTTCGCGACGTTTCGGCGTAGTTTCGCCTTCCTCAGGCTGGCCCAATGTGTCTCTGACTGCTTGTTCTCTGTTCTGCCTCTCTTGGCTTTTATACTGTCACTTGACTCCTCCTTCTTTTAGGTTTTCTATTTGTGTTTTTCTGCTTTCTCTATTTCTGCCTCTCTTGGCTTTCATACGTGACTTTTTTCTCTGTTTCTGCCTCTCTTGGCTTTTATACTTTCATTACGTGACTTTATCTTGTCTTACGTTTTTCTCTGTTTCTGCCTCTCTTGGCTTTTATACTTTTATTTCTCTTACGTGACTTTATCTTGTCTTACGTTTTTCTCTGTTTCTGCCTCTCTTGGCTTTCATTTTTCTCTGTTTCTGCCTCTCTTGGCTTTTATACTTTTATTACGTGACTTTCCTTTTCTGTTTCTTTGCTTTTCTTTCTCCTTTCTGACTTTCTTGTCTTTCTTAGGGACCCCCCTGGTTAGGGTTAGGATTTGTTAGTGGGCAGGGGCACCCCCAACCCCACGAGGCACTGGCTGGTTAGGTGTTGAGTAAGGAACAGGCCACCAGCAAGCTGGTAGCCTGAAGTGCACGGGCCATCGATGGGGCTGGGTAGTGGTGTCCCTGCCCTGGTTCAAAAAATTACCCATTTCTAGGGTTTAGTGCACTTCATTGGGCCTTCGCGACGTTTCGGCGTAGTTTCGCCTTCCTCAGGCTGGCCCAATGTGTCTCTGACTGCTTGTTCTCTGTTCTGCCTCTCTTGGCTTTTATACTGTCACTTGACTCCTCCTTCTTTTAGGTTTTCTATTTGTGTTTTTCTGCTTTCTCTATTTCTGCCTCTCTTGGCTTTCATACGTGACTTTTTTCTCTGTTTCTGCCTCTCTTGGCTTTTATACTTTCATTACGTGACTTTATCTTGTCTTACGTTTTTCTCTGTTTCTGCCTCTCTTGGCTTTTATACTTTTATTTCTCTTACGTGACTTTATCTTGTCTTACGTTTTTCTCTGTTTCTGCCTCTCTTGGCTTTCATTTTTCTCTGTTTCTGCCTCTCTTGGCTTTTATACTTTTATTACGTGACTTTCCTTTTCTGTTTCTTTGCTTTTCTTTCTCCTTTCTGACTTTCTTGTCTTTCTTAGGGACCCCCCTGGTTAGGGTTAGGATTTGTTAGTGGGCAGGGGCACCCCCAACCCCACGAGGCACTGGCTGGTTAGGTGTTGAGTAAGGAACAGGCCACCAGCAAGCTGGTAGCCTGAAGTGCACGGGCCATCGATGGGGCTGGGTAGTGGTGTCCCTGCCCTGGTTCAAAAAATTACCCATTTCTAGGGTTTAGTGCACTTCATTGGGCCTTCGCGACGTTTCGGCGTAGTTTCGCCTTCCTCAGGCTGGCCCAATGTGTCTCTGACTGCTTGTTCTCTGTTCTGCCTCTCTTGGCTTTTATACTGTCACTTGACTCCTCCTTCTTTTAGGTTTTCTATTTGTGTTTTTCTGCTTTCTCTATTTCTGCCTCTCTTGGCTTTCATACGTGACTTTTTTCTCTGTTTCTGCCTCTCTTGGCTTTTATACTTTCATTACGTGACTTTATCTTGTCTTACGTTTTTCTCTGTTTCTGCCTCTCTTGGCTTTTATACTTTTATTTCTCTTACGTGACTTTATCTTGTCTTACGTTTTTCTCTGTTTCTGCCTCTCTTGGCTTTCATTTTTCTCTGTTTCTGCCTCTCTTGGCTTTTATACTTTTATTACGTGACTTTCCTTTTCTGTTTCTTTGCTTTTCTTTCTCCTTTCTGACTTTCTTGTCTTTCTTAGGGACCCCCCTGGTTAGGGTTAGGATTTGTTAGTGGGCAGGGGCACCCCCAACCCCACGAGGCACTGGCTGGTTAGGTGTTGAGTAAGGAACAGGCCACCAGCAAGCTGGTAGCCTGAAGTGCACGGGCCATCGATGGGGCTGGGTAGTGGTGTCCCTGCCCTGGTTCAAAAAATTACCCATTTCTAGGGTTTAGTGCACTTCATTGGGCCTTCGCGACGTTTCGGCGTAGTTTCGCCTTCCTCAGGCTGGCCCAATGTGTCTCTGACTGCTTGTTCTCTGTTCTGCCTCTCTTGGCTTTTATACTGTCACTTGACTCCTCCTTCTTTTAGGTTTTCTATTTGTGTTTTTCTGCTTTCTCTATTTCTGCCTCTCTTGGCTTTCATACGTGACTTTTTTCTCTGTTTCTGCCTCTCTTGGCTTTTATACTTTCATTACGTGACTTTATCTTGTCTTACGTTTTTCTCTGTTTCTGCCTCTCTTGGCTTTTATACTTTCATTACGTGACTTTATCTTGTCTTACGTTTTTCTCTGTTTCTGCCTCTCTTGGCTTTTATACTTTTATTTCTCTTACGTGACTTTATCTTGTCTTACGTTTTTCTCTGTTTCTGCCTCTCTTGGCTTTCATTTTTCTCTGTTTCTGCCTCTCTTGGCTTTTATACTTTTATTACGTGACTTTCCTTTTCTGTTTCTTTGCTTTTCTTTCTCCTTTCTGACTTTCTTGTCTTTCTTAGGGACCCCCCTGGTTAGGGTTAGGATTTGTTAGTGGGCAGGGGCACCCCCAACCCCACGAGGCACTGGCTGGTTAGGTGTTGAGTAAGGAACAGGCCACCAGCAAGCTGGTAGCCTGAAGTGCACGGGCCATCGATGGGGCTGGGTAGTGGTGTCCCTGCCCTGGTTCAAAAAATTACCCATTTCTAGGGTTTAGTGCACTTCATTGGGCCTTCGCGACGTTTCGGCGTAGTTTCGCCTTCCTCAGGCTGGCCCAATGTGTCTCTGACTGCTTGTTCTCTGTTCTGCCTCTCTTGGCTTTTATACTGTCACTTGACTCCTCCTTCTTTTAGGTTTTCTATTTGTGTTTTTCTGCTTTCTCTATTTCTGCCTCTCTTGGCTTTCATACGTGACTTTTTTCTCTGTTTCTGCCTCTCTTGGCTTTTATACTTTCATTACGTGACTTTATCTTGTCTTACGTTTTTCTCTGTTTCTGCCTCTCTTGGCTTTTATACTTTTATTTCTCTTACGTGACTTTATCTTGTCTTACGTTTTTCTCTGTTTCTGCCTCTCTTGGCTTTCATTTTTCTCTGTTTCTGCCTCTCTTGGCTTTTATACTTTTATTACGTGACTTTCCTTTTCTGTTTCTTTGCTTTTCTTTCTCCTTTCTGACTTTCTTGTCTTTCTTAGGGACCCCCCTGGTTAGGGTTAGGATTTGTTAGTGGGCAGGGGCACCCCCAACCCCACGAGGCACTGGCTGGTTAGGTGTTGAGTAAGGAACAGGCCACCAGCAAGCTGGTAGCCTGAAGTGCACGGGCCATCGATGGGGCTGGGTAGTGGTGTCCCTGCCCTGGTTCAAAAAATTACCCATTTCTAGGGTTTAGTGCACTTCATTGGGCCTTCGCGACGTTTCGGCGTAGTTTCGCCTTCCTCAGGCTGGCCCAATGTGTCTCTGACTGCTTGTTCTCTGTTCTGCCTCTCTTGGCTTTTATACTGTCACTTGACTCCTCCTTCTTTTAGGTTTTCTATTTGTGTTTTTCTGCTTTCTCTATTTCTGCCTCTCTTGGCTTTCATACGTGACTTTTTTCTCTGTTTCTGCCTCTCTTGGCTTTTATACTTTCATTACGTGACTTTATCTTGTCTTACGTTTTTCTCTGTTTCTGCCTCTCTTGGCTTTTATACTTTTATTTCTCTTACGTGACTTTATCTTGTCTTACGTTTTTCTCTGTTTCTGCCTCTCTTGGCTTTCATTTTTCTCTGTTTCTGCCTCTCTTGGCTTTTATACTTTTATTACGTGACTTTCCTTTTCTGTTTCTTTGCTTTTCTTTCTCCTTTCTGACTTTCTTGTCTTTCTTAGGGACCCCCCTGGTTAGGGTTAGGATTTGTTAGTGGGCAGGGGCACCCCCAACCCCACGAGGCACTGGCTGGTTAGGTGTTGAGTAAGGAACAGGCCACCAGCAAGCTGGTAGCCTGAAGTGCACGGGCCATCGATGGGGCTGGGTAGTGGTGTCCCTGCCCTGGTTCAAAAAATTACCCATTTCTAGGGTTTAGTGCACTTCATTGGGCCTTCGCGACGTTTCGGCGTAGTTTCGCCTTCCTCAGGCTGGCCCAATGTGTCTCTGACTGCTTGTTCTCTGTTCTGCCTCTCTTGGCTTTTATACTGTCACTTGACTCCTCCTTCTTTTAGGTTTTCTATTTGTGTTTTTCTGCTTTCTCTATTTCTGCCTCTCTTGGCTTTCATACGTGACTTTTTTCTCTGTTTCTGCCTCTCTTGGCTTTTATACTTTCATTACGTGACTTTATCTTGTCTTACGTTTTTCTCTGTTTCTGCCTCTCTTGGCTTTTATACTTTTATTTCTCTTACGTGACTTTATCTTGTCTTACGTTTTTCTCTGTTTCTGCCTCTCTTGGCTTTCATTTTTCTCTGTTTCTGCCTCTCTTGGCTTTTATACTTTTATTACGTGACTTTCCTTTTCTGTTTCTTTGCTTTTCTTTCTCCTTTCTGACTTTCTTGTCTTTCTTAGGGACCCCCCTGGTTAGGGTTAGGATTTGTTAGTGGGCAGGGGCACCCCCAACCCCACGAGGCACTGGCTGGTTAGGTGTTGAGTAAGGAACAGGCCACCAGCAAGCTGGTAGCCTGAAGTGCACGGGCCATCGATGGGGCTGGGTAGTGGTGTCCCTGCCCTGGTTCAAAAAATTACCCATTTCTAGGGTTTAGTGCACTTCATTGGGCCTTCGCGACGTTTCGGCGTAGTTTCGCCTTCCTCAGGCTGGCCCAATGTGTCTCTGACTGCTTGTTCTCTGTTCTGCCTCTCTTGGCTTTTATACTGTCACTTGACTCCTCCTTCTTTTAGGTTTTCTATTTGTGTTTTTCTGCTTTCTCTATTTCTGCCTCTCTTGGCTTTCATACGTGACTTTTTTCTCTGTTTCTGCCTCTCTTGGCTTTTATACTTTCATTACGTGACTTTATCTTGTCTTACGTTTTTCTCTGTTTCTGCCTCTCTTGGCTTTTATACTTTTATTTCTCTTACGTGACTTTATCTTGTCTTACGTTTTTCTCTGTTTCTGCCTCTCTTGGCTTTCATTTTTCTCTGTTTCTGCCTCTCTTGGCTTTTATACTTTTATTACGTGACTTTCCTTTTCTGTTTCTTTGCTTTTCTTTCTCCTTTCTGACTTTCTTGTCTTTCTTAGGGACCCCCCTGGTTAGGGTTAGGATTTGTTAGTGGGCAGGGGCACCCCCAACCCCACGAGGCACTGGCTGGTTAGGTGTTGAGTAAGGAACAGGCCACCAGCAAGCTGGTAGCCTGAAGTGCACGGGCCATCGATGGGGCTGGGTAGTGGTGTCCCTGCCCTGGTTCAAAAAATTACCCATTTCTAGGGTTTAGTGCACTTCATTGGGCCTTCGCGACGTTTCGGCGTAGTTTCGCCTTCCTCAGGCTGGCCCAATGTGTCTCTGACTGCTTGTTCTCTGTTCTGCCTCTCTTGGCTTTTATACTGTCACTTGACTCCTCCTTCTTTTAGGTTTTCTATTTGTGTTTTTCTGCTTTCTCTATTTCTGCCTCTCTTGGCTTTCATACGTGACTTTTTTCTCTGTTTCTGCCTCTCTTGGCTTTTATACTTTCATTACGTGACTTTATCTTGTCTTACGTTTTTCTCTGTTTCTGCCTCTCTTGGCTTTTATACTTTTATTTCTCTTACGTGACTTTATCTTGTCTTACGTTTTTCTCTGTTTCTGCCTCTCTTGGCTTTCATTTTTCTCTGTTTCTGCCTCTCTTGGCTTTTATACTTTTATTACGTGACTTTCCTTTTCTGTTTCTTTGCTTTTCTTTCTCCTTTCTGACTTTCTTGTCTTTCTTAGGGACCCCCCTGGTTAGGGTTAGGATTTGTTAGTGGGCAGGGGCACCCCCAACCCCACGAGGCACTGGCTGGTTAGGTGTTGAGTAAGGAACAGGCCACCAGCAAGCTGGTAGCCTGAAGTGCACGGGCCATCGATGGGGCTGGGTAGTGGTGTCCCTGCCCTGGTTCAAAAAATTACCCATTTCTAGGGTTTAGTGCACTTCATTGGGCCTTCGCGACGTTTCGGCGTAGTTTCGCCTTCCTCAGGCTGGCCCAATGTGTCTCTGACTGCTTGTTCTCTGTTCTGCCTCTCTTGGCTTTTATACTGTCACTTGACTCCTCCTTCTTTTAGGTTTTCTATTTGTGTTTTTCTGCTTTCTCTATTTCTGCCTCTCTTGGCTTTCATACGTGACTTTTTTCTCTGTTTCTGCCTCTCTTGGCTTTTATACTTTCATTACGTGACTTTATCTTGTCTTACGTTTTTCTCTGTTTCTGCCTCTCTTGGCTTTTATACTTTTATTTCTCTTACGTGACTTTATCTTGTCTTACGTTTTTCTCTGTTTCTGCCTCTCTTGGCTTTCATTTTTCTCTGTTTCTGCCTCTCTTGGCTTTTATACTTTTATTACGTGACTTTCCTTTTCTGTTTCTTTGCTTTTCTTTCTCCTTTCTGACTTTCTTGTCTTTCTTAGGGACCCCCCTGGTTAGGGTTAGGATTTGTTAGTGGGCAGGGGCACCCCCAACCCCACGAGGCACTGGCTGGTTAGGTGTTGAGTAAGGAACAGGCCACCAGCAAGCTGGTAGCCTGAAGTGCACGGGCCATCGATGGGGCTGGGTAGTGGTGTCCCTGCCCTGGTTCAAAAAATTACCCATTTCTAGGGTTTAGTGCACTTCATTGGGCCTTCGCGACGTTTCGGCGTAGTTTCGCCTTCCTCAGGCTGGCCCAATGTGTCTCTGACTGCTTGTTCTCTGTTCTGCCTCTCTTGGCTTTTATACTGTCACTTGACTCCTCCTTCTTTTAGGTTTTCTATTTGTGTTTTTCTGCTTTCTCTATTTCTGCCTCTCTTGGCTTTCATACGTGACTTTTTTCTCTGTTTCTGCCTCTCTTGGCTTTTATACTTTCATTACGTGACTTTATCTTGTCTTACGTTTTTCTCTGTTTCTGCCTCTCTTGGCTTTTATACTTTTATTTCTCTTACGTGACTTTATCTTGTCTTACGTTTTTCTCTGTTTCTGCCTCTCTTGGCTTTCATTTTTCTCTGTTTCTGCCTCTCTTGGCTTTTATACTTTTATTACGTGACTTTCCTTTTCTGTTTCTTTGCTTTTAGGGGTTAGGGTTAGGGGGGTTAGGGTTAGGGTTAGGGGTTAGGGGTTAGGGTTAGGGTTAGGGTTAGGGGTTAGGGTTTGGGGAAAGAAAGGGGTCCCAGGCAGAAGTCTGGGTCCCCTGATGCACGCTCACTCGACTGGGGTAGGCACTGATGCCCCCGGATCAAAAAATTGCCCATCATTGGGTAGTAGTGGCCATTAGTTGTTCTATTGAGCCCATCGCGACGTTTCGGCGTTACTTCGCCTTCATCAGGCTGGGCTCAATGAGGGTAGGGACTGGTTTGTCCTCTATTTATACTTTTTCTCTTCTTAGCTTTTCTTTCTGACTTTTTTGTCTTACTTATTTCTGTTTCTTCTTTACTTAGGTTTTTTCTTGGCTTTTTAATTTTTTCTGTACTTAGTTTTTTCTATTTTTCTCTCTGTCACTTTTTCTGTTTTTACGTGACTTTTCTCTTTTCCTCTCAACCCTACTTGGGGAGCTTTCTTACTCTCTCTCTTTTTCTCTTCTCAACCCTACTTGGGGAGCTTTCTTTCTATCCTTTTTCTTTATGGCACCCCCTATTCCTTAGTCCACTCTGTCTATCATCTTGTTTTTCTGGCACCCCCATCCTTAGTAACCACTCTATTTAGGCTTCTTTTTCTGTTTTTTGTTTTTCCATTTTTTTAGGCTTTTTTTGTTTTTTCTGGGGTTTGGGACAGGGAGGGGGGGATAGGTTAAGGTTAGGGTAGGAGATGTGGGTAGGGGCATCACCCACCCCACCGGGACCTGGCTGGTAAGGGTTTGGGGAAAGAAAGGGGTCCCAGGCAGAAGTCTGGGTCCCCTGATGCACGCTCACTCGACTGGGGTAGGCACTGATGCCCCCGGATCAAAAAATTGCCCATCATTGGGTAGTAGTGGCCATTAGTTGTTCTATTGAGCCCGTCGCGACGTTTCGGCGTTACTTCGCCTTCATCAGGCTGGGCTCAATGAGGGTAGGGACTGGTTTGTCCTCTATTTATACTTTTTCTCTTCTTAGCTTTTCTTTCTGACTTTTTTGTCTTACTTATTTCTGTTTCTTCTTTACTTAGGTTTTTTCTTGGCTTTTTAATTTTTTCTGTACTTAGTTTTTTCTATTTTTCTCTCTGTCACTTTTTCTGTTTTTACGTGACTTTTCTCTTTTCCTCTCAACCCTACTTGGGGAGCTTTCTTACTCTCTCTCTTTTTCTCTTCTCAACCCTACTTGGGGAGCTTTCTTTCTATCCTTTTTCTTTATGGCACCCCCTATTCCTTAGTCCACTCTGTCTATCATCTTGTTTTTCTGGCACCCCCATCCTTAGTAACCACTCTATTTAGGCTTCTTTTTCTGTTTTTTGTTTTTCCATTTTTTTAGGCTTTTTTTGTTTTTTCTGGGGTTTGGGACAGGGAGGGGGGGATAGGTTAAGGTTAGGGTAGGAGATGTGGGTAGGGGCATCACCCACCCCACCGGGACCTGGCTGGTAAGGGTTTGGGGAAAGAAAGGGGTCCCAGGCAGAAGTCTGGGTCCCCTGATGCACGCTCACTCGACTGGGGTAGGCACTGATGCCCCCGGATCAAAAAATTGCCCATCATTGGGTAGTAGTGGCCATTAGTTGTTCTATTGAGCCCGTCGCGACGTTTCGGCGTTACTTCGCCTTCATCAGGCTGGGCTCAATGAGGGTAGGGACTGGTTTGTCCTCTATTTATACTTTTTCTCTTCTTAGCTTTTCTTTCTGACTTTTTTGTCTTACTTATTTCTGTTTCTTCTTTACTTAGGTTTTTTCTTGGCTTTTTAATTTTTTCTGTACTTAGTTTTTTCTATTTTTCTCTCTGTCACTTTTTCTGTTTTTACGTGACTTTTCTCTTTTCCTCTCAACCCTACTTGGGGAGCTTTCTTACTCTCTCTCTTTTTCTCTTCTCAACCCTACTTGGGGAGCTTTCTTTCTATCCTTTTTCTTTATGGCACCCCCTATTCCTTAGTCCACTCTGTCTATCATCTTGTTTTTCTGGCACCCCCATCCTTAGTAACCACTCTATTTAGGCTTCTTTTTCTGTTTTTTGTTTTTCCATTTTTTTAGGCTTTTTTTGTTTTTTCTGGGGTTTGGGACAGGGAGGGGGGGATAGGTTAAGGTTAGGGTAGGAGATGTGGGTAGGGGCATCACCCACCCCACCGGGACCTGGCTGGTAAGGGTTTGGGGAAAGAAAGGGGTCCCAGGCAGAAGTCTGGGTCCCCTGATGCACGCTCACTCGACTGGGGTAGGCACTGATGCCCCCGGATCAAAAAATTGCCCATCATTGGGTAGTAGTGGCCATTAGTTGTTCTATTGAGCCCGTCGCGACGTTTCGGCGTTACTTCGCCTTCATCAGGCTGGGCTCAATGAGGGTAGGGACTGGTTTGTCCTCTATTTATACTTTTTCTCTTCTTAGCTTTTCTTTCTGACTTTTTTGTCTTACTTATTTCTGTTTCTTCTTTACTTAGGTTTTTTCTTGGCTTTTTAATTTTTTCTGTACTTAGTTTTTTCTATTTTTCTCTCTGTCACTTTTTCTGTTTTTACGTGACTTTTCTCTTTTCCTCTCAACCCTACTTGGGGAGCTTTCTTACTCTCTCTCTTTTTCTCTTCTCAACCCTACTTGGGGAGCTTTCTTTCTATCCTTTTTCTTTATGGCACCCCCTATTCCTTAGTCCACTCTGTCTATCATCTTGTTTTTCTGGCACCCCCATCCTTAGTAACCACTCTATTTAGGCTTCTTTTTCTGTTTTTTGTTTTTCCATTTTTTTAGGCTTTTTTTGTTTTTTCTGGGGTTTGGGACAGGGAGGGGGGGATAGGTTAAGGTTAGGGTAGGAGATGTGGGTAGGGGCATCACCCACCCCACCGGGACCTGGCTGGTAAGGGTTTGGGGAAAGAAAGGGGTCCCAGGCAGAAGTCTGGGTCCCCTGATGCACGCTCACTCGACTGGGGTAGGCACTGATGCCCCCGGATCAAAAAATTGCCCATCATTGGGTAGTAGTGGCCATTAGTTGTTCTATTGAGCCCGTCGCGACGTTTCGGCGTTACTTCGCCTTCATCAGGCTGGGCTCAATGAGGGTAGGGACTGGTTTGTCCTCTATTTATACTTTTTCTCTTCTTAGCTTTTCTTTCTGACTTTTTTGTCTTACTTATTTCTGTTTCTTCTTTACTTAGGTTTTTTCTTGGCTTTTTAATTTTTTCTGTACTTAGTTTTTTCTATTTTTCTCTCTGTCACTTTTTCTGTTTTTACGTGACTTTTCTCTTTTCCTCTCAACCCTACTTGGGGAGCTTTCTTACTCTCTCTCTTTTTCTCTTCTCAACCCTACTTGGGGAGCTTTCTTTCTATCCTTTTTCTTTATGGCACCCCCTATTCCTTAGTCCACTCTGTCTATCATCTTGTTTTTCTGGCACCCCCATCCTTAGTAACCACTCTATTTAGGCTTCTTTTTCTGTTTTTTGTTTTTCCATTTTTTTAGGCTTTTTTTGTTTTTTCTGGGGTTTGGGACAGGGAGGGGGGGATAGGTTAAGGTTAGGGTAGGAGATGTGGGTAGGGGCATCACCCACCCCACCGGGACCTGGCTGGTAAGGGTTTGGGGAAAGAAAGGGGTCCCAGGCAGAAGTCTGGGTCCCCTGATGCACGCTCACTCGACTGGGGTAGGCACTGATGCCCCCGGATCAAAAAATTGCCCATCATTGGGTAGTAGTGGCCATTAGTTGTTCTATTGAGCCCGTCGCGACGTTTCGGCGTTACTTCGCCTTCATCAGGCTGGGCTCAATGAGGGTAGGGACTGGTTTGTCCTCTATTTATACTTTTTCTCTTCTTAGCTTTTCTTTCTGACTTTTTTGTCTTACTTATTTCTGTTTCTTCTTTACTTAGGTTTTTTCTTGGCTTTTTAATTTTTTCTGTACTTAGTTTTTTCTATTTTTCTCTCTGTCACTTTTTCTGTTTTTACGTGACTTTTCTCTTTTCCTCTCAACCCTACTTGGGGAGCTTTCTTACTCTCTCTCTTTTTCTCTTCTCAACCCTACTTGGGGAGCTTTCTTTCTATCCTTTTTCTTTATGGCACCCCCTATTCCTTAGTCCACTCTGTCTATCATCTTGTTTTTCTGGCACCCCCATCCTTAGTAACCACTCTATTTAGGCTTCTTTTTCTGTTTTTTGTTTTTCCATTTTTTTAGGCTTTTTTTGTTTTTTCTGGGGTTTGGGACAGGGAGGGGGGGATAGGTTAAGGTTAGGGTAGGAGATGTGGGTAGGGGCATCACCCACCCCACCGGGACCTGGCTGGTAAGGGTTTGGGGAAAGAAAGGGGTCCCAGGCAGAAGTCTGGGTCCCCTGATGCACGCTCACTCGACTGGGGTAGGCACTGATGCCCCCGGATCAAAAAATTGCCCATCATTGGGTAGTAGTGGCCATTAGTTGTTCTATTGAGCCCGTCGCGACGTTTCGGCGTTACTTCGCCTTCATCAGGCTGGGCTCAATGAGGGTAGGGACTGGTTTGTCCTCTATTTATACTTTTTCTCTTCTTAGCTTTTCTTTCTGACTTTTTTGTCTTACTTATTTCTGTTTCTTCTTTACTTAGGTTTTTTCTTGGCTTTTTAATTTTTTCTGTACTTAGTTTTTTCTATTTTTCTCTCTGTCACTTTTTCTGTTTTTACGTGACTTTTCTCTTTTCCTCTCAACCCTACTTGGGGAGCTTTCTTACTCTCTCTCTTTTTCTCTTCTCAACCCTACTTGGGGAGCTTTCTTTCTATCCTTTTTCTTTATGGCACCCCCTATTCCTTAGTCCACTCTGTCTATCATCTTGTTTTTCTGGCACCCCCATCCTTAGTAACCACTCTATTTAGGCTTCTTTTTCTGTTTTTTGTTTTTCCATTTTTTTAGGCTTTTTTTGTTTTTTCTGGGGTTTGGGACAGGGAGGGGGGGATAGGTTAAGGTTAGGGTAGGAGATGTGGGTAGGGGCATCACCCACCCCACCGGGACCTGGCTGGTAAGGGTTTGGGGAAAGAAAGGGGTCCCAGGCAGAAGTCTGGGTCCCCTGATGCACGCTCACTCGACTGGGGTAGGCACTGATGCCCCCGGATCAAAAAATTGCCCATCATTGGGTAGTAGTGGCCATTAGTTGTTCTATTGAGCCCGTCGCGACGTTTCGGCGTTACTTCGCCTTCATCAGGCTGGGCTCAATGAGGGTAGGGACTGGTTTGTCCTCTATTTATACTTTTTCTCTTCTTAGCTTTTCTTTCTGACTTTTTTGTCTTACTTATTTCTGTTTCTTCTTTACTTAGGTTTTTTCTTGGCTTTTTAATTTTTTCTGTACTTAGTTTTTTCTATTTTTCTCTCTGTCACTTTTTCTGTTTTTACGTGACTTTTCTCTTTTCCTCTCAACCCTACTTGGGGAGCTTTCTTACTCTCTCTCTTTTCTCTTCTCAACCCTACTTGGGGAGCTTTCTTTCTATCCTTTTTCTTTATGGCACCCCCTATTCCTTAGTCCACTCTGTCTATCATCTTGTTTTTCTGGCACCCCCATCCTTAGTAACCACTCTATTTAGGCTTCTTTTTCTGTTTTTTGTTTTTCCATTTTTTTAGGCTTTTTTTGTTTTTTCTGGGGTTTGGGACAGGGAGGGGGGGATAGGTTAAGGTTAGGGTAGGAGATGTGGGTAGGGGCATCACCCACCCCACCGGGACCTGGCTGGTAAGGGTTTGGGGAAAGAAAGGGGTCCCAGGCAGAAGTCTGGGTCCCCTGATGCACGCTCACTCGACTGGGGTAGGCACTGATGCCCCCGGATCAAAAAATTGCCCATCATTGGGTAGTAGTGGCCATTAGTTGTTCTATTGAGCCCGTCGCGACGTTTCGGCGTTACTTCGCCTTCATCAGGCTGGGCTCAATGAGGGTAGGGACTGGTTTGTCCTCTATTTATACTTTTTCTCTTCTTAGCTTTTCTTTCTGACTTTTTTGTCTTACTTATTTCTGTTTCTTCTTTACTTAGGTTTTTTCTTGGCTTTTTAATTTTTTCTGTACTTAGTTTTTTCTATTTTTCTCTCTGTCACTTTTTCTGTTTTTACGTGACTTTTCTCTTTTCCTCTCAACCCTACTTGGGGAGCTTTCTTACTCTCTCTCTTTTTCTCTTCTCAACCCTACTTGGGGAGCTTTCTTTCTATCCTTTTTCTTTATGGCACCCCCTATTCCTTAGTCCACTCTGTCTATCATCTTGTTTTTCTGGCACCCCCATCCTTAGTAACCACTCTATTTAGGCTTCTTTTTCTGTTTTTTGTTTTTCCATTTTTTTAGGCTTTTTTTGTTTTTTCTGGGGTTTGGGACAGGGAGGGGGGGATAGGTTAAGGTTAGGGTAGGAGATGTGGGTAGGGGCATCACCCACCCCACCGGGACCTGGCTGGTAAGGGTTTGGGGAAAGAAAGGGGTCCCAGGCAGAAGTCTGGGTCCCCTGATGCACGCTCACTCGACTGGGGTAGGCACTGATGCCCCCGGATCAAAAAATTGCCCATCATTGGGTAGTAGTGGCCATTAGTTGTTCTATTGAGCCCGTCGCGACGTTTCGGCGTTACTTCGCCTTCATCAGGCTGGGCTCAATGAGGGTAGGGACTGGTTTGTCCTCTATTTATACTTTTTCTCTTCTTAGCTTTTCTTTCTGACTTTTTTGTCTTACTTATTTCTGTTTCTTCTTTACTTAGGTTTTTTCTTGGCTTTTTAATTTTTTCTGTACTTAGTTTTTTCTATTTTTCTCTCTGTCACTTTTTCTGTTTTTACGTGACTTTTCTCTTTTCCTCTCAACCCTACTTGGGGAGCTTTCTTACTCTCTCTCTTTTTCTCTTCTCAACCCTACTTGGGGAGCTAGGGTTAGGGTTAGGGTTAGGGGTTAGGGTTAGGGTTAGGGGTTAGGGTTAGGGGTTAGGGTTAGGGTTTGTGAGAGAAAACGCAATGATCCCTCCCCACTTCGTCCGACGACTGGGTGGTTGGATGGAGGGCCACTGGAAAGGCACGGGCCACCGCACGTCATGCTCAGTCCCCATTTCCCTTCCCCGTCTCAGTCCTCCTCCTTCTGTCCTTGAGAAGTGACCAGCTTGCCCCCAGGAGGCCCTGAGACAGCACTTTTGGCCACTCCCCATGTATATGATGCCCTTCATTTACACACTTAACCTTATTGTTTAAATACTTTTCTTAGTCTGAATCCATGTTCTTTTCAATCCTTTATTATTTATTGTTATGTTTTCTTTTTATTTATTTTATTGTATTATCTTTTTATCGTCTCCTTAATTTGACATTATTGTGTATTTTAATTTTTTAAGGTAATATTTAAGGACACATCATCAGTAGTGGACCTTGGAATCATTGGGTGTTTCGGCCATTTATCACTAGACACCCTCCTCCAAGGAAGGCCCCGCCCAGGTTGATCAAGCCTTGGGGTGTGTCATCAACTAAATAAAATAACAGTAATTAATTAATGCCTTTCTGGGCTTTAATTTCTAAAGTTTCCAAGGAGTCAATGTTGTACCGCTAATTGTTGTTCACATTTAATGACATACTGTCTTGTTGAGTCGCATTTCAAAGAGTTAATGAGGCCCTATTTGGGCTCATGGAAGTCTAACGTATATACGTGACTTTGAAAATTTGACTCATTAGTTCACAATTCAACTAAATAAAATAACAGTAATTAATTAATGCCTATCTGGGCTTTAATTTTTAAAGTTTCCAAGGGGCCAATTAGGCCCTGTCAAGTTCAGTCCAAATCCAACGAGATGCCGTGATTTTGTAAAATCCTAACGTTAGTCGTTTTATCTTCATTTCAATAAAACCATCCAAAATCAAGTATTCCTGTTGTACCGTCAATTGTTGTTCACATTTAATGACATACTGTCTTGTTGAGCCGCATTTTAAAGAGCTAACGAGGCCCTATTTGGGCTCATGGAAATCTAACGTATGTACGTGACTTTGAAAATTTTACTCATTAGCTCACAATTATTCGCTTTTAGCTTCTACAAATTTAAAGTATTAATATCATCACATAGATGCTTCTCCTTCATTCGTTTCCTATATTTGTTATCATGTATTCCCACTTACTTGTACCTTGTTCTTCAAATGAGGCTTCCTCACTGCCTGACCTGTCTGCCATCTGCTCCCTGAGCTCCATGTGCTCTGCCTGGTCTGACTTCCTGGTTCCCATCATGCACTTGGTCAGTATCCAGGGCAACCACTTTTGTATCCTTGAACTGCCATTTTGAAATCCGCCATCTTCTCTCCACGGTAACCATTTTGTTTATAATCGCCATCTTGGATCATTAGCTTTAGCCATAGTGTAATGTTAGCTTCCATATTAGCATCAACGAAATTCAATATAAAGTTGACTAGTCACATGTACATATTGTCCTATATCATGTGTCACTGTCATATAATTGTTAGCATTAGCTTAGCATTAGCATTAGCCCTCCACCATTTTGTAACCAAGGGCGACTGTATTTGTTTACAACGAACCGCCATATTGGATCTGGATGAGTTCCTCCACCATCTTGGGTCTTCCATCTTCTTGTCACCAGGGGCAACCAGTCCATGTCCAGCTGGACCACCATTTTGGATCCTGATGAGCACAGGCAGCCATTTTGTTCCCACTGATTAAAAAAAAGGGAGAGAAAAAAAGAAAAAAAGGAGAGAGAGAGAGAGAGAGAGAGAGAGAGAGAGGGAGAGAGAGAGAAAGAAAAGAGAAGGAAAAGTCTATTTAATCCTATATTAATTTATTGTATTTTATTTTATTTTATTTCCTATATTATTCTATTTTATTTCTATATTATTAACTATTATCCATTATTGATATTATTATAATCTACTATTAGTATTATTAGCACTATTATTATTATTATTTACTATTATTAGTATTATTATGTACTATTAGTATTATTTACTATTAGTATTGTCTACTATTATTTAATATTAGTATTATTAGTACTATTATATCATTATTATTATTATTATTATTACTATTCCTTCTCTTGAGAGGTGAGGAAGCGGGAGAGAGGGAAGGAGAGAGAGAGAGAGATAGAGATAGAGAGAGAGAGAGAGAGAGAGAGAGAGAGAGGAGAAGGAAGAGCCAGGAGGGGTCCACCGGTCTGGCAGAATTCCCTCCCCGCCGGATCGGGCTGTCACTCATTCCTCCCCTCGGCCCCCAAGAGATGGATAGACAGAGGGGAGAGAAGAGTGATGAAACAGAACAAATTCATCTAAATTAAGCCCATCCTTGGTTAGGTTTTAGGGTTAAAATCCCTGGTCAGGACATCCCACGGTTAGGGTTAGGATTGGATTTCTTGGCTAGGGTCCCCCACGGTTAGGTTAAGGGGTTGGAGTCCTGGGTAAGGATGTCCATCTCCGGTGTTGGCACTGTGATCAGCCTTCCAATTTTAACCAAAAAGTATACTTATCACTTCACGAACAATCGTTGATTGTATGAGGGCACAAGTAGGTACTTGGAGGGGGTCCGGACGAGGATCACTGGACTCTAGAGGGACCTGTATTCCGAAGGCACTGGCTGGTTAGGGTTTGTGAGAGAAAACGCAATGATCCCTCCCCACTTCGTCCGACGACTGGGTGGTTGGATGGAGGGCCACTGGAAAGGCACGGGCCACCGCACGTCATGCTCAGTCCCCATTTCCCTTCCCCGTCTCAGTCCTCCTCCTTCTGTCCTTGAGAAGTGACCAGCTTGCCCCCAGGAGGCCCTGAGACAGCACTTTTGGCCACTCCCCATGTATATGATGCCCTTCATTTACACACTTAACCTTATTGTTTAAATACTTTTCTTAGTCTGAATCCATGTTCTTTTCAATCCTTTATTATTTATTGTTATGTTTTCTTTTTATTTATTTTATTGTATTATCTTTTTATCGTCTCCTTAATTTGACATTATTGTGTATTTTAATTTTTTAAGGTAATATTTAAGGACACATCATCAGTAGTGGACCTTGGAATCATTGGGTGTTTCGGCCATTTATCACTAGACACCCTCCTCCAAGGAAGGCCCCGCCCAGGTTGATCAAGCCTTGGGGTGTGTCATCAACTAAATAAAATAACAGTAATTAATTAATGCCTTTCTGGGCTTTAATTTCTAAAGTTTCCAAGGAGTCAATGTTGTACCGCTAATTGTTGTTCACATTTAATGACATACTGTCTTGTTGAGTCGCATTTCAAAGAGTTAATGAGGCCCTATTTGGGCTCATGGAAGTCTAACGTATATACGTGACTTTGAAAATTTGACTCATTAGTTCACAATTCAACTAAATAAAATAACAGTAATTAATTAATGCCTATCTGGGCTTTAATTTTTAAAGTTTCCAAGGGGCCAATTAGGCCCTGTCAAGTTCAGTCCAAATCCAACGAGATGCCGTGATTTTGTAAAATCCTAACGTTAGTCGTTTTATCTTCATTTCAATAAAACCATCCAAAATCAAGTATTCCTGTTGTACCGTCAATTGTTGTTCACATTTAATGACATACTGTCTTGTTGAGCCGCATTTTAAAGAGCTAACGAGGCCCTATTTGGGCTCATGGAAATCTAACGTATGTACGTGACTTTGAAAATTTTACTCATTAGCTCACAATTATTCGCTTTTAGCTTCTACAAATTTAAAGTATTAATATCATCACATAGATGCTTCTCCTTCATTCGTTTCCTATATTTGTTATCATGTATTCCCACTTACTTGTACCTTGTTCTTCAAATGAGGCTTCCTCACTGCCTGACCTGTCTGCCATCTGCTCCCTGAGCTCCATGTGCTCTGCCTGGTCTGACTTCCTGGTTCCCATCATGCACTTGGTCAGTATCCAGGGCAACCACTTTTGTATCCTTGAACTGCCATTTTGAAATCCGCCATCTTCTCTCCACGGTAACCATTTTGTTTATAATCGCCATCTTGGATCATTAGCTTTAGCCATAGTGTAATGTTAGCTTCCATATTAGCATCAACGAAATTCAATATAAAGTTGACTAGTCACATGTACATATTGTCCTATATCATGTGTCACTGTCATATAATTGTTAGCATTAGCTTAGCATTAGCATTAGCCCTCCACCATTTTGTAACCAAGGGCGACTGTATTTGTTTACAACGAACCGCCATATTGGATCTGGATGAGTTCCTCCACCATCTTGGGTCTTCCATCTTCTTGTCACCAGGGGCAACCAGTCCATGTCCAGCTGGACCACCATTTTGGATCCTGATGAGCACAGGCAGCCATTTTGTTCCCACTGATTAAAAAAAAGGGAGAGAAAAAAAGAAAAAAAGGAGAGAGAGAGAGAGAGAGAGAGAGAGAGAGAGGGAGAGAGAGAGAAAGAAAAGAGAAGGAAAAGTCTATTTAATCCTATATTAATTTATTGTATTTTATTTTATTTTATTTCCTATATTATTCTATTTTATTTCTATATTATTAACTATTATCCATTATTGATATTATTATAATCTACTATTAGTATTATTAGCACTATTATTATTATTATTTACTATTATTAGTATTATTATGTACTATTAGTATTATTTACTATTAGTATTGTCTACTATTATTTAATATTAGTATTATTAGTACTATTATATCATTATTATTATTATTATTATTACTATTCCTTCTCTTGAGAGGTGAGGAAGCGGGAGAGAGGGAAGGAGAGAGAGAGAGAGATAGAGATAGAGAGAGAGAGAGAGAGAGAGAGAGAGAGAGAGAGAGGAGAAGGAAGAGCCAGGAGGGGTCCACCGGTCTGGCAGAATTCCCTCCCCGCCGGATCGGGCTGTCACTCATTCCTCCCCTCGGCCCCCAAGAGATGGATAGACAGAGGGGAGAGAAGAGTGATGAAACAGAACAAATTCATCTAAATTAAGCCCATCCTTGGTTAGGTTTTAGGGTTAAAATCCCTGGTCAGGACATCCCACGGTTAGGGTTAGGATTGGATTTCTTGGCTAGGGTCCCCCACGGTTAGGTTAAGGGGTTGGAGTCCTGGGTAAGGATGTCCATCTCCGGTGTTGGCACTGTGATCAGCCTTCCAATTTTAACCAAAAAGTATACTTATCACTTCACGAACAATCGTTGATTGTATGAGGGCACAAGTAGGTACTTGGAGGGGGTCCGGACGAGGATCACTGGACTCTAGAGGGACCTGTATTCCGAAGGCACTGGCTGGTTAGGGTTTGTGAGAGAAAACGCAATGATCCCTCCCCACTTCGTCCGACGACTGGGTGGTTGGATGGAGGGCCACTGGAAAGGCACGGGCCACCGCACGTCATGCTCAGTCCCCATTTCCCTTCCCCGTCTCAGTCCTCCTCCTTCTGTCCTTGAGAAGTGACCAGCTTGCCCCCAGGAGGCCCTGAGACAGCACTTTTGGCCACTCCCCATGTATATGATGCCCTTCATTTACACACTTAACCTTATTGTTTAAATACTTTTCTTAGTCTGAATCCATGTTCTTTTCAATCCTTTATTATTTATTGTTATGTTTTCTTTTTATTTATTTTATTGTATTATCTTTTTATCGTCTCCTTAATTTGACATTATTGTGTATTTTAATTTTTTAAGGTAATATTTAAGGACACATCATCAGTAGTGGACCTTGGAATCATTGGGTGTTTCGGCCATTTATCACTAGACACCCTCCTCCAAGGAAGGCCCCGCCCAGGTTGATCAAGCCTTGGGGTGTGTCATCAACTAAATAAAATAACAGTAATTAATTAATGCCTTTCTGGGCTTTAATTTCTAAAGTTTCCAAGGAGTCAATGTTGTACCGCTAATTGTTGTTCACATTTAATGACATACTGTCTTGTTGAGTCGCATTTCAAAGAGTTAATGAGGCCCTATTTGGGCTCATGGAAGTCTAACGTATATACGTGACTTTGAAAATTTGACTCATTAGTTCACAATTCAACTAAATAAAATAACAGTAATTAATTAATGCCTATCTGGGCTTTAATTTTTAAAGTTTCCAAGGGGCCAATTAGGCCCTGTCAAGTTCAGTCCAAATCCAACGAGATGCCGTGATTTTGTAAAATCCTAACGTTAGTCGTTTTATCTTCATTTCAATAAAACCATCCAAAATCAAGTATTCCTGTTGTACCGTCAATTGTTGTTCACATTTAATGACATACTGTCTTGTTGAGCCGCATTTTAAAGAGCTAACGAGGCCCTATTTGGGCTCATGGAAATCTAACGTATGTACGTGACTTTGAAAATTTTACTCATTAGCTCACAATTATTCGCTTTTAGCTTCTACAAATTTAAAGTATTAATATCATCACATAGATGCTTCTCCTTCATTCGTTTCCTATATTTGTTATCATGTATTCCCACTTACTTGTACCTTGTTCTTCAAATGAGGCTTCCTCACTGCCTGACCTGTCTGCCATCTGCTCCCTGAGCTCCATGTGCTCTGCCTGGTCTGACTTCCTGGTTCCCATCATGCACTTGGTCAGTATCCAGGGCAACCACTTTTGTATCCTTGAACTGCCATTTTGAAATCCGCCATCTTCTCTCCACGGTAACCATTTTGTTTATAATCGCCATCTTGGATCATTAGCTTTAGCCATAGTGTAATGTTAGCTTCCATATTAGCATCAACGAAATTCAATATAAAGTTGACTAGTCACATGTACATATTGTCCTATATCATGTGTCACTGTCATATAATTGTTAGCATTAGCTTAGCATTAGCATTAGCCCTCCACCATTTTGTAACCAAGGGCGACTGTATTTGTTTACAACGAACCGCCATATTGGATCTGGATGAGTTCCTCCACCATCTTGGGTCTTCCATCTTCTTGTCACCAGGGGCAACCAGTCCATGTCCAGCTGGACCACCATTTTGGATCCTGATGAGCACAGGCAGCCATTTTGTTCCCACTGATTAAAAAAAAGGGAGAGAAAAAAAGAAAAAAAGGAGAGAGAGAGAGAGAGAGAGAGAGAGAGAGAGGGAGAGAGAGAGAAAGAAAAGAGAAGGAAAAGTCTATTTAATCCTATATTAATTTATTGTATTTTATTTTATTTTATTTCCTATATTATTCTATTTTATTTCTATATTATTAACTATTATCCATTATTGATATTATTATAATCTACTATTAGTATTATTAGCACTATTATTATTATTATTTACTATTATTAGTATTATTATGTACTATTAGTATTATTTACTATTAGTATTGTCTACTATTATTTAATATTAGTATTATTAGTACTATTATATCATTATTATTATTATTATTATTACTATTCCTTCTCTTGAGAGGTGAGGAAGCGGGAGAGAGGGAAGGAGAGAGAGAGAGAGATAGAGATAGAGAGAGAGAGAGAGAGAGAGAGAGAGAGAGAGAGAGGAGAAGGAAGAGCCAGGAGGGGTCCACCGGTCTGGCAGAATTCCCTCCCCGCCGGATCGGGCTGTCACTCATTCCTCCCCTCGGCCCCCAAGAGATGGATAGACAGAGGGGAGAGAAGAGTGATGAAACAGAACAAATTCATCTAAATTAAGCCCATCCTTGGTTAGGTTTTAGGGTTAAAATCCCTGGTCAGGACATCCCACGGTTAGGGTTAGGATTGGATTTCTTGGCTAGGGTCCCCCACGGTTAGGTTAAGGGGTTGGAGTCCTGGGTAAGGATGTCCATCTCCGGTGTTGGCACTGTGATCAGCCTTCCAATTTTAACCAAAAAGTATACTTATCACTTCACGAACAATCGTTGATTGTATGAGGGCACAAGTAGGTACTTGGAGGGGGTCCGGACGAGGATCACTGGACTCTAGAGGGACCTGTATTCCGAAGGCACTGGCTGGTTAGGGTTTGTGAGAGAAAACGCAATGATCCCTCCCCACTTCGTCCGACGACTGGGTGGTTGGATGGAGGGCCACTGGAAAGGCACGGGCCACCGCACGTCATGCTCAGTCCCCATTTCCCTTCCCCGTCTCAGTCCTCCTCCTTCTGTCCTTGAGAAGTGACCAGCTTGCCCCCAGGAGGCCCTGAGACAGCACTTTTGGCCACTCCCCATGTATATGATGCCCTTCATTTACACACTTAACCTTATTGTTTAAATACTTTTCTTAGTCTGAATCCATGTTCTTTTCAATCCTTTATTATTTATTGTTATGTTTTCTTTTTATTTATTTTATTGTATTATCTTTTTATCGTCTCCTTAATTTGACATTATTGTGTATTTTAATTTTTTAAGGTAATATTTAAGGACACATCATCAGTAGTGGACCTTGGAATCATTGGGTGTTTCGGCCATTTATCACTAGACACCCTCCTCCAAGGAAGGCCCCGCCCAGGTTGATCAAGCCTTGGGGTGTGTCATCAACTAAATAAAATAACAGTAATTAATTAATGCCTTTCTGGGCTTTAATTTCTAAAGTTTCCAAGGAGTCAATGTTGTACCGCTAATTGTTGTTCACATTTAATGACATACTGTCTTGTTGAGTCGCATTTCAAAGAGTTAATGAGGCCCTATTTGGGCTCATGGAAGTCTAACGTATATACGTGACTTTGAAAATTTGACTCATTAGTTCACAATTCAACTAAATAAAATAACAGTAATTAATTAATGCCTATCTGGGCTTTAATTTTTAAAGTTTCCAAGGGGCCAATTAGGCCCTGTCAAGTTCAGTCCAAATCCAACGAGATGCCGTGATTTTGTAAAATCCTAACGTTAGTCGTTTTATCTTCATTTCAATAAAACCATCCAAAATCAAGTATTCCTGTTGTACCGTCAATTGTTGTTCACATTTAATGACATACTGTCTTGTTGAGCCGCATTTTAAAGAGCTAACGAGGCCCTATTTGGGCTCATGGAAATCTAACGTATGTACGTGACTTTGAAAATTTTACTCATTAGCTCACAATTATTCGCTTTTAGCTTCTACAAATTTAAAGTATTAATATCATCACATAGATGCTTCTCCTTCATTCGTTTCCTATATTTGTTATCATGTATTCCCACTTACTTGTACCTTGTTCTTCAAATGAGGCTTCCTCACTGCCTGACCTGTCTGCCATCTGCTCCCTGAGCTCCATGTGCTCTGCCTGGTCTGACTTCCTGGTTCCCATCATGCACTTGGTCAGTATCCAGGGCAACCACTTTTGTATCCTTGAACTGCCATTTTGAAATCCGCCATCTTCTCTCCACGGTAACCATTTTGTTTATAATCGCCATCTTGGATCATTAGCTTTAGCCATAGTGTAATGTTAGCTTCCATATTAGCATCAACGAAATTCAATATAAAGTTGACTAGTCACATGTACATATTGTCCTATATCATGTGTCACTGTCATATAATTGTTAGCATTAGCTTAGCATTAGCATTAGCCCTCCACCATTTTGTAACCAAGGGCGACTGTATTTGTTTACAACGAACCGCCATATTGGATCTGGATGAGTTCCTCCACCATCTTGGGTCTTCCATCTTCTTGTCACCAGGGGCAACCAGTCCATGTCCAGCTGGACCACCATTTTGGATCCTGATGAGCACAGGCAGCCATTTTGTTCCCACTGATTAAAAAAAAGGGAGAGAAAAAAAGAAAAAAAGGAGAGAGAGAGAGAGAGAGAGAGAGAGAGAGAGGGAGAGAGAGAGAAAGAAAAGAGAAGGAAAAGTCTATTTAATCCTATATTAATTTATTGTATTTTATTTTATTTTATTTCCTATATTATTCTATTTTATTTCTATATTATTAACTATTATCCATTATTGATATTATTATAATCTACTATTAGTATTATTAGCACTATTATTATTATTATTTACTATTATTAGTATTATTATGTACTATTAGTATTATTTACTATTAGTATTGTCTACTATTATTTAATATTAGTATTATTAGTACTATTATATCATTATTATTATTATTATTATTACTATTCCTTCTCTTGAGAGGTGAGGAAGCGGGAGAGAGGGAAGGAGAGAGAGAGAGAGATAGAGATAGAGAGAGAGAGAGAGAGAGAGAGAGAGAGAGAGAGAGGAGAAGGAAGAGCCAGGAGGGGTCCACCGGTCTGGCAGAATTCCCTCCCCGCCGGATCGGGCTGTCACTCATTCCTCCCCTCGGCCCCCAAGAGATGGATAGACAGAGGGGAGAGAAGAGTGATGAAACAGAACAAATTCATCTAAATTAAGCCCATCCTTGGTTAGGTTTTAGGGTTAAAATCCCTGGTCAGGACATCCCACGGTTAGGGTTAGGATTGGATTTCTTGGCTAGGGTCCCCCACGGTTAGGTTAAGGGGTTGGAGTCCTGGGTAAGGATGTCCATCTCCGGTGTTGGCACTGTGATCAGCCTTCCAATTTTAACCAAAAAGTATACTTATCACTTCACGAACAATCGTTGATTGTATGAGGGCACAAGTAGGTACTTGGAGGGGGTCCGGACGAGGATCACTGGACTCTAGAGGGACCTGTATTCCGAAGGCACTGGCTGGTTAGGGTTTGTGAGAGAAAACGCAATGATCCCTCCCCACTTCGTCCGACGACTGGGTGGTTGGATGGAGGGCCACTGGAAAGGCACGGGCCACCGCACGTCATGCTCAGTCCCCATTTCCCTTCCCCGTCTCAGTCCTCCTCCTTCTGTCCTTGAGAAGTGACCAGCTTGCCCCCAGGAGGCCCTGAGACAGCACTTTTGGCCACTCCCCATGTATATGATGCCCTTCATTTACACACTTAACCTTATTGTTTAAATACTTTTCTTAGTCTGAATCCATGTTCTTTTCAATCCTTTATTATTTATTGTTATGTTTTCTTTTTATTTATTTTATTGTATTATCTTTTTATCGTCTCCTTAATTTGACATTATTGTGTATTTTAATTTTTTAAGGTAATATTTAAGGACACATCATCAGTAGTGGACCTTGGAATCATTGGGTGTTTCGGCCATTTATCACTAGACACCCTCCTCCAAGGAAGGCCCCGCCCAGGTTGATCAAGCCTTGGGGTGTGTCATCAACTAAATAAAATAACAGTAATTAATTAATGCCTTTCTGGGCTTTAATTTCTAAAGTTTCCAAGGAGTCAATGTTGTACCGCTAATTGTTGTTCACATTTAATGACATACTGTCTTGTTGAGTCGCATTTCAAAGAGTTAATGAGGCCCTATTTGGGCTCATGGAAGTCTAACGTATATACGTGACTTTGAAAATTTGACTCATTAGTTCACAATTCAACTAAATAAAATAACAGTAATTAATTAATGCCTATCTGGGCTTTAATTTTTAAAGTTTCCAAGGGGCCAATTAGGCCCTGTCAAGTTCAGTCCAAATCCAACGAGATGCCGTGATTTTGTAAAATCCTAACGTTAGTCGTTTTATCTTCATTTCAATAAAACCATCCAAAATCAAGTATTCCTGTTGTACCGTCAATTGTTGTTCACATTTAATGACATACTGTCTTGTTGAGCCGCATTTTAAAGAGCTAACGAGGCCCTATTTGGGCTCATGGAAATCTAACGTATGTACGTGACTTTGAAAATTTTACTCATTAGCTCACAATTATTCGCTTTTAGCTTCTACAAATTTAAAGTATTAATATCATCACATAGATGCTTCTCCTTCATTCGTTTCCTATATTTGTTATCATGTATTCCCACTTACTTGTACCTTGTTCTTCAAATGAGGCTTCCTCACTGCCTGACCTGTCTGCCATCTGCTCCCTGAGCTCCATGTGCTCTGCCTGGTCTGACTTCCTGGTTCCCATCATGCACTTGGTCAGTATCCAGGGCAACCACTTTTGTATCCTTGAACTGCCATTTTGAAATCCGCCATCTTCTCTCCACGGTAACCATTTTGTTTATAATCGCCATCTTGGATCATTAGCTTTAGCCATAGTGTAATGTTAGCTTCCATATTAGCATCAACGAAATTCAATATAAAGTTGACTAGTCACATGTACATATTGTCCTATATCATGTGTCACTGTCATATAATTGTTAGCATTAGCTTAGCATTAGCATTAGCCCTCCACCATTTTGTAACCAAGGGCGACTGTATTTGTTTACAACGAACCGCCATATTGGATCTGGATGAGTTCCTCCACCATCTTGGGTCTTCCATCTTCTTGTCACCAGGGGCAACCAGTCCATGTCCAGCTGGACCACCATTTTGGATCCTGATGAGCACAGGCAGCCATTTTGTTCCCACTGATTAAAAAAAAGGGAGAGAAAAAAAGAAAAAAAGGAGAGAGAGAGAGAGAGAGAGAGAGAGAGAGAGGGAGAGAGAGAGAAAGAAAAGAGAAGGAAAAGTCTATTTAATCCTATATTAATTTATTGTATTTTATTTTATTTTATTTCCTATATTATTCTATTTTATTTCTATATTATTAACTATTATCCATTATTGATATTATTATAATCTACTATTAGTATTATTAGCACTATTATTATTATTATTTACTATTATTAGTATTATTATGTACTATTAGTATTATTTACTATTAGTATTGTCTACTATTATTTAATATTAGTATTATTAGTACTATTATATCATTATTATTATTATTATTATTACTATTCCTTCTCTTGAGAGGTGAGGAAGCGGGAGAGAGGGAAGGAGAGAGAGAGAGAGATAGAGATAGAGAGAGAGAGAGAGAGAGAGAGAGAGAGAGAGAGAGGAGAAGGAAGAGCCAGGAGGGGTCCACCGGTCTGGCAGAATTCCCTCCCCGCCGGATCGGGCTGTCACTCATTCCTCCCCTCGGCCCCCAAGAGATGGATAGACAGAGGGGAGAGAAGAGTGATGAAACAGAACAAATTCATCTAAATTAAGCCCATCCTTGGTTAGGTTTTAGGGTTAAAATCCCTGGTCAGGACATCCCACGGTTAGGGTTAGGATTGGATTTCTTGGCTAGGGTCCCCCACGGTTAGGTTAAGGGGTTGGAGTCCTGGGTAAGGATGTCCATCTCCGGTGTTGGCACTGTGATCAGCCTTCCAATTTTAACCAAAAAGTATACTTATCACTTCACGAACAATCGTTGATTGTATGAGGGCACAAGTAGGTACTTGGAGGGGGTCCGGACGAGGATCACTGGACTCTAGAGGGACCTGTATTCCGAAGGCACTGGCTGGTTAGGGTTTGTGAGAGAAAACGCAATGATCCCTCCCCACTTCGTCCGACGACTGGGTGGTTGGATGGAGGGCCACTGGAAAGGCACGGGCCACCGCACGTCATGCTCAGTCCCCATTTCCCTTCCCCGTCTCAGTCCTCCTCCTTCTGTCCTTGAGAAGTGACCAGCTTGCCCCCAGGAGGCCCTGAGACAGCACTTTTGGCCACTCCCCATGTATATGATGCCCTTCATTTACACACTTAACCTTATTGTTTAAATACTTTTCTTAGTCTGAATCCATGTTCTTTTCAATCCTTTATTATTTATTGTTATGTTTTCTTTTTATTTATTTTATTGTATTATCTTTTTATCGTCTCCTTAATTTGACATTATTGTGTATTTTAATTTTTTAAGGTAATATTTAAGGACACATCATCAGTAGTGGACCTTGGAATCATTGGGTGTTTCGGCCATTTATCACTAGACACCCTCCTCCAAGGAAGGCCCCGCCCAGGTTGATCAAGCCTTGGGGTGTGTCATCAACTAAATAAAATAACAGTAATTAATTAATGCCTTTCTGGGCTTTAATTTCTAAAGTTTCCAAGGAGTCAATGTTGTACCGCTAATTGTTGTTCACATTTAATGACATACTGTCTTGTTGAGTCGCATTTCAAAGAGTTAATGAGGCCCTATTTGGGCTCATGGAAGTCTAACGTATATACGTGACTTTGAAAATTTGACTCATTAGTTCACAATTCAACTAAATAAAATAACAGTAATTAATTAATGCCTATCTGGGCTTTAATTTTTAAAGTTTCCAAGGGGCCAATTAGGCCCTGTCAAGTTCAGTCCAAATCCAACGAGATGCCGTGATTTTGTAAAATCCTAACGTTAGTCGTTTTATCTTCATTTCAATAAAACCATCCAAAATCAAGTATTCCTGTTGTACCGTCAATTGTTGTTCACATTTAATGACATACTGTCTTGTTGAGCCGCATTTTAAAGAGCTAACGAGGCCCTATTTGGGCTCATGGAAATCTAACGTATGTACGTGACTTTGAAAATTTTACTCATTAGCTCACAATTATTCGCTTTTAGCTTCTACAAATTTAAAGTATTAATATCATCACATAGATGCTTCTCCTTCATTCGTTTCCTATATTTGTTATCATGTATTCCCACTTACTTGTACCTTGTTCTTCAAATGAGGCTTCCTCACTGCCTGACCTGTCTGCCATCTGCTCCCTGAGCTCCATGTGCTCTGCCTGGTCTGACTTCCTGGTTCCCATCATGCACTTGGTCAGTATCCAGGGCAACCACTTTTGTATCCTTGAACTGCCATTTTGAAATCCGCCATCTTCTCTCCACGGTAACCATTTTGTTTATAATCGCCATCTTGGATCATTAGCTTTAGCCATAGTGTAATGTTAGCTTCCATATTAGCATCAACGAAATTCAATATAAAGTTGACTAGTCACATGTACATATTGTCCTATATCATGTGTCACTGTCATATAATTGTTAGCATTAGCTTAGCATTAGCATTAGCCCTCCACCATTTTGTAACCAAGGGCGACTGTATTTGTTTACAACGAACCGCCATATTGGATCTGGATGAGTTCCTCCACCATCTTGGGTCTTCCATCTTCTTGTCACCAGGGGCAACCAGTCCATGTCCAGCTGGACCACCATTTTGGATCCTGATGAGCACAGGCAGCCATTTTGTTCCCACTGATTAAAAAAAAGGGAGAGAAAAAAAGAAAAAAAGGAGAGAGAGAGAGAGAGAGAGAGAGAGAGAGAGGGAGAGAGAGAGAAAGAAAAGAGAAGGAAAAGTCTATTTAATCCTATATTAATTTATTGTATTTTATTTTATTTTATTTCCTATATTATTCTATTTTATTTCTATATTATTAACTATTATCCATTATTGATATTATTATAATCTACTATTAGTATTATTAGCACTATTATTATTATTATTTACTATTATTAGTATTATTATGTACTATTAGTATTATTTACTATTAGTATTGTCTACTATTATTTAATATTAGTATTATTAGTACTATTATATCATTATTATTATTATTATTATTACTATTCCTTCTCTTGAGAGGTGAGGAAGCGGGAGAGAGGGAAGGAGAGAGAGAGAGAGATAGAGATAGAGAGAGAGAGAGAGAGAGAGAGAGAGAGAGAGAGAGGAGAAGGAAGAGCCAGGAGGGGTCCACCGGTCTGGCAGAATTCCCTCCCCGCCGGATCGGGCTGTCACTCATTCCTCCCCTCGGCCCCCAAGAGATGGATAGACAGAGGGGAGAGAAGAGTGATGAAACAGAACAAATTCATCTAAATTAAGCCCATCCTTGGTTAGGTTTTAGGGTTAAAATCCCTGGTCAGGACATCCCACGGTTAGGGTTAGGATTGGATTTCTTGGCTAGGGTCCCCCACGGTTAGGTTAAGGGGTTGGAGTCCTGGGTAAGGATGTCCATCTCCGGTGTTGGCACTGTGATCAGCCTTCCAATTTTAACCAAAAAGTATACTTATCACTTCACGAACAATCGTTGATTGTATGAGGGCACAAGTAGGTACTTGGAGGGGGTCCGGACGAGGATCACTGGACTCTAGAGGGACCTGTATTCCGAAGGCACTGGCTGGTTAGGGTTTGTGAGAGAAAACGCAATGATCCCTCCCCACTTCGTCCGACGACTGGGTGGTTGGATGGAGGGCCACTGGAAAGGCACGGGCCACCGCACGTCATGCTCAGTCCCCATTTCCCTTCCCCGTCTCAGTCCTCCTCCTTCTGTCCTTGAGAAGTGACCAGCTTGCCCCCAGGAGGCCCTGAGACAGCACTTTTGGCCACTCCCCATGTATATGATGCCCTTCATTTACACACTTAACCTTATTGTTTAAATACTTTTCTTAGTCTGAATCCATGTTCTTTTCAATCCTTTATTATTTATTGTTATGTTTTCTTTTTATTTATTTTATTGTATTATCTTTTTATCGTCTCCTTAATTTGACATTATTGTGTATTTTAATTTTTTAAGGTAATATTTAAGGACACATCATCAGTAGTGGACCTTGGAATCATTGGGTGTTTCGGCCATTTATCACTAGACACCCTCCTCCAAGGAAGGCCCCGCCCAGGTTGATCAAGCCTTGGGGTGTGTCATCAACTAAATAAAATAACAGTAATTAATTAATGCCTTTCTGGGCTTTAATTTCTAAAGTTTCCAAGGAGTCAATGTTGTACCGCTAATTGTTGTTCACATTTAATGACATACTGTCTTGTTGAGTCGCATTTCAAAGAGTTAATGAGGCCCTATTTGGGCTCATGGAAGTCTAACGTATATACGTGACTTTGAAAATTTGACTCATTAGTTCACAATTCAACTAAATAAAATAACAGTAATTAATTAATGCCTATCTGGGCTTTAATTTTTAAAGTTTCCAAGGGGCCAATTAGGCCCTGTCAAGTTCAGTCCAAATCCAACGAGATGCCGTGATTTTGTAAAATCCTAACGTTAGTCGTTTTATCTTCATTTCAATAAAACCATCCAAAATCAAGTATTCCTGTTGTACCGTCAATTGTTGTTCACATTTAATGACATACTGTCTTGTTGAGCCGCATTTTAAAGAGCTAACGAGGCCCTATTTGGGCTCATGGAAATCTAACGTATGTACGTGACTTTGAAAATTTTACTCATTAGCTCACAATTATTCGCTTTTAGCTTCTACAAATTTAAAGTATTAATATCATCACATAGATGCTTCTCCTTCATTCGTTTCCTATATTTGTTATCATGTATTCCCACTTACTTGTACCTTGTTCTTCAAATGAGGCTTCCTCACTGCCTGACCTGTCTGCCATCTGCTCCCTGAGCTCCATGTGCTCTGCCTGGTCTGACTTCCTGGTTCCCATCATGCACTTGGTCAGTATCCAGGGCAACCACTTTTGTATCCTTGAACTGCCATTTTGAAATCCGCCATCTTCTCTCCACGGTAACCATTTTGTTTATAATCGCCATCTTGGATCATTAGCTTTAGCCATAGTGTAATGTTAGCTTCCATATTAGCATCAACGAAATTCAATATAAAGTTGACTAGTCACATGTACATATTGTCCTATATCATGTGTCACTGTCATATAATTGTTAGCATTAGCTTAGCATTAGCATTAGCCCTCCACCATTTTGTAACCAAGGGCGACTGTATTTGTTTACAACGAACCGCCATATTGGATCTGGATGAGTTCCTCCACCATCTTGGGTCTTCCATCTTCTTGTCACCAGGGGCAACCAGTCCATGTCCAGCTGGACCACCATTTTGGATCCTGATGAGCACAGGCAGCCATTTTGTTCCCACTGATTAAAAAAAAGGGAGAGAAAAAAAGAAAAAAAGGAGAGAGAGAGAGAGAGAGAGAGAGAGAGAGAGGGAGAGAGAGAGAAAGAAAAGAGAAGGAAAAGTCTATTTAATCCTATATTAATTTATTGTATTTTATTTTATTTTATTTCCTATATTATTCTATTTTATTTCTATATTATTAACTATTATCCATTATTGATATTATTATAATCTACTATTAGTATTATTAGCACTATTATTATTATTATTTACTATTATTAGTATTATTATGTACTATTAGTATTATTTACTATTAGTATTGTCTACTATTATTTAATATTAGTATTATTAGTACTATTATATCATTATTATTATTATTATTATTACTATTCCTTCTCTTGAGAGGTGAGGAAGCGGGAGAGAGGGAAGGAGAGAGAGAGAGAGATAGAGATAGAGAGAGAGAGAGAGAGAGAGAGAGAGAGAGAGAGAGGAGAAGGAAGAGCCAGGAGGGGTCCACCGGTCTGGCAGAATTCCCTCCCCGCCGGATCGGGCTGTCACTCATTCCTCCCCTCGGCCCCCAAGAGATGGATAGACAGAGGGGAGAGAAGAGTGATGAAACAGAACAAATTCATCTAAATTAAGCCCATCCTTGGTTAGGTTTTAGGGTTAAAATCCCTGGTCAGGACATCCCACGGTTAGGGTTAGGATTGGATTTCTTGGCTAGGGTCCCCCACGGTTAGGTTAAGGGGTTGGAGTCCTGGGTAAGGATGTCCATCTCCGGTGTTGGCACTGTGATCAGCCTTCCAATTTTAACCAAAAAGTATACTTATCACTTCACGAACAATCGTTGATTGTATGAGGGCACAAGTAGGTACTTGGAGGGGGTCCGGACGAGGATCACTGGACTCTAGAGGGACCTGTATTCCGAAGGCACTGGCTGGTTAGGGTTTGTGAGAGAAAACGCAATGATCCCTCCCCACTTCGTCCGACGACTGGGTGGTTGGATGGAGGGCCACTGGAAAGGCACGGGCCACCGCACGTCATGCTCAGTCCCCATTTCCCTTCCCCGTCTCAGTCCTCCTCCTTCTGTCCTTGAGAAGTGACCAGCTTGCCCCCAGGAGGCCCTGAGACAGCACTTTTGGCCACTCCCCATGTATATGATGCCCTTCATTTACACACTTAACCTTATTGTTTAAATACTTTTCTTAGTCTGAATCCATGTTCTTTTCAATCCTTTATTATTTATTGTTATGTTTTCTTTTTATTTATTTTATTGTATTATCTTTTTATCGTCTCCTTAATTTGACATTATTGTGTATTTTAATTTTTTAAGGTAATATTTAAGGACACATCATCAGTAGTGGACCTTGGAATCATTGGGTGTTTCGGCCATTTATCACTAGACACCCTCCTCCAAGGAAGGCCCCGCCCAGGTTGATCAAGCCTTGGGGTGTGTCATCAACTAAATAAAATAACAGTAATTAATTAATGCCTTTCTGGGCTTTAATTTCTAAAGTTTCCAAGGAGTCAATGTTGTACCGCTAATTGTTGTTCACATTTAATGACATACTGTCTTGTTGAGTCGCATTTCAAAGAGTTAATGAGGCCCTATTTGGGCTCATGGAAGTCTAACGTATATACGTGACTTTGAAAATTTGACTCATTAGTTCACAATTCAACTAAATAAAATAACAGTAATTAATTAATGCCTATCTGGGCTTTAATTTTTAAAGTTTCCAAGGGGCCAATTAGGCCCTGTCAAGTTCAGTCCAAATCCAACGAGATGCCGTGATTTTGTAAAATCCTAACGTTAGTCGTTTTATCTTCATTTCAATAAAACCATCCAAAATCAAGTATTCCTGTTGTACCGTCAATTGTTGTTCACATTTAATGACATACTGTCTTGTTGAGCCGCATTTTAAAGAGCTAACGAGGCCCTATTTGGGCTCATGGAAATCTAACGTATGTACGTGACTTTGAAAATTTTACTCATTAGCTCACAATTATTCGCTTTTAGCTTCTACAAATTTAAAGTATTAATATCATCACATAGATGCTTCTCCTTCATTCGTTTCCTATATTTGTTATCATGTATTCCCACTTACTTGTACCTTGTTCTTCAAATGAGGCTTCCTCACTGCCTGACCTGTCTGCCATCTGCTCCCTGAGCTCCATGTGCTCTGCCTGGTCTGACTTCCTGGTTCCCATCATGCACTTGGTCAGTATCCAGGGCAACCACTTTTGTATCCTTGAACTGCCATTTTGAAATCCGCCATCTTCTCTCCACGGTAACCATTTTGTTTATAATCGCCATCTTGGATCATTAGCTTTAGCCATAGTGTAATGTTAGCTTCCATATTAGCATCAACGAAATTCAATATAAAGTTGACTAGTCACATGTACATATTGTCCTATATCATGTGTCACTGTCATATAATTGTTAGCATTAGCTTAGCATTAGCATTAGCCCTCCACCATTTTGTAACCAAGGGCGACTGTATTTGTTTACAACGAACCGCCATATTGGATCTGGATGAGTTCCTCCACCATCTTGGGTCTTCCATCTTCTTGTCACCAGGGGCAACCAGTCCATGTCCAGCTGGACCACCATTTTGGATCCTGATGAGCACAGGCAGCCATTTTGTTCCCACTGATTAAAAAAAAGGGAGAGAAAAAAAGAAAAAAAGGAGAGAGAGAGAGAGAGAGAGAGAGAGAGAGAGGGAGAGAGAGAGAAAGAAAAGAGAAGGAAAAGTCTATTTAATCCTATATTAATTTATTGTATTTTATTTTATTTTATTTCCTATATTATTCTATTTTATTTCTATATTATTAACTATTATCCATTATTGATATTATTATAATCTACTATTAGTATTATTAGCACTATTATTATTATTATTTACTATTATTAGTATTATTATGTACTATTAGTATTATTTACTATTAGTATTGTCTACTATTATTTAATATTAGTATTATTAGTACTATTATATCATTATTATTATTATTATTATTACTATTCCTTCTCTTGAGAGGTGAGGAAGCGGGAGAGAGGGAAGGAGAGAGAGAGAGAGATAGAGATAGAGAGAGAGAGAGAGAGAGAGAGAGAGAGAGAGAGAGGAGAAGGAAGAGCCAGGAGGGGTCCACCGGTCTGGCAGAATTCCCTCCCCGCCGGATCGGGCTGTCACTCATTCCTCCCCTCGGCCCCCAAGAGATGGATAGACAGAGGGGAGAGAAGAGTGATGAAACAGAACAAATTCATCTAAATTAAGCCCATCCTTGGTTAGGTTTTAGGGTTAAAATCCCTGGTCAGGACATCCCACGGTTAGGGTTAGGATTGGATTTCTTGGCTAGGGTCCCCCACGGTTAGGTTAAGGGGTTGGAATCCTGGGTAAGGATGTCCATCTCCGGTGTTGGCACTGTGATCAGCCTTCCAATTTTAACCAAAAAGTATACTTATCACTTCACGAACAATCGTTGATTGTATGAGGGCACAAGTAGGTACTTGGAGGGGGTCCGGACGAGGATCACTGGACTCTAGAGGGACCTGTATTCCGAAGGCACTGGCTGGTTAGGGTTTGTGAGAGAAAACGCAATGATCCCTCCCCACTTCGTCCGACGACTGGGTGGTTGGATGGAGGGCCACTGGAAAGGCACGGGCCACCGCACGTCATGCTCAGTCCCCATTTCCCTTCCCCGTCTCAGTCCTCCTCCTTCTGTCCTTGAGAAGTGACCAGCTTGCCCCCAGGAGGCCCTGAGACAGCACTTTTGGCCACTCCCCATGTATATGATGCCCTTCATTTACACACTTAACCTTATTGTTTAAATACTTTTCTTAGTCTGAATCCATGTTCTTTTCAATCCTTTATTATTTATTGTTATGTTTTCTTTTTATTTATTTTATTGTATTATCTTTTTATCGTCTCCTTAATTTGACATTATTGTGTATTTTAATTTTTTAAGGTAATATTTAAGGACACATCATCAGTAGTGGACCTTGGAATCATTGGGTGTTTCGGCCATTTATCACTAGACACCCTCCTCCAAGGAAGGCCCCGCCCAGGTTGATCAAGCCTTGGGGTGTGTCATCAACTAAATAAAATAACAGTAATTAATTAATGCCTTTCTGGGCTTTAATTTCTAAAGTTTCCAAGGAGTCAATGTTGTACCGCTAATTGTTGTTCACATTTAATGACATACTGTCTTGTTGAGTCGCATTTCAAAGAGTTAATGAGGCCCTATTTGGGCTCATGGAAGTCTAACGTATATACGTGACTTTGAAAATTTGACTCATTAGTTCACAATTCAACTAAATAAAATAACAGTAATTAATTAATGCCTATCTGGGCTTTAATTTTTAAAGTTTCCAAGGGGCCAATTAGGCCCTGTCAAGTTCAGTCCAAATCCAACGAGATGCCGTGATTTTGTAAAATCCTAACGTTAGTCGTTTTATCTTCATTTCAATAAAACCATCCAAAATCAAGTATTCCTGTTGTACCGTCAATTGTTGTTCACATTTAATGACATACTGTCTTGTTGAGCCGCATTTTAAAGAGCTAACGAGGCCCTATTTGGGCTCATGGAAATCTAACGTATGTACGTGACTTTGAAAATTTTACTCATTAGCTCACAATTATTCGCTTTTAGCTTCTACAAATTTAAAGTATTAATATCATCACATAGATGCTTCTCCTTCATTCGTTTCCTATATTTGTTATCATGTATTCCCACTTACTTGTACCTTGTTCTTCAAATGAGGCTTCCTCACTGCCTGACCTGTCTGCCATCTGCTCCCTGAGCTCCATGTGCTCTGCCTGGTCTGACTTCCTGGTTCCCATCATGCACTTGGTCAGTATCCAGGGCAACCACTTTTGTATCCTTGAACTGCCATTTTGAAATCCGCCATCTTCTCTCCACGGTAACCATTTTGTTTATAATCGCCATCTTGGATCATTAGCTTTAGCCATAGTGTAATGTTAGCTTCCATATTAGCATCAACGAAATTCAATATAAAGTTGACTAGTCACATGTACATATTGTCCTATATCATGTGTCACTGTCATATAATTGTTAGCATTAGCTTAGCATTAGCATTAGCCCTCCACCATTTTGTAACCAAGGGCGACTGTATTTGTTTACAACGAACCGCCATATTGGATCTGGATGAGTTCCTCCACCATCTTGGGTCTTCCATCTTCTTGTCACCAGGGGCAACCAGTCCATGTCCAGCTGGACCACCATTTTGGATCCTGATGAGCACAGGCAGCCATTTTGTTCCCACTGATTAAAAAAAAGGGAGAGAAAAAAAGAAAAAAAGGAGAGAGAGAGAGAGAGAGAGAGAGAGAGAGAGGGAGAGAGAGAGAAAGAAAAGAGAAGGAAAAGTCTATTTAATCCTATATTAATTTATTGTATTTTATTTTATTTTATTTCCTATATTATTCTATTTTATTTCTATATTATTAACTATTATCCATTATTGATATTATTATAATCTACTATTAGTATTATTAGCACTATTATTATTATTATTTACTATTATTAGTATTATTATGTACTATTAGTATTATTTACTATTAGTATTGTCTACTATTATTTAATATTAGTATTATTAGTACTATTATATCATTATTATTATTATTATTATTACTATTCCTTCTCTTGAGAGGTGAGGAAGCGGGAGAGAGGGAAGGAGAGAGAGAGAGAGATAGAGATAGAGAGAGAGAGAGAGAGAGAGAGAGAGAGAGAGAGAGGAGAAGGAAGAGCCAGGAGGGGTCCACCGGTCTGGCAGAATTCCCTCCCCGCCGGATCGGGCTGTCACTCATTCCTCCCCTCGGCCCCCAAGAGATGGATAGACAGAGGGGAGAGAAGAGTGATGAAACAGAACAAATTCATCTAAATTAAGCCCATCCTTGGTTAGGTTTTAGGGTTAAAATCCCTGGTCAGGACATCCCACGGTTAGGGTTAGGATTGGATTTCTTGGCTAGGGTCCCCCACGGTTAGGTTAAGGGGTTGGAGTCCTGGGTAAGGATGTCCATCTCCGGTGTTGGCACTGTGATCAGCCTTCCAATTTTAACCAAAAAGTATACTTATCACTTCACGAACAATCGTTGATTGTATGAGGGCACAAGTAGGTACTTGGAGGGGGTCCGGACGAGGATCACTGGACTCTAGAGGGACCTGTATTCCGAAGGCACTGGCTGGTTAGGGTTTGTGAGAGAAAACGCAATGATCCCTCCCCACTTCGTCCGACGACTGGGTGGTTGGATGGAGGGCCACTGGAAAGGCACGGGCCACCGCACGTCATGCTCAGTCCCCATTTCCCTTCCCCGTCTCAGTCCTCCTCCTTCTGTCCTTGAGAAGTGACCAGCTTGCCCCCAGGAGGCCCTGAGACAGCACTTTTGGCCACTCCCCATGTATATGATGCCCTTCATTTACACACTTAACCTTATTGTTTAAATACTTTTCTTAGTCTGAATCCATGTTCTTTTCAATCCTTTATTATTTATTGTTATGTTTTCTTTTTATTTATTTTATTGTATTATCTTTTTATCGTCTCCTTAATTTGACATTATTGTGTATTTTAATTTTTTAAGGTAATATTTAAGGACACATCATCAGTAGTGGACCTTGGAATCATTGGGTGTTTCGGCCATTTATCACTAGACACCCTCCTCCAAGGAAGGCCCCGCCCAGGTTGATCAAGCCTTGGGGTGTGTCATCAACTAAATAAAATAACAGTAATTAATTAATGCCTTTCTGGGCTTTAATTTCTAAAGTTTCCAAGGAGTCAATGTTGTACCGCTAATTGTTGTTCACATTTAATGACATACTGTCTTGTTGAGTCGCATTTCAAAGAGTTAATGAGGCCCTATTTGGGCTCATGGAAGTCTAACGTATATACGTGACTTTGAAAATTTGACTCATTAGTTCACAATTCAACTAAATAAAATAACAGTAATTAATTAATGCCTATCTGGGCTTTAATTTTTAAAGTTTCCAAGGGGCCAATTAGGCCCTGTCAAGTTCAGTCCAAATCCAACGAGATGCCGTGATTTTGTAAAATCCTAACGTTAGTCGTTTTATCTTCATTTCAATAAAACCATCCAAAATCAAGTATTCCTGTTGTACCGTCAATTGTTGTTCACATTTAATGACATACTGTCTTGTTGAGCCGCATTTTAAAGAGCTAACGAGGCCCTATTTGGGCTCATGGAAATCTAACGTATGTACGTGACTTTGAAAATTTTACTCATTAGCTCACAATTATTCGCTTTTAGCTTCTACAAATTTAAAGTATTAATATCATCACATAGATGCTTCTCCTTCATTCGTTTCCTATATTTGTTATCATGTATTCCCACTTACTTGTACCTTGTTCTTCAAATGAGGCTTCCTCACTGCCTGACCTGTCTGCCATCTGCTCCCTGAGCTCCATGTGCTCTGCCTGGTCTGACTTCCTGGTTCCCATCATGCACTTGGTCAGTATCCAGGGCAACCACTTTTGTATCCTTGAACTGCCATTTTGAAATCCGCCATCTTCTCTCCACGGTAACCATTTTGTTTATAATCGCCATCTTGGATCATTAGCTTTAGCCATAGTGTAATGTTAGCTTCCATATTAGCATCAACGAAATTCAATATAAAGTTGACTAGTCACATGTACATATTGTCCTATATCATGTGTCACTGTCATATAATTGTTAGCATTAGCTTAGCATTAGCATTAGCCCTCCACCATTTTGTAACCAAGGGCGACTGTATTTGTTTACAACGAACCGCCATATTGGATCTGGATGAGTTCCTCCACCATCTTGGGTCTTCCATCTTCTTGTCACCAGGGGCAACCAGTCCATGTCCAGCTGGACCACCATTTTGGATCCTGATGAGCACAGGCAGCCATTTTGTTCCCACTGATTAAAAAAAAGGGAGAGAAAAAAAGAAAAAAAGGAGAGAGAGAGAGAGAGAGAGAGAGAGAGAGAGGGAGAGAGAGAGAAAGAAAAGAGAAGGAAAAGTCTATTTAATCCTATATTAATTTATTGTATTTTATTTTATTTTATTTCCTATATTATTCTATTTTATTTCTATATTATTAACTATTATCCATTATTGATATTATTATAATCTACTATTAGTATTATTAGCACTATTATTATTATTATTTACTATTATTAGTATTATTATGTACTATTAGTATTATTTACTATTAGTATTGTCTACTATTATTTAATATTAGTATTATTAGTACTATTATATCATTATTATTATTATTATTATTACTATTCCTTCTCTTGAGAGGTGAGGAAGCGGGAGAGAGGGAAGGAGAGAGAGAGAGAGATAGAGATAGAGAGAGAGAGAGAGAGAGAGAGAGAGAGAGAGAGAGGAGAAGGAAGAGCCAGGAGGGGTCCACCGGTCTGGCAGAATTCCCTCCCCGCCGGATCGGGCTGTCACTCATTCCTCCCCTCGGCCCCCAAGAGATGGATAGACAGAGGGGAGAGAAGAGTGATGAAACAGAACAAATTCATCTAAATTAAGCCCATCCTTGGTTAGGTTTTAGGGTTAAAATCCCTGGTCAGGACATCCCACGGTTAGGGTTAGGATTGGATTTCTTGGCTAGGGTCCCCCACGGTTAGGTTAAGGGGTTGGAGTCCTGGGTAAGGATGTCCATCTCCGGTGTTGGCACTGTGATCAGCCTTCCAATTTTAACCAAAAAGTATACTTATCACTTCACGAACAATCGTTGATTGTATGAGGGCACAAGTAGGTACTTGGAGGGGGTCCGGACGAGGATCACTGGACTCTAGAGGGACCTGTATTCCGAAGGCACTGGCTGGTTAGGGTTTGTGAGAGAAAACGCAATGATCCCTCCCCACTTCGTCCGACGACTGGGTGGTTGGATGGAGGGCCACTGGAAAGGCACGGGCCACCGCACGTCATGCTCAGTCCCCATTTCCCTTCCCCGTCTCAGTCCTCCTCCTTCTGTCCTTGAGAAGTGACCAGCTTGCCCCCAGGAGGCCCTGAGACAGCACTTTTGGCCACTCCCCATGTATATGATGCCCTTCATTTACACACTTAACCTTATTGTTTAAATACTTTTCTTAGTCTGAATCCATGTTCTTTTCAATCCTTTATTATTTATTGTTATGTTTTCTTTTTATTTATTTTATTGTATTATCTTTTTATCGTCTCCTTAATTTGACATTATTGTGTATTTTAATTTTTTAAGGTAATATTTAAGGACACATCATCAGTAGTGGACCTTGGAATCATTGGGTGTTTCGGCCATTTATCACTAGACACCCTCCTCCAAGGAAGGCCCCGCCCAGGTTGATCAAGCCTTGGGGTGTGTCATCAACTAAATAAAATAACAGTAATTAATTAATGCCTTTCTGGGCTTTAATTTCTAAAGTTTCCAAGGAGTCAATGTTGTACCGCTAATTGTTGTTCACATTTAATGACATACTGTCTTGTTGAGTCGCATTTCAAAGAGTTAATGAGGCCCTATTTGGGCTCATGGAAGTCTAACGTATATACGTGACTTTGAAAATTTGACTCATTAGTTCACAATTCAACTAAATAAAATAACAGTAATTAATTAATGCCTATCTGGGCTTTAATTTTTAAAGTTTCCAAGGGGCCAATTAGGCCCTGTCAAGTTCAGTCCAAATCCAACGAGATGCCGTGATTTTGTAAAATCCTAACGTTAGTCGTTTTATCTTCATTTCAATAAAACCATCCAAAATCAAGTATTCCTGTTGTACCGTCAATTGTTGTTCACATTTAATGACATACTGTCTTGTTGAGCCGCATTTTAAAGAGCTAACGAGGCCCTATTTGGGCTCATGGAAATCTAACGTATGTACGTGACTTTGAAAATTTTACTCATTAGCTCACAATTATTCGCTTTTAGCTTCTACAAATTTAAAGTATTAATATCATCACATAGATGCTTCTCCTTCATTCGTTTCCTATATTTGTTATCATGTATTCCCACTTACTTGTACCTTGTTCTTCAAATGAGGCTTCCTCACTGCCTGACCTGTCTGCCATCTGCTCCCTGAGCTCCATGTGCTCTGCCTGGTCTGACTTCCTGGTTCCCATCATGCACTTGGTCAGTATCCAGGGCAACCACTTTTGTATCCTTGAACTGCCATTTTGAAATCCGCCATCTTCTCTCCACGGTAACCATTTTGTTTATAATCGCCATCTTGGATCATTAGCTTTAGCCATAGTGTAATGTTAGCTTCCATATTAGCATCAACGAAATTCAATATAAAGTTGACTAGTCACATGTACATATTGTCCTATATCATGTGTCACTGTCATATAATTGTTAGCATTAGCTTAGCATTAGCATTAGCCCTCCACCATTTTGTAACCAAGGGCGACTGTATTTGTTTACAACGAACCGCCATATTGGATCTGGATGAGTTCCTCCACCATCTTGGGTCTTCCATCTTCTTGTCACCAGGGGCAACCAGTCCATGTCCAGCTGGACCACCATTTTGGATCCTGATGAGCACAGGCAGCCATTTTGTTCCCACTGATTAAAAAAAAGGGAGAGAAAAAAAGAAAAAAAGGAGAGAGAGAGAGAGAGAGAGAGAGAGAGAGAGGAGAGAGAGAGAAAGAAAAGAGAAGGAAAAGTCTATTTAATCCTATATTAATTTATTGTATTTTATTTTATTTTATTTCCTATATTATTCTATTTTATTTCTATATTATTAACTATTATCCATTATTGATATTATTATAATCTACTATTAGTATTATTAGCACTATTATTATTATTATTTACTATTATTAGTATTATTATGTACTATTAGTATTATTTACTATTAGTATTGTCTACTATTATTTAATATTAGTATTATTAGTACTATTATATCATTATTATTATTATTATTATTACTATTCCTTCTCTTGAGAGGTGAGGAAGCGGGAGAGAGGGAAGGAGAGAGAGAGAGAGATAGAGATAGAGAGAGAGAGAGAGAGAGAGAGAGAGAGAGAGAGAGGAGAAGGAAGAGCCAGGAGGGGTCCACCGGTCTGGCAGAATTCCCTCCCCGCCGGATCGGGCTGTCACTCATTCCTCCCCTCGGCCCCCAAGAGATGGATAGACAGAGGGGAGAGAAGAGTGATGAAACAGAACAAATTCATCTAAATTAAGCCCATCCTTGGTTAGGTTTTAGGGTTAAAATCCCTGGTCAGGACATCCCACGGTTAGGGTTAGGATTGGATTTCTTGGCTAGGGTCCCCCACGGTTAGGTTAAGGGGTTGGAGTCCTGGGTAAGGATGTCCATCTCCGGTGTTGGCACTGTGATCAGCCTTCCAATTTTAACCAAAAAGTATACTTATCACTTCACGAACAATCGTTGATTGTATGAGGGCACAAGTAGGTACTTGGAGGGGGTCCGGACGAGGATCACTGGACTCTAGAGGGACCTGTATTCCGAAGGCACTGGCTGGTTAGGGTTTGTGAGAGAAAACGCAATGATCCCTCCCCACTTCGTCCGACGACTGGGTGGTTGGATGGAGGGCCACTGGAAAGGCACGGGCCACCGCACGTCATGCTCAGTCCCCATTTCCCTTCCCCGTCTCAGTCCTCCTCCTTCTGTCCTTGAGAAGTGACCAGCTTGCCCCCAGGAGGCCCTGAGACAGCACTTTTGGCCACTCCCCATGTATATGATGCCCTTCATTTACACACTTAACCTTATTGTTTAAATACTTTTCTTAGTCTGAATCCATGTTCTTTTCAATCCTTTATTATTTATTGTTATGTTTTCTTTTTATTTATTTTATTGTATTATCTTTTTATCGTCTCCTTAATTTGACATTATTGTGTATTTTAATTTTTTAAGGTAATATTTAAGGACACATCATCAGTAGTGGACCTTGGAATCATTGGGTGTTTCGGCCATTTATCACTAGACACCCTCCTCCAAGGAAGGCCCCGCCCAGGTTGATCAAGCCTTGGGGTGTGTCATCAACTAAATAAAATAACAGTAATTAATTAATGCCTTTCTGGGCTTTAATTTCTAAAGTTTCCAAGGAGTCAATGTTGTACCGCTAATTGTTGTTCACATTTAATGACATACTGTCTTGTTGAGTCGCATTTCAAAGAGTTAATGAGGCCCTATTTGGGCTCATGGAAGTCTAACGTATATACGTGACTTTGAAAATTTGACTCATTAGTTCACAATTCAACTAAATAAAATAACAGTAATTAATTAATGCCTATCTGGGCTTTAATTTTTAAAGTTTCCAAGGGGCCAATTAGGCCCTGTCAAGTTCAGTCCAAATCCAACGAGATGCCGTGATTTTGTAAAATCCTAACGTTAGTCGTTTTATCTTCATTTCAATAAAACCATCCAAAATCAAGTATTCCTGTTGTACCGTCAATTGTTGTTCACATTTAATGACATACTGTCTTGTTGAGCCGCATTTTAAAGAGCTAACGAGGCCCTATTTGGGCTCATGGAAATCTAACGTATGTACGTGACTTTGAAAATTTTACTCATTAGCTCACAATTATTCGCTTTTAGCTTCTACAAATTTAAAGTATTAATATCATCACATAGATGCTTCTCCTTCATTCGTTTCCTATATTTGTTATCATGTATTCCCACTTACTTGTACCTTGTTCTTCAAATGAGGCTTCCTCACTGCCTGACCTGTCTGCCATCTGCTCCCTGAGCTCCATGTGCTCTGCCTGGTCTGACTTCCTGGTTCCCATCATGCACTTGGTCAGTATCCAGGGCAACCACTTTTGTATCCTTGAACTGCCATTTTGAAATCCGCCATCTTCTCTCCACGGTAACCATTTTGTTTATAATCGCCATCTTGGATCATTAGCTTTAGCCATAGTGTAATGTTAGCTTCCATATTAGCATCAACGAAATTCAATATAAAGTTGACTAGTCACATGTACATATTGTCCTATATCATGTGTCACTGTCATATAATTGTTAGCATTAGCTTAGCATTAGCATTAGCCCTCCACCATTTTGTAACCAAGGGCGACTGTATTTGTTTACAACGAACCGCCATATTGGATCTGGATGAGTTCCTCCACCATCTTGGGTCTTCCATCTTCTTGTCACCAGGGGCAACCAGTCCATGTCCAGCTGGACCACCATTTTGGATCCTGATGAGCACAGGCAGCCATTTTGTTCCCACTGATTAAAAAAAAGGGAGAGAAAAAAAGAAAAAAAGGAGAGAGAGAGAGAGAGAGAGAGAGAGAGAGAGGGAGAGAGAGAGAAAGAAAAGAGAAGGAAAAGTCTATTTAATCCTATATTAATTTATTGTATTTTATTTTATTTTATTTCCTATATTATTCTATTTTATTTCTATATTATTAACTATTATCCATTATTGATATTATTATAATCTACTATTAGTATTATTAGCACTATTATTATTATTATTTACTATTATTAGTATTATTATGTACTATTAGTATTATTTACTATTAGTATTGTCTACTATTATTTAATATTAGTATTATTAGTACTATTATATCATTATTATTATTATTATTATTACTATTCCTTCTCTTGAGAGGTGAGGAAGCGGGAGAGAGGGAAGGAGAGAGAGAGAGAGATAGAGATAGAGAGAGAGAGAGAGAGAGAGAGAGAGAGAGAGAGAGGAGAAGGAAGAGCCAGGAGGGGTCCACCGGTCTGGCAGAATTCCCTCCCCGCCGGATCGGGCTGTCACTCATTCCTCCCCTCGGCCCCCAAGAGATGGATAGACAGAGGGGAGAGAAGAGTGATGAAACAGAACAAATTCATCTAAATTAAGCCCATCCTTGGTTAGGTTTTAGGGTTAAAATCCCTGGTCAGGACATCCCACGGTTAGGGTTAGGATTGGATTTCTTGGCTAGGGTCCCCCACGGTTAGGTTAAGGGGTTGGAGTCCTGGGTAAGGATGTCCATCTCCGGTGTTGGCACTGTGATCAGCCTTCCAATTTTAACCAAAAAGTATACTTATCACTTCACGAACAATCGTTGATTGTATGAGGGCACAAGTAGGTACTTGGAGGGGGTCCGGACGAGGATCACTGGACTCTAGAGGGACCTGTATTCCGAAGGCACTGGCTGGTTAGGGTTTGTGAGAGAAAACGCAATGATCCCTCCCCACTTCGTCCGACGACTGGGTGGTTGGATGGAGGGCCACTGGAAAGGCACGGGCCACCGCACGTCATGCTCAGTCCCCATTTCCCTTCCCCGTCTCAGTCCTCCTCCTTCTGTCCTTGAGAAGTGACCAGCTTGCCCCCAGGAGGCCCTGAGACAGCACTTTTGGCCACTCCCCATGTATATGATGCCCTTCATTTACACACTTAACCTTATTGTTTAAATACTTTTCTTAGTCTGAATCCATGTTCTTTTCAATCCTTTATTATTTATTGTTATGTTTTCTTTTTATTTATTTTATTGTATTATCTTTTTATCGTCTCCTTAATTTGACATTATTGTGTATTTTAATTTTTTAAGGTAATATTTAAGGACACATCATCAGTAGTGGACCTTGGAATCATTGGGTGTTTCGGCCATTTATCACTAGACACCCTCCTCCAAGGAAGGCCCCGCCCAGGTTAGGGTTAGGGTTAGGGTTAGGGTTAGGATGAGTGTTTGGGCCCCTCCTCCAATTGGAGGCGGGCGGTGCACGGGCCATCCCTCGGTAAGGGGCCTGGACCTTGGATTGTCCACGGCGTCCGCCATGTCGCACCAGGGTCCAGTCAGAAGTCCATCCAACCATGGTGAGTTGGATGGAGGCGAGTGTTTTTTTTAATTGGTTTTTCTACCAAAGTTTAAATTAAAATTTTTAAAGTAAATTTTTAAAGCTTTAACTTAAATATGTAATTTTTAACCTAAATTTTTAAAGAAACAAAATAAAAAAAATGAATTGGTTTTGAAAAAAACCTTTTAGTTATTAAAGAAAAAAGAAATCAAATTATAATAGGCCAAATGAATATGAATTTGTGTGCCTATGTGGCAACGTTTCGACCTGTGAAGGTCTTCTTCAGGCCAGGCACACACAAAAAGAAATGGGAAACAGGCTTGCTCTCAGAGGTCTGCTCTGTCCGATGGTTTGGAATGAAATGAGCAGCGAGTGCCATCCCCTTCTATTTATACCCTCCCACTTTTTTTCAGTTTGAATTTAGTTTTAGAAAGCCAAATTAGTGTTTTTACCTTTTCGCTTTTAATTTTTCGAATAGAATTTTTACAAATGTATTTTTTAATCACTCCTCACTGGCAAAAACATCTTTTTAGAAAGATTTTAATTTTTTAACCATGTAAATAATTTATAATTGTAGAAACAATTTTTTAACCACCTTTAACCATGTCTACTGTATTTTTTTATTATTGTGTATGTAGTATTTTTTTGTAAGTCATGAATTGAATGTTTTTAATTAATTGTAAGTAATTTTTATCCAGTAATTAGGGTTAGGGCCAAATCAAAAAATATTTAATTATGAATTATGAACCCAATTAATTAGGGTTAAGGCCAGAACATCAAGTGGTTAGGGTTTGTCACGTGGGTTGGGGCTAAAGTAAAAAATAGGGTTGGGGTCAGATTAAGGTTAATTAGGTTAGGGTTAGGGCCAGATTAATGGAGTGGTTAGGGTTAGGGCCAGAATATGGGTTGGGGCTCATTTTTTAAGGGTTTTGGGACAAATTAGTATTCAAGTGGGTGGGATTAGGGCCAAATTGGTTAGGGTTAGGATTCAGTGTTTAGGGTTAGGGGATGAAGACTGACTCCTCCCCCCTCTTTCGAAGGCAGGAGGACGTGCACGGTCCATCCCCCAGGTGACCCGTTGCTGCTGGAAGTTGGACCGCCCAGGACGCCCCTGGCGCCTCCTGCGACGGACCACCGTCCACCCATCCTCATCATCAAAAAAAGCCATCGAGCCCGACGGGCTTTTTAATGTTTTGTTGTTCTTGGCAACTTATGAAATGTGTTGATTTTTATTATTGTGGTATCGCCTTTGTTATATAGTAATAATGTCGCCTTTGGTATCTAAGTAATCAAAAAGTAAGAATGGTAATGAAGGAAATAAAATAAAATGAAATAAAAAAATTTTTTTAGTTCTTTTGTTACGTATTAGTTTTGTATTTATGAATTAAAAATAAAGTGAATCAAATTAAATTAAATAAAAGCAAATTGCAATATGTGCCGCCGCGACGTTTCGGCCCTGAAAAGGGCCTTCTTCAGGCTATGGCACAAAAAACAAGCAAAACAAACTTCTGTGTGTTTGTCTAGTCTCTGTGATGTTGCTCCTTCTGTGTCTCAAGGCGAAATGCCCTTTCTGTGTGTAGCAGCTCCTTTTATACCCTCTGCTCCAGTTAGATTTTTCATTCGTCTTTTTTATCCCAAGTGCCGTTTTATTTAAATAGCCCTTTCCCATTAGTTTTTAAAAATGCTTACTCCATGAATTATGATAATTCCCAGCATGTACTTAATTAATGTAGGCCCAAATCATTTTTAAACCCAATATTAAAAGTCCAATTTAACATGAAATGTCTAATAATAATTTTTAATCCCAAAATTTATGTCAAATGTTATTACATATGAATTTTTTACTTGTAAATTTTTAGACCCCCAAATTCTGCATGCCCCTTGCACGTGAACTACAAATATGAAATTTTAAATCCAATAATACCCTAAATTATCCAAATTATCCAAATTAAATTCTGAAGGGTCGCAATTCCCCCATTAATTTGTATGATTACAATGACCCATTGTAAACATTGAACCCCTTCCTCTTCCCATCTTCCCAATAAGGGTTAGTATGGGGGGCGGGGAGTGAAACGGGGTAGGGGGGATATGGTTAGGGTTCGGGCTGGGTGTGGGGGGTGTGGTTAGGGTTAGGGCCAGATATAAGGGTGGGGTTAAGGTTAGGGCCAGTTGTCAGGGTTGGGCTGTCATAGAAAGATATGGGTAGGGCTCAGATTGGGGATGGGGTTCCAATCAAGGTGGAATGGTTAAGGTTAGGGTTAGGGTTAGGGTTAGGGGTTAGGGTTAGGGGTTGAGTAAGGAACAGGCCACCAGCAAGCTGGTAGCCTGAAGTGCACGGGCCATCGATGGGGCTGGGTAGTGGTGTCCCTGCCCTGGTTCAAAAAATTACCCATTTCTAGGGTTTAGTGCACTTCATTGGGCCTTCGCGACGTTTCGGCGTAGATTCGCCTTCCTCAGGCTGGCCCAATGTGTTTCTGTCTGTTTGTGTTCTGCCTCTCTTGGCTTTTATACTTTTAGTTGACTCCTCCCTCTTTTAGGTTTTTCTATTTGTGTTTTTCAAAAATTCTTTCTTAGTTTCTTACGTGTTTTCTGCCTCCCTTGGCTTTTCTCAGCTTTACCTGCTTTGCTTTTCTTACGTTTTTTCTGTTTCTGCCTCTCTTGGCTTTTATACTTTTATTTCTCTTACGTGACTTACTTGTCTTACGTTTTTTCTCTGTTTCTGCCTCTCTTGGCTTTTATACTTTTATTTCTCTTACGTGACTTACTTGTCTTACGTTTTTTTCTGTTTCTGCCTCTCTTGGCTTTTATACTTTTACTTTATCTTGTCTTTTACGTGACTTCTTTACTTTTCTTAGGTTTTCTCTGTTTCTGCCTCTCTTGGCTTTTATACTTTTATTTCTGACTTTATCTTGTCTTTTTCTATCTCCTTTCTGACTTTCTTGTCTTTCTTAGGGACCCCCCTGGTTAGGGTTAGGATTTGTTAGTGGGCAGGGGCACCCCCAACCCCACGAGGCACTGGCTGGTTAGGTGTTGAGTAAGGAACAGGCCACCAGCAAGCTGGTAGCCTGAAGTGCACGGGCCATCGATGGGGCTGGGTAGTGGTGTCCCTGCCCTGGTTCAAAAAATTACCCATTTCTAGGGTTTAGTGCACTTCATTGGGCCTTCGCGACGTTTCGGCGTAGATTCGCCTTCCTCAGGCTGGCCCAATGTGTTTCTGTCTGTTTGTGTTCTGCCTCTCTTGGCTTTTATACTTTTAGTTGACTCCTCCCTCTTTTAGGTTTTTCTATTTGTGTTTTTCAAAAATTCTTTCTTAGTTTCTTACGTGTTTTCTGCCTCCCTTGGCTTTTCTCAGCTTTACCTGCTTTGCTTTTCTTACGTTTTTTCTGTTTCTGCCTCTCTTGGCTTTTATACTTTTATTTCTCTTACGTGACTTACTTGTCTTACGTTTTTTCTCTGTTTCTGCCTCTCTTGGCTTTTATACTTTTATTTCTCTTACGTGACTTACTTGTCTTACGTTTTTTTCTGTTTCTGCCTCTCTTGGCTTTTATACTTTTACTTTATCTTGTCTTTTACGTGACTTCTTTACTTTTCTTAGGTTTTCTCTGTTTCTGCCTCTCTTGGCTTTTATACTTTTATTTCTGACTTTATCTTGTCTTTTTCTATCTCCTTTCTGACTTTCTTGTCTTTCTTAGGGACCCCCCTGGTTAGGGTTAGGATTTGTTAGTGGGCAGGGGCACCCCCAACCCCACGAGGCACTGGCTGGTTAGGTGTTGAGTAAGGAACAGGCCACCAGCAAGCTGGTAGCCTGAAGTGCACGGGCCATCGATGGGGCTGGGTAGTGGTGTCCCTGCCCTGGTTCAAAAAATTACCCATTTCTAGGGTTTAGTGCACTTCATTGGGCCTTCGCGACGTTTCGGCGTAGATTCGCCTTCCTCAGGCTGGCCCAATGTGTTTCTGTCTGTTTGTGTTCTGCCTCTCTTGGCTTTTATACTTTTAGTTGACTCCTCCCTCTTTTAGGTTTTTCTATTTGTGTTTTTCAAAAATTCTTTCTTAGTTTCTTACGTGTTTTCTGCCTCCCTTGGCTTTTCTCAGCTTTACCTGCTTTGCTTTTCTTACGTTTTTTCTGTTTCTGCCTCTCTTGGCTTTTATACTTTTATTTCTCTTACGTGACTTACTTGTCTTACGTTTTTTCTCTGTTTCTGCCTCTCTTGGCTTTTATACTTTTATTTCTCTTACGTGACTTACTTGTCTTACGTTTTTTTCTGTTTCTGCCTCTCTTGGCTTTTATACTTTTACTTTATCTTGTCTTTTACGTGACTTCTTTACTTTTCTTAGGTTTTCTCTGTTTCTGCCTCTCTTGGCTTTTATACTTTTATTTCTGACTTTATCTTGTCTTTTTCTATCTCCTTTCTGACTTTCTTGTCTTTCTTAGGGACCCCCCTGGTTAGGGTTAGGATTTGTTAGTGGGCAGGGGCACCCCCAACCCCACGAGGCACTGGCTGGTTAGGTGTTGAGTAAGGAACAGGCCACCAGCAAGCTGGTAGCCTGAAGTGCACGGGCCATCGATGGGGCTGGGTAGTGGTGTCCCTGCCCTGGTTCAAAAAATTACCCATTTCTAGGGTTTAGTGCACTTCATTGGGCCTTCGCGACGTTTCGGCGTAGATTCGCCTTCCTCAGGCTGGCCCAATGTGTTTCTGTCTGTTTGTGTTCTGCCTCTCTTGGCTTTTATACTTTTAGTTGACTCCTCCCTCTTTTAGGTTTTTCTATTTGTGTTTTTCAAAAATTCTTTCTTAGTTTCTTACGTGTTTTCTGCCTCCCTTGGCTTTTCTCAGCTTTACCTGCTTTGCTTTTCTTACGTTTTTTCTGTTTCTGCCTCTCTTGGCTTTTATACTTTTATTTCTCTTACGTGACTTACTTGTCTTACGTTTTTTCTCTGTTTCTGCCTCTCTTGGCTTTTATACTTTTATTTCTCTTACGTGACTTACTTGTCTTACGTTTTTTTCTGTTTCTGCCTCTCTTGGCTTTTATACTTTTACTTTATCTTGTCTTTTACGTGACTTCTTTACTTTTCTTAGGTTTTCTCTGTTTCTGCCTCTCTTGGCTTTTATACTTTTATTTCTGACTTTATCTTGTCTTTTTCTATCTCCTTTCTGACTTTCTTGTCTTTCTTAGGGACCCCCCTGGTTAGGGTTAGGATTTGTTAGTGGGCAGGGGCACCCCCAACCCCACGAGGCACTGGCTGGTTAGGTGTTGAGTAAGGAACAGGCCACCAGCAAGCTGGTAGCCTGAAGTGCACGGGCCATCGATGGGGCTGGGTAGTGGTGTCCCTGCCCTGGTTCAAAAAATTACCCATTTCTAGGGTTTAGTGCACTTCATTGGGCCTTCGCGACGTTTCGGCGTAGATTCGCCTTCCTCAGGCTGGCCCAATGTGTTTCTGTCTGTTTGTGTTCTGCCTCTCTTGGCTTTTATACTTTTAGTTGACTCCTCCCTCTTTTAGGTTTTTCTATTTGTGTTTTTCAAAAATTCTTTCTTAGTTTCTTACGTGTTTTCTGCCTCCCTTGGCTTTTCTCAGCTTTACCTGCTTTGCTTTTCTTACGTTTTTTCTGTTTCTGCCTCTCTTGGCTTTTATACTTTTATTTCTCTTACGTGACTTACTTGTCTTACGTTTTTTCTCTGTTTCTGCCTCTCTTGGCTTTTATACTTTTATTTCTCTTACGTGACTTACTTGTCTTACGTTTTTTTCTGTTTCTGCCTCTCTTGGCTTTTATACTTTTACTTTATCTTGTCTTTTACGTGACTTCTTTACTTTTCTTAGGTTTTCTCTGTTTCTGCCTCTCTTGGCTTTTATACTTTTATTTCTGACTTTATCTTGTCTTTTTCTATCTCCTTTCTGACTTTCTTGTCTTTCTTAGGGACCCCCCTGGTTAGGGTTAGGATTTGTTAGTGGGCAGGGGCACCCCCAACCCCACGAGGCACTGGCTGGTTAGGTGTTGAGTAAGGAACAGGCCACCAGCAAGCTGGTAGCCTGAAGTGCACGGGCCATCGATGGGGCTGGGTAGTGGTGTCCCTGCCCTGGTTCAAAAAATTACCCATTTCTAGGGTTTAGTGCACTTCATTGGGCCTTCGCGACGTTTCGGCGTAGATTCGCCTTCCTCAGGCTGGCCCAATGTGTTTCTGTCTGTTTGTGTTCTGCCTCTCTTGGCTTTTATACTTTTAGTTGACTCCTCCCTCTTTTAGGTTTTTCTATTTGTGTTTTTCAAAAATTCTTTCTTAGTTTCTTACGTGTTTTCTGCCTCCCTTGGCTTTTCTCAGCTTTACCTGCTTTGCTTTTCTTACGTTTTTTCTGTTTCTGCCTCTCTTGGCTTTTATACTTTTATTTCTCTTACGTGACTTACTTGTCTTACGTTTTTTCTCTGTTTCTGCCTCTCTTGGCTTTTATACTTTTATTTCTCTTACGTGACTTACTTGTCTTACGTTTTTTTCTGTTTCTGCCTCTCTTGGCTTTTATACTTTTACTTTATCTTGTCTTTTACGTGACTTCTTTACTTTTCTTAGGTTTTCTCTGTTTCTGCCTCTCTTGGCTTTTATACTTTTATTTCTGACTTTATCTTGTCTTTTTCTATCTCCTTTCTGACTTTCTTGTCTTTCTTAGGGACCCCCCTGGTTAGGGTTAGGATTTGTTAGTGGGCAGGGGCACCCCCAACCCCACGAGGCACTGGCTGGTTAGGTGTTGAGTAAGGAACAGGCCACCAGCAAGCTGGTAGCCTGAAGTGCACGGGCCATCGATGGGGCTGGGTAGTGGTGTCCCTGCCCTGGTTCAAAAAATTACCCATTTCTAGGGTTTAGTGCACTTCATTGGGCCTTCGCGACGTTTCGGCGTAGATTCGCCTTCCTCAGGCTGGCCCAATGTGTTTCTGTCTGTTTGTGTTCTGCCTCTCTTGGCTTTTATACTTTTAGTTGACTCCTCCCTCTTTTAGGTTTTTCTATTTGTGTTTTTCAAAAATTCTTTCTTAGTTTCTTACGTGTTTTCTGCCTCCCTTGGCTTTTCTCAGCTTTACCTGCTTTGCTTTTCTTACGTTTTTTCTGTTTCTGCCTCTCTTGGCTTTTATACTTTTATTTCTCTTACGTGACTTACTTGTCTTACGTTTTTTCTCTGTTTCTGCCTCTCTTGGCTTTTATACTTTTATTTCTCTTACGTGACTTACTTGTCTTACGTTTTTTTCTGTTTCTGCCTCTCTTGGCTTTTATACTTTTACTTTATCTTGTCTTTTACGTGACTTCTTTACTTTTCTTAGGTTTTCTCTGTTTCTGCCTCTCTTGGCTTTTATACTTTTATTTCTGACTTTATCTTGTCTTTTTCTATCTCCTTTCTGACTTTCTTGTCTTTCTTAGGGACCCCCCTGGTTAGGGTTAGGATTTGTTAGTGGGCAGGGGCACCCCCAACCCCACGAGGCACTGGCTGGTTAGGTGTTGAGTAAGGAACAGGCCACCAGCAAGCTGGTAGCCTGAAGTGCACGGGCCATCGATGGGGCTGGGTAGTGGTGTCCCTGCCCTGGTTCAAAAAATTACCCATTTCTAGGGTTTAGTGCACTTCATTGGGCCTTCGCGACGTTTCGGCGTAGATTCGCCTTCCTCAGGCTGGCCCAATGTGTTTCTGTCTGTTTGTGTTCTGCCTCTCTTGGCTTTTATACTTTTAGTTGACTCCTCCCTCTTTTAGGTTTTTCTATTTGTGTTTTTCAAAAATTCTTTCTTAGTTTCTTACGTGTTTTCTGCCTCCCTTGGCTTTTCTCAGCTTTACCTGCTTTGCTTTTCTTACGTTTTTTCTGTTTCTGCCTCTCTTGGCTTTTATACTTTTATTTCTCTTACGTGACTTACTTGTCTTACGTTTTTTCTCTGTTTCTGCCTCTCTTGGCTTTTATACTTTTATTTCTCTTACGTGACTTACTTGTCTTACGTTTTTTTCTGTTTCTGCCTCTCTTGGCTTTTATACTTTTACTTTATCTTGTCTTTTACGTGACTTCTTTACTTTTCTTAGGTTTTCTCTGTTTCTGCCTCTCTTGGCTTTTATACTTTTATTTCTGACTTTATCTTGTCTTTTTCTATCTCCTTTCTGACTTTCTTGTCTTTCTTAGGGACCCCCCTGGTTAGGGTTAGGATTTGTTAGTGGGCAGGGGCACCCCCAACCCCACGAGGCACTGGCTGGTTAGGTGTTGAGTAAGGAACAGGCCACCAGCAAGCTGGTAGCCTGAAGTGCACGGGCCATCGATGGGGCTGGGTAGTGGTGTCCCTGCCCTGGTTCAAAAAATTACCCATTTCTAGGGTTTAGTGCACTTCATTGGGCCTTCGCGACGTTTCGGCGTAGATTCGCCTTCCTCAGGCTGGCCCAATGTGTTTCTGTCTGTTTGTGTTCTGCCTCTCTTGGCTTTTATACTTTTAGTTGACTCCTCCCTCTTTTAGGTTTTTCTATTTGTGTTTTTCAAAAATTCTTTCTTAGTTTCTTACGTGTTTTCTGCCTCCCTTGGCTTTTCTCAGCTTTACCTGCTTTGCTTTTCTTACGTTTTTTCTGTTTCTGCCTCTCTTGGCTTTTATACTTTTATTTCTCTTACGTGACTTACTTGTCTTACGTTTTTTCTCTGTTTCTGCCTCTCTTGGCTTTTATACTTTTATTTCTCTTACGTGACTTACTTGTCTTACGTTTTTTTCTGTTTCTGCCTCTCTTGGCTTTTATACTTTTACTTTATCTTGTCTTTTACGTGACTTCTTTACTTTTCTTAGGTTTTCTCTGTTTCTGCCTCTCTTGGCTTTTATACTTTTATTTCTGACTTTATCTTGTCTTTTTCTATCTCCTTTCTGACTTTCTTGTCTTTCTTAGGGACCCCCCTGGTTAGGGTTAGGATTTGTTAGTGGGCAGGGGCACCCCCAACCCCACGAGGCACTGGCTGGTTAGGTGTTGAGTAAGGAACAGGCCACCAGCAAGCTGGTAGCCTGAAGTGCACGGGCCATCGATGGGGCTGGGTAGTGGTGTCCCTGCCCTGGTTCAAAAAATTACCCATTTCTAGGGTTTAGTGCACTTCATTGGGCCTTCGCGACGTTTCGGCGTAGATTCGCCTTCCTCAGGCTGGCCCAATGTGTTTCTGTCTGTTTGTGTTCTGCCTCTCTTGGCTTTTATACTTTTAGTTGACTCCTCCCTCTTTTAGGTTTTTCTATTTGTGTTTTTCAAAAATTCTTTCTTAGTTTCTTACGTGTTTTCTGCCTCCCTTGGCTTTTCTCAGCTTTACCTGCTTTGCTTTTCTTACGTTTTTTCTGTTTCTGCCTCTCTTGGCTTTTATACTTTTATTTCTCTTACGTGACTTACTTGTCTTACGTTTTTTCTCTGTTTCTGCCTCTCTTGGCTTTTATACTTTTATTTCTCTTACGTGACTTACTTGTCTTACGTTTTTTTCTGTTTCTGCCTCTCTTGGCTTTTATACTTTTACTTTATCTTGTCTTTTACGTGACTTCTTTACTTTTCTTAGGTTTTCTCTGTTTCTGCCTCTCTTGGCTTTTATACTTTTATTTCTGACTTTATCTTGTCTTTTTCTATCTCCTTTCTGACTTTCTTGTCTTTCTTAGGGACCCCCCTGGTTAGGGTTAGGATTTGTTAGTGGGCAGGGGCACCCCCAACCCCACGAGGCACTGGCTGGTTAGGTGTTGAGTAAGGAACAGGCCACCAGCAAGCTGGTAGCCTGAAGTGCACGGGCCATCGATGGGGCTGGGTAGTGGTGTCCCTGCCCTGGTTCAAAAAATTACCCATTTCTAGGGTTTAGTGCACTTCATTGGGCCTTCGCGACGTTTCGGCGTAGATTCGCCTTCCTCAGGCTGGCCCAATGTGTTTCTGTCTGTTTGTGTTCTGCCTCTCTTGGCTTTTATACTTTTAGTTGACTCCTCCCTCTTTTAGGTTTTTCTATTTGTGTTTTTCAAAAATTCTTTCTTAGTTTCTTACGTGTTTTCTGCCTCCCTTGGCTTTTCTCAGCTTTACCTGCTTTGCTTTTCTTACGTTTTTTCTGTTTCTGCCTCTCTTGGCTTTTATACTTTTATTTCTCTTACGTGACTTACTTGTCTTACGTTTTTTCTCTGTTTCTGCCTCTCTTGGCTTTTATACTTTTATTTCTCTTACGTGACTTACTTGTCTTACGTTTTTTTCTGTTTCTGCCTCTCTTGGCTTTTATACTTTTACTTTATCTTGTCTTTTACGTGACTTCTTTACTTTTCTTAGGTTTTCTCTGTTTCTGCCTCTCTTGGCTTTTATACTTTTATTTCTGACTTTATCTTGTCTTTTTCTATCTCCTTTCTGACTTTCTTGTCTTTCTTAGGGACCCCCCTGGTTAGGGTTAGGATTTGTTAGTGGGCAGGGGCACCCCCAACCCCACGAGGCACTGGCTGGTTAGGTGTTGAGTAAGGAACAGGCCACCAGCAAGCTGGTAGCCTGAAGTGCACGGGCCATCGATGGGGCTGGGTAGTGGTGTCCCTGCCCTGGTTCAAAAAATTACCCATTTCTAGGGTTAGGGGTTAGGGTTAGGGTTAGGGGGTTAGGGTTAGGGTTAGGGTTAGGGGGTTAGGGTTAGGGTTAGGGTTAGGTGGTAGGAAATGAGCAGGCCCGGCTATGCCGGAACCTGAGTGCACGGGCCATCATTGGGACTGGTGTTGGTGCCCCCAGATCAAAAAATTACCCTTAAGCGGGTGTAGTGCACTGGGGTTGGGCCATTCGCGACGTTTCGGCTTTTCTTAGCCTTCTTCAGGCTGGCCCACCCGCTTTTGTGTTCTGTTTCGCCACTCTGGGCCTTTTATACTGTTCTTTTTCCTTTCTGTTTTTCTTAACTTTTTCTGGTTCTTAGTTTTTTTCTTGTTCTCAGTTTTTTCTGCTTTAACTCTCCCTTTTTCTATCTTTTTCTGTTGTCCTATGTTCTTTCTGTTTTTCCTTATCTTTCTCTTTGTATTTCTGTTTTTCTTTATTCTTGTTCTTTATTCTTTCTGTTTTTCCTTATCTTTCTCTTTGTATATCTGTTGTTCTTTATTCATCCTGTTGTTCTTTATTATTTCTCTTTATTCCTCTTGTGTTCTTTACTTTATTCTTTCTTATATTTCTTTAATGGCACCCCCTTCTCTTTCGACATCCCGTCCTATGGTCAGTATTTTTCTCTTTTATGGCACCCCCTTCCTGTAAATCCTTTCTTTTTATACTCTGTCCTTTTTTCTGACTTTTCTTGTCCTTTTTTCTCTTAGTTTAGGTTTTTAGGGGTCCCTGGGTTTGGGCTAGAAGGGGAGGGGGGAGGGGGGCAAAGGGGTTAGGGTTAGGAAAAGGTAGTGGGTGGGGGGCTCCCCATAGTTAGGGAGAGAGGCAATAGGCAGGGGCACCACCAATCCCATGAGGCACTGGCTGGTTAGGTGGTAGGAAATGAGCAGGCCCGGCTATGCCGGAACCTGAGTGCACGGGCCATCATTGGGACTGGTGTTGGTGCCCCCAGATCAAAAAATTACCCTTAAGCGGGTGTAGTGCACTGGGGTTGGGCCATTCGCGACGTTTCGGCTTTTCTTAGCCTTCTTCAGGCTGGCCCACCCGCTTTTGTGTTCTGTTTCGCCACTCTGGGCCTTTTATACTGTTCTTTTTCCTTTCTGTTTTTCTTAACTTTTTCTGGTTCTTAGTTTTTTTCTTGTTCTCAGTTTTTTCTGCTTTAACTCTCCCTTTTTCTATCTTTTTCTGTTGTCCTATGTTCTTTCTGTTTTTCCTTATCTTTCTCTTTGTATTTCTGTTTTTCTTTATTCTTGTTCTTTATTCTTTCTGTTTTTCCTTATCTTTCTCTTTGTATATCTGTTGTTCTTTATTCATCCTGTTGTTCTTTATTATTTCTCTTTATTCCTCTTGTGTTCTTTACTTTATTCTTTCTTATATTTCTTTAATGGCACCCCCTTCTCTTTCGACATCCCGTCCTATGGTCAGTATTTTTCTCTTTTATGGCACCCCCTTCCTGTAAATCCTTTCTTTTTATACTCTGTCCTTTTTTCTGACTTTTCTTGTCCTTTTTTCTCTTAGTTTAGGTTTTTAGGGGTCCCTGGGTTTGGGCTAGAAGGGGAGGGGGGAGGGGGGCAAAGGGGTTAGGGTTAGGAAAAGGTAGTGGGTGGGGGGCTCCCCATAGTTAGGGAGAGAGGCAATAGGCAGGGGCACCACCAATCCCATGAGGCACTGGCTGGTTAGGTGGTAGGAAATGAGCAGGCCCGGCTATGCCGGAACCTGAGTGCACGGGCCATCATTGGGACTGGTGTTGGTGCCCCCAGATCAAAAAATTACCCTTAAGCGGGTGTAGTGCACTGGGGTTGGGCCATTCGCGACGTTTCGGCTTTTCTTAGCCTTCTTCAGGCTGGCCCACCCGCTTTTGTGTTCTGTTTCGCCACTCTGGGCCTTTTATACTGTTCTTTTTCCTTTCTGTTTTTCTTAACTTTTTCTGGTTCTTAGTTTTTTTCTTGTTCTCAGTTTTTTCTGCTTTAACTCTCCCTTTTTCTATCTTTTTCTGTTGTCCTATGTTCTTTCTGTTTTTCCTTATCTTTCTCTTTGTATTTCTGTTTTTCTTTATTCTTGTTCTTTATTCTTTCTGTTTTTCCTTATCTTTCTCTTTGTATATCTGTTGTTCTTTATTCATCCTGTTGTTCTTTATTATTTCTCTTTATTCCTCTTGTGTTCTTTACTTTATTCTTTCTTATATTTCTTTAATGGCACCCCCTTCTCTTTCGACATCCCGTCCTATGGTCAGTATTTTTCTCTTTTATGGCACCCCCTTCCTGTAAATCCTTTCTTTTTATACTCTGTCCTTTTTTCTGACTTTTCTTGTCCTTTTTTCTCTTAGTTTAGGTTTTTAGGGGTCCCTGGGTTTGGGCTAGAAGGGGAGGGGGGAGGGGGGCAAAGGGGTTAGGGTTAGGAAAGGGTTAGGGTTAGGGTTAGGGGGTTAGGGTTAGGGTTAGGGGTTAGGGGTTAGGGTTAGGGGAAATCAAAGTTGGGAGCACGGTCCCCGAAGGGGGCCGTGCTCCAATGCACAGACCATACCTGCTCCCATCTCAGGCGTCCAGGACCCCCCCAGTGGAATTCCAAATGGAATGTAATAGATGCAGTTAGAGAGGTGGGGGGAGGAGGGGTGTGGAGGTTAGGCCTAGGGTCCACTCAAGGGGTGGGGGATGACCAACTCTCGTGTCCAATCAGAGTGGCAAGTGGTTAGGTTTAGGGCAGGAGGTCAAATTATTATAGAGGTCACTGAGGTTAGGGTCAGGGTCAGTTTCAGGGCCAGGATGTTCCCCTGTGAGACATGAAAGAAGCCGAGGTCCCAAGTACAGTGACAAAATATCCATAAATTCACACATAACAAAATTGAAATATTAACTATATACATGGTGTTGGATTAATACCTCCTAAAACCCTTTTCATTGAGGCCATGTGGATAAACTGTATTCAGTTTAGCAATCCACATCCTCTCAGCTCTCCATCTCTGTTGTGTTGTCCACCTCGAATTGACCTGAATGACCGTCGCTGTGACAGAATCCCAGCCATGCAATAAAAAATGTTTGACCAGGTGGGTGTGAATGTTCTTTTTTCGTGTGATATTGTACCTGTGTTGAGTGAATCTGGTGAGCAGTGTGTTGCCTGTTTCTCCCACATATTGGATCCCACATCTCCTACACGTAATCAAATATACACAATTTTTTGACCTCGGGGTCCCTTTACACAAAGACAGAAAAACCTGGCCATTGGAGTGGCTGCGGACCAATCTGTGATGTTGGAAAAATTGTCCTTGATGTCTCTGTCTAGGCACAGAGAGAGGTGTGATTTGGGCTCTAATGAGGAGATCACCCAGATTTTTATGCCTCCTGAAGGCAGCAATCACTCTGTGAGTATGGAGTGTCTGGACATCCCGAGACAGGTTCTGAAAATTGTTCTTAATAGCCCTGACCAATTTGCAGGTGCAAGGGGCATAAGTGATGACCACTGGAAGTAAAGGGGAAACATCAATAGGCTTTGTCAGCAGAAATGATTTGAAGCACCTCCTTAGGAAAGACCACTGGTACCCTCTAGTGGACAGAGCAGAGAATAGGATTTTGACAGCAGTTCCAAAATCAGATTTTTGTGTGCAGATTCTGTGGAATCTAAGCAGTTGGGATTTGACAATTCCGGCAAATGTGTGTTTGGGATGAAAGCTTGTTTTAAATAATAGGGCGTGAGTGTCTGTGGGTTTAAAGAATACCTTTATGTCCAATTTGTGGTCATTTATGAAGTTTGTGCCCTTAAAGGTGGTTGTGTCAAGGAAATCAATAGAGGTCTTACTGATGGTTGATTTAAGCTTAATAGAAGCATTGTGGTCATTTAAAATTTTAAGAAACATCTCAAAGTCCTGCTCAGAATGTTGCCAGACACCCCATATGTCGTCCAAAAAGCGATAATAATGCAGCGGCTTCTTTATGCATTTATCTAGTGCAGCAGTTTCCCACTCTGCCATGAAGATGTTTGCATATGCTGGGGCAAACTTTTTCCCCATAGCCGTCCCCTTGATTTGTAAATAGAAGTCACCATTGAATTCAAAATCGTTCCTTGTGAGGTTTATTTCTAAAAGTTGTAGTAATTCTTTTTCTGGCCTTTTCTTATCCGGGTATCTTTGAAAGACTCTCTTAATGGAGTCAATGCCTTCACCAATGTCAATGTTTGTGTAAAGGCTGTCAATGTCTATGGAAAACAGAAAAGCATCAGTGGGGACTTCTATTTGCTTCACTTTATCCACAAAATCATATGTATCTTTGATATAGCTTGCATGTTTTGTGGATAAAGGAGTCAGGAAATAGTCCAGGTATTCAGCTGTATAATATGTCTCACTATCACAGTCTGAAACGATTGGTCGTCCTGGGGGCACCTGAAAGGGGACACTCCATTTCGCCGGATCCTTGTGGATCTTAGGCAGCATGTAAAAAAGTCTTCCTCTTGGCTCAGCGGAGCCCAGTAAATAGTTCTTTTGTTTTAGGTTTAGAAATTTCTTTTGGTTCAAATTATTAATAATCTTTTCCACTAGTGGTACTGTTTCGTGGTAAATGGGTTTTTTTAGTTTCAAATAATATTTTTTGTCATTCAATTGTCTGTAGCCTTCCTCCAAATACTGTTCTCTATCCAAAATTACGACTGCGCTTCCTTTGTCTGCTGGTTTAATGATAATTTGTTTGTTTCCTTTCAATTCTGTTAGGGCCTTTATCTCTTCTACTGTCAAATTGGACTTAAGTCGTCCTACATTAAAGTGGTTTTGAAAATATTCATTATCTGTTTTGATCAAATTAAGAATTTGGGATGGAAGCTGAGCGTTGGGTGGTGACCAGTATGATTTTGGAGTGAAGGGCTGAGATCGAGACTCATTTTTATCCCCATAAAAGGCAGCCAATTTGATCCTCCTATGGTACTGCTGAATGTCATATTTACACTGCAATTTTAGATTTTTGTTATAGCCTTTTGTGGGGATAAAAGTCAGGCCTCTATTCAGTAGGGTCCGCTGAGCAATGGAAGGACGGAATTTTTTGGACAAGTTCATAACACCATTTACAACATGTAAATCACTTGACCCCTCCCGTCTCAGGCTTGTGGGGATTCCCCATTTACATACTTCTCCCAGTGCTGAAGCATTGCCTCTGCAGTTTCAAGCGACCAGTGAACATCATCATCTTCTGTGGAGAAGCTGTCTGGGGCGAGGGCTGGAATGTGCTCTTTTAAACCTGTAATAAAGGTATTCATGTGCAGCAAAGTGTCCTGTTCGATCTGAGGGAGAGCAGAGGAAAAGTTAACCTCAGGCACATAAATGTCTGCCTCAGGGAATTTCTCCCGGGCTGTCTTAAGGACTCTCTTTAGTTCTAGAACAGGCACATTTTTGTCTCTCTGGGACCTGTTGTTAATGCCAAAAGACAGGATCAGATGTGTCACCGTAGTGTCAATAGTGGCCTTCTGTAGGATGAACTCTGCATGCCACCATTTGGCCCCCGGGAAACTGTCAATCTGAAGGCTGTCGGTTGCAAAGGGAGGCAATTTGCTAACATTAGAATCGCCGACGATGAGCCAGGGGTCCCCGACGTGTAGATGCCAGTCTGTCAGTTTCCTGTATGTGTTTGGATGTCTGGTCGGGGTCCTCACCTGCTGTCCCGGTAAGGTCGGTGAAGAAGGAAGAGATGGTGGAGGAGATGGTGATCCTTCTGCTGGCTGAATCTGGAGCCGAGTTTGCACACAGGAGCTGAGTCTGTCTAAACCGCTGCGAGGTGGGGCCTGGTGAGAAGCTGTTTGTGGTTTAAACCCCTTCACAGGGCCAATGCGTCTTGCCTTAATAGGGGTGGATTCCCCCTGTGTGAGGTCCAGCACCTCAGTGTGTGACACCTGATCAGGTTGCGGTGTTTGGGTGGAGGGGGAAAGTGGTCGTTCCTGGCATGTTGTCTCTTGAAGCGAGGCGAAGAGCCTGTCCACTCTCTGGTCTTTCGGAGTCTCCAGATTTGGCTCCGTTAGTTGTAAAGGCTCCAGAGGAGGGGAAGGTGTTGGTTCCCTCTCTGGCTGCTGCTCCGTCTCACCGAAGGGCGACCAGTCCCCCGCGACGTGGTCCGTCATCGTTGCCGTTGTTGTTTTGGAAGTTCTGCATGGTGCGGGCGGGGCGTGCACCTGTGCAGAAACAGTCACCATCCGACCAGCGCCGGTCTGTATCGGGGCGGTTTGTGTGATAATAGCATCAGGCTGCGTTACCTCGCTAAGGAGTTCAATGGTGTCCTGCTGCAGTCTCATCACACAACCTCTTGTCCCCCGTGTAGTTGTCGTGGTGGTGTCCTCCTCCTCTGCAGCAGTGGTAGGTCCCAGGTCACTCCACTTGGCGACGATCTCAGCTCTGGCCTGTTCCAGAGAGTCTGGTAGGAGGCGGCGGCCCAGGTTCCTCCTAGCCCAGGAGGCGGCTATTTGGAATGGGCCCTCCCAATCCTGTTTGGAAAACTCAGAGAGACATTTGATCTCCTCCTCCACACTCTGAGTGTAATGTTGCCGGAGAATCATCATGGTCGTGCTGGCCCAATTTTTTGCGTTCTCCTCAATCCTGGTCTGTGTTTTTTTCGTGGGGACTGCTGGCTTAATGACAGTCTTTAGATTGTGTGTTATTTTATTTAGTGAAGGAGGGTTAGGGGAGATCAAAATTGGGAGCACGGACCCCGAAGGGGGCCGGGCTCCAATGCACAGACCGTACCTGTTCCCATCTCGGGTGTCCAGGATTACCCCAACCTCACTCAAAGGAGCTGTAAGGTGGGATCCCGTGGATGGGGTTAAAAGGTGGAGGGAGGAGAGGTAAAGAAGAGCAGGGGAAGGTTGGAACTGGGGATCAAATCCCACCCTGTGCAGAGTAAATTAAGGTTAGGTTTAGGGCCCAAAACACACTCTGCACTGGGTCTACTGAGGTTAGGTTTAGGGCCCATCCCAGGGGTAGGGGAATATTCAGTCCCATTAGGGATTAGGTTAGGTTTAGGGCCGGAATTAATATTTGTATAGGGTCCACTAAGGTTAGGATTAGGGCCAGTTGCAGGGGTAGTCTGTTCCCCAGTTAATTTTTACAAAGAGCTGGAATATACAATATGAGAGACAGTAATAATAAATCAGAATGTGATACAGTAACTATATACAATCTCTGGGATTAACTCCTTCCAAATCCCTTCTCATTAAGGCCTTTTGGATAAATTGTATCCAATTTGGCCATCCAGATTCTCTCCGCTCTCCTCCTCTGCTGTGTTGTCCACCTCGAATTCACCTGGATTGCCGTCGCTGTGACAGATGCCCAGCCATGGAGTAAAAAGTGCTTTACCAGGTAAGTATGAGTGTTCTTTTTTTGTGTAATATTGTGTCTGTGTTGGGTAAATCTAGTTAAAAGTGTGTTCCCTGTTTCCCCCACATACTGGATTCCACACTTTTTACATGTAATTAAATATACACAGTTCTTGGATTTCGGGGTCCCTTTGCACACTGATTGGAAAACAGTACCATTGGAGTGACTGCGTACCCATTTGCGGTGCTGGAAAAATTGCCCCTGGGTTCTGCGCCCGGGCTCAGAGACAGGTGAGATCTGGGCCCTAATGAGGAGGTCACCCAAGTTTTTATGTCTCCTGAAGGCTGCAATGACCCTGTAATTCTGAAGTGGCTGTACATTCTGAGTCAGTTTCTGGAAGTTGTTTTTAATAACTCTGACCATTTTACAGGTGCAAGGAGCATAGGTGATGACCACTGGAAGTAGAGGAGACACATCCACTGGTTTGGTATGTAGGAAGGAGTTAAAGCATTTCCTTAAGAAAGACCAACAGTACCCCCTATTGGAGAGAGCCGAGAATAGAATTTTGACCGCAGCTCCAAAATCAGTCTGTTGTGTACAGATTCTGTGGAACCTCAATAGTTGGGATTTAATTATCCCTGCAAATGTGTGTTTGGGGTGGAAGCTGGTTTTAAATAGCAGGGCATGTGTATCTGTAGGTTTAAAAAAAACTTTAATATCCAATTTGTGGTCATTGAGGAAATTTGGGCCCTTGAATGTGGTCGTATCCAGAAAATCAATAGAAGTTTTATTGATGGTTGATTTGAGCTTAATAGAGGCATTATGGTCATTTAAAGTCTTCAAAAACACCTCAAAATCCTGCTCAGAATGCTGCCAAACTCCCCAGATATCGTCCAGAAAGCGATAGTAGTACAGCGGTTTTTTGATGCACTTATCTAGTGCAGAGGTCTCCCACTCTGCCATGAAGATATTCGCATATGCTGGGGCAAACTTTTTCCCCATGGCCGTCCCCTTAATCTGTAGATAGAAGTCACCATTGAATTCAAAATCGTTCCTTATAAGATTTATTTCTAACAGTTGTAATAATTCCTTTTCCGGTCTTTTCTTATTCGGGTATCTTTGAAAGACCCTCTTAATGGAGTCAATGCCTTCACCAATGTCAATGTTTGTGTAAAGGCTATCAATATCTATGGAAAACAGAAAGGCATCACTGGGGACTTCTATTCGTTTCACTTTATCCACAAAATCATATGTGTCTTTAATGTAGCTTGCATGTTTTGTGGATAAAGGATTCAAAAAATAGTCTAAATACTCTGCTGTGTGGTAAGTTTCGCTGTCACAGTCAGAGACAATTGGTCTTCCCGGGGGCACCTGAAAGGGGACACTCCATTTTGTCGGGTCTTTATGGATTTTCGGTAGCATGTAGAAGAGCCTTCCCCTTGGTTCAGCGGACCCCAGTAAATAGTTCCTTTGTTTTACGTTTATGAATTTCTTCTGGTGTAAAATGTTAATGATTTTTTCCACCATAGGTATTGTGTCATGAAAAATGGGTTTTTTAAGTTTCAAATAGTATGTTCTGTCATTCAATTGTCTATAACCTTCCTCCAAGTACTGTTCTCTGTCCAGAATTACAACCGCGCTTCCTTTGTCCGCTGGTTTTATAATAATTTGTTTGTTTTCTTTCAGTTCTGTCAGGGCCCTTGTTTCTTCTGTTGTCAAATTAGGTTTAATACGTTCTACATGAAATTGATTATGGAAATACTCATAATCTGCTTTTATCAAGGTGCCGATCTGAGGTGGAAGCTGGGCAATGGACGGAGACCATTCTGATTTTGGAGTGAAAGGTTGGGGTTCAGTCTCAGTTTTATCCCCATAAAATGCAGCCAATTTGATTCGTCTATGGTACTGTTGAATGTCATATTTACACTGTAATCGCAAATTTTTATTGTACCCTTTTGTGGGGATAAAAGTCAGGCCCCTATTCAGTAGGGTCCGCTGGGCAGTGGAAGGCTGAAATGTCTTGGACAAGTTCATAAAACCATCTACAACATTTACCACATTTACATCACCTTTCCCCTGCCGGTTAAATAGGCTTATGGGGATTCCCCGTTTAAGTACATTTCCCAGTGTTGTAACATGGCTTCAGATGTACCATGTGACCAATGAATGTCATCACCTTCCGTGGTGAAAATGTCTGGAGTGAGAGCTGGGATGTGGTTCTTTAAACCTGTAATGAAAGCATTCAGGTGCAGTAATGTGTCCTGTTCCACCTGAGGAAGGGCAGAAGAAAAGTTAATCTCAGGCACAAAAATGTCAGCCTCAGGGAATTTTTCTCGAGCTGCTCTCAGTGCCCTTTTCAGCTCCAATATTGGCACATTTTTGTCCCTTTGTGATCTATTGTTAATCCCAAAGGACAGGACCAGTGTTGTCACTGATGTGTCAGTGGTGGCTCTCTCCAGCAGATTCTCTGCATGCCACCATTTGGCTCCCGGGAAACTGTCGATCTGCAGGCTGTCAGTTGCAAAAGGAGGAAGTCTGCTGACATTGGAGTCGCCGACGATGATCCACTGCTCCTTGATGTGTAGATGCCAATCTTTCAGTTTCCTGCGGGTGTTGGGGTGTCTCGTTGGGGTCCGCACCTGCTGCTCTGATGAGGCTGGTGAAGGAGGAGAAGACGATGAAGGCGATTCCTCCGCTGTTATCATTTGGAGTCGAGTCTGTACACAGCAGTTCAGTCTGTCCAAGCTGCTGCGACGTGGGCCCAGGTGAGTCACTGGTTGTGGTTTGGCCACTGTAGCTCTGTTATCCTGCTTTGTCTTTTGGGGGGTGGATTCCCCCTGTGTGAGGTCCAGTACCTCAGTGTTCATCTCCTCCACAGGTTGTGGTGGCTGGATGGAGGGGGAAGGTGATATCTCCTGGATTGGAGTATCTTGCAGTGCGACGGGGATTTTCATCACCCTCTGGTCCCTCGGTGCCGCCGGAGTGGTTTCTGCCGGAGTGGATTCCGCCGGAGTGGATTCTGGCGCTTGTGGAATCTCCGGAGGAGTGGTGAGTGTCGGTTCGCTCTCTTTTTCTTCCTCCCTCTCAGAAAAGGGTGACCAATCCCCCCTGACGTGGTCTGTCATCGTTGCCGTCGTTGTTTTGGATGTGATGATCTTTGCAGGTGGCTCATGGACCTGTGCAGAAACGATTATCCTGCGGCCGGTCCCGGTCTGAGGTTGGATGTGTTGTGTGTGTGAAACAGTTTGTTGTGTTACCTCAGCAGGGGGTTCAATAATGTCTAGTTGTCTCATTCTCTCGTCCTCCTGTGGTTGTTCCACGGGGTCGCTGGCAGTAGTCGTCTCCACCGTTGTAGTGGCTGCTCTGAGCTCAGCCATCTTTACCATAATCTCTGCTCGAGCCTGCTCCAGGGATTCGGGTTGCAGGCGACGGCCCAGGTTCCTCTTGGCCCAGGACGTTGCGATCTCGAATGGCCCCCCCCAATCCTGTGTAGGGAACTCAGAAAGTGTTTTTATTTCCCTCTCAATGGTCTCAGTATAGTGATCTCGAAGGATCGAAATGGCTGTATGCGCCCAGTTCCTCGCGTTTCCCTCAATCTTAGTCTGTGTTATTTTGTTGGGAATGGCTGGCTTAATCACAGTCATTAGGTTGTGGGCCACTTTATTCAAAGAGGGAGGATAATTGTCACTTGCTACATTTTTCAAATGGTGCACCGCTTTAATTAGTCTGTGCATAATGCGAACCTTCGCAGAAAAATCAGGGTCATCTGATAATATTTTGTTGGTAGGGGGTCCAACTCGTTCAGTTCGGGCGGGTTTTACGTACCGATTATTCTGAGTTGTCCTCCGTTCAAATCGGCGGTCCCGTCCGGGGTGCGATCTGTGTCTGTTCGACCCAGCTGTCCAGCCGCGATCTCCTCTCTGGTCCCAATTGTCCTGAGCTGTTATCTGTTCAAATCGGCGGTCCCGTCCGGTCCACCTTGCCTGTCGGGCTGCGTAGCGGTCTGTTGCCGGTTGTTCTCTCATTCGGCTCCGCTGAGGTACGTGAAAGAGATCTGGATCGCCGTAGCGGTGCTCACCTCTCACGACCGATGCATACGTCCTCCGGCTGTCCCGAGGTGGAGAAATGCTCCGTCGGGGCGATCTGCGTCTGCTCGCCCCAGCTGTCCAGCTGCGATCTCCTCTCTGGTCCCAATTGTCCCGAGTTGTTATCTGTTCAAATCGGCGGTCCCGTCCGGTCCACCTTGCCTGTCGGGCTGCGTAGCGGTCTGTTGCCGGTCGTTCTCTCATTCGGCTCCGCTGAGGTGCGTGGAAGAGATCTGGATCGCCGTAGCGGTGCTCACCTCTCACGACCGATGCATACGTCCTCCGGCTGTCCCGAGATGGAGAAATGTTCTGTCGGGGCGATCTGCGTCTGCCAGTCCTGGCCGTCCAGCCGCGATCTCCTCTCCGGTCCCCGCGCCGCCGAACCACGGTCCACTGTTCATCCATAGCAAATGTGGGCATGGTTGTGTCCACTAATGTCCTTAGCAGTATCGTGTGGTCACTCTTGACCGTGCTGATAGTGCTGGGTGGTTCTATGCTAACGGATCACTCGTACTACTGACTTATGGTTACTGAGCGTTTTATTATTGCTCAACCTAGATAAATCAGAAAATATATACATACAAAGCAAGCCGAAGTCGCGACGTTTCGGTTTTTGATAAACCTTCTTCAGGCTGGCTTGCTACAGAATTAAAGAAGTCCAAATAGAAGCAAAAAAGTCCAAATATCATTGTCCGGTGCAGATTGCGTGCTGTACAAGAAGCGTCCATACAGTTTGCATGTGGGTCGGACCACACTTCCCACAATGCTTAGGGTGACCGCGCTTTCGCACCAATCAGTGGCCCACACATAGTTCAGTTCAAAATTCCATGTGAGATCGGGGTTCTGATTGGTCGCACCCACACCTGCTGCTTTCATGGACCTCTGGAATATTGAATGTCAGCGGCACACACATAAAAAACTTTTTTTCATTTGCATATGGGTGTGGAAGCCAGCTGACAATAGTCTCTTCATCATATGGAGATATGCAGTTTACAGTCATGTATCATATTATGCAGTACAATATTCCATGTGGTATCTCATCCACCAAAGAAACATTTCAGGCTAACAACATATTGTCTGTAAAGTGAGTTTGTACCAATAATTCCATGAGCAATCACAGTCGGTATATACATAACAAGGAAATGGTACACTGTAAATTGATAGTTCCAGACAATAAATCCGTGAACTCAAACATCCCTCAGCTCATGCAGGGGTTAAAAGGTTATCCTGGCTCCTATAAGAGAACAGAGATAAGCAGTCTATCACATCAATGTAGTCATATTGTACAATGATAAGTGTATTAATCTCTTTTTCCTTTTTTAGGGTGGAACAACGTAAGGTGGGGGTCCCGGAGAACCCAAGTGGGCGGACAGGCGGCACAGGCCGGTTAGGGGAGATCAAAATTGGGAGCACGGACCCCGAAGGGGGCCGGGCTCCAATGCACAGACCGTACCTGTTCCCATCTCGGGTGTCCAGGATTACCCCAACCTCACTCAAAGGAGCTGTAAGGTGGGATCCCGTGGATGGGGTTAAAAGGTGGAGGGAGGAGAGGTAAAGAAGAGCAGGGGAAGGTTGGAACTGGGGATCAAATCCCACCCTGTGCAGAGTAAATTAAGGTTAGGTTTAGGGCCCAAAACACACTCTGCACTGGGTCTACTGAGGTTAGGTTTAGGGCCCATCCCAGGGGTAGGGGAATATTCAGTCCCATTAGGGATTAGGTTAGGTTTAGGGCCGGAATTAATATTTGTATAGGGTCCACTAAGGTTAGGATTAGGGCCAGTTGCAGGGGTAGTCTGTTCCCCAGTTAATTTTTACAAAGAGCTGGAATATACAATATGAGAGACAGTAATAATAAATCAGAATGTGATACAGTAACTATATACAATCTCTGGGATTAACTCCTTCCAAATCCCTTCTCATTAAGGCCTTTTGGATAAATTGTATCCAATTTGGCCATCCAGATTCTCTCCGCTCTCCTCCTCTGCTGTGTTGTCCACCTCGAATTCACCTGGATTGCCGTCGCTGTGACAGATGCCCAGCCATGGAGTAAAAAGTGCTTTACCAGGTAAGTATGAGTGTTCTTTTTTTGTGTAATATTGTGTCTGTGTTGGGTAAATCTAGTTAAAAGTGTGTTCCCTGTTTCCCCCACATACTGGATTCCACACTTTTTACATGTAATTAAATATACACAGTTCTTGGATTTCGGGGTCCCTTTGCACACTGATTGGAAAACAGTACCATTGGAGTGACTGCGTACCCATTTGCGGTGCTGGAAAAATTGCCCCTGGGTTCTGCGCCCGGGCTCAGAGACAGGTGAGATCTGGGCCCTAATGAGGAGGTCACCCAAGTTTTTATGTCTCCTGAAGGCTGCAATGACCCTGTAATTCTGAAGTGGCTGTACATTCTGAGTCAGTTTCTGGAAGTTGTTTTTAATAACTCTGACCATTTTACAGGTGCAAGGAGCATAGGTGATGACCACTGGAAGTAGAGGAGACACATCCACTGGTTTGGTATGTAGGAAGGAGTTAAAGCATTTCCTTAAGAAAGACCAACAGTACCCCCTATTGGAGAGAGCCGAGAATAGAATTTTGACCGCAGCTCCAAAATCAGTCTGTTGTGTACAGATTCTGTGGAACCTCAATAGTTGGGATTTAATTATCCCTGCAAATGTGTGTTTGGGGTGGAAGCTGGTTTTAAATAGCAGGGCATGTGTATCTGTAGGTTTAAAAAAAACTTTAATATCCAATTTGTGGTCATTGAGGAAATTTGGGCCCTTGAATGTGGTCGTATCCAGAAAATCAATAGAAGTTTTATTGATGGTTGATTTGAGCTTAATAGAGGCATTATGGTCATTTAAAGTCTTCAAAAACACCTCAAAATCCTGCTCAGAATGCTGCCAAACTCCCCAGATATCGTCCAGAAAGCGATAGTAGTACAGCGGTTTTTTGATGCACTTATCTAGTGCAGAGGTCTCCCACTCTGCCATGAAGATATTCGCATATGCTGGGGCAAACTTTTTCCCCATGGCCGTCCCCTTAATCTGTAGATAGAAGTCACCATTGAATTCAAAATCGTTCCTTATAAGATTTATTTCTAACAGTTGTAATAATTCCTTTTCCGGTCTTTTCTTATTCGGGTATCTTTGAAAGACCCTCTTAATGGAGTCAATGCCTTCACCAATGTCAATGTTTGTGTAAAGGCTATCAATATCTATGGAAAACAGAAAGGCATCACTGGGGACTTCTATTCGTTTCACTTTATCCACAAAATCATATGTGTCTTTAATGTAGCTTGCATGTTTTGTGGATAAAGGATTCAAAAAATAGTCTAAATACTCTGCTGTGTGGTAAGTTTCGCTGTCACAGTCAGAGACAATTGGTCTTCCCGGGGGCACCTGAAAGGGGACACTCCATTTTGTCGGGTCTTTATGGATTTTCGGTAGCATGTAGAAGAGCCTTCCCCTTGGTTCAGCGGACCCCAGTAAATAGTTCCTTTGTTTTACGTTTATGAATTTCTTCTGGTGTAAAATGTTAATGATTTTTTCCACCATAGGTATTGTGTCATGAAAAATGGGTTTTTTAAGTTTCAAATAGTATGTTCTGTCATTCAATTGTCTATAACCTTCCTCCAAGTACTGTTCTCTGTCCAGAATTACAACCGCGCTTCCTTTGTCCGCTGGTTTTATAATAATTTGTTTGTTTTCTTTCAGTTCTGTCAGGGCCCTTGTTTCTTCTGTTGTCAAATTAGGTTTAATACGTTCTACATGAAATTGATTATGGAAATACTCATAATCTGCTTTTATCAAGGTGCCGATCTGAGGTGGAAGCTGGGCAATGGACGGAGACCATTCTGATTTTGGAGTGAAAGGTTGGGGTTCAGTCTCAGTTTTATCCCCATAAAATGCAGCCAATTTGATTCGTCTATGGTACTGTTGAATGTCATATTTACACTGTAATCGCAAATTTTTATTGTACCCTTTTGTGGGGATAAAAGTCAGGCCCCTATTCAGTAGGGTCCGCTGGGCAGTGGAAGGCTGAAATGTCTTGGACAAGTTCATAAAACCATCTACAACATTTACCACATTTACATCACCTTTCCCCTGCCGGTTAAATAGGCTTATGGGGATTCCCCGTTTAAGTACATTTCCCAGTGTTGTAACATGGCTTCAGATGTACCATGTGACCAATGAATGTCATCACCTTCCGTGGTGAAAATGTCTGGAGTGAGAGCTGGGATGTGGTTCTTTAAACCTGTAATGAAAGCATTCAGGTGCAGTAATGTGTCCTGTTCCACCTGAGGAAGGGCAGAAGAAAAGTTAATCTCAGGCACAAAAATGTCAGCCTCAGGGAATTTTTCTCGAGCTGCTCTCAGTGCCCTTTTCAGCTCCAATATTGGCACATTTTTGTCCCTTTGTGATCTATTGTTAATCCCAAAGGACAGGACCAGTGTTGTCACTGATGTGTCAGTGGTGGCTCTCTCCAGCAGATTCTCTGCATGCCACCATTTGGCTCCCGGGAAACTGTCGATCTGCAGGCTGTCAGTTGCAAAAGGAGGAAGTCTGCTGACATTGGAGTCGCCGACGATGATCCACTGCTCCTTGATGTGTAGATGCCAATCTTTCAGTTTCCTGCGGGTGTTGGGGTGTCTCGTTGGGGTCCGCACCTGCTGCTCTGATGAGGCTGGTGAAGGAGGAGAAGACGATGAAGGCGATTCCTCCGCTGTTATCATTTGGAGTCGAGTCTGTACACAGCAGTTCAGTCTGTCCAAGCTGCTGCGACGTGGGCCCAGGTGAGTCACTGGTTGTGGTTTGGCCACTGTAGCTCTGTTATCCTGCTTTGTCTTTTGGGGGGTGGATTCCCCCTGTGTGAGGTCCAGTACCTCAGTGTTCATCTCCTCCACAGGTTGTGGTGGCTGGATGGAGGGGGAAGGTGATATCTCCTGGATTGGAGTATCTTGCAGTGCGACGGGGATTTTCATCACCCTCTGGTCCCTCGGTGCCGCCGGAGTGGTTTCTGCCGGAGTGGATTCCGCCGGAGTGGATTCTGGCGCTTGTGGAATCTCCGGAGGAGTGGTGAGTGTCGGTTCGCTCTCTTTTTCTTCCTCCCTCTCAGAAAAGGGTGACCAATCCCCCCTGACGTGGTCTGTCATCGTTGCCGTCGTTGTTTTGGATGTGATGATCTTTGCAGGTGGCTCATGGACCTGTGCAGAAACGATTATCCTGCGGCCGGTCCCGGTCTGAGGTTGGATGTGTTGTGTGTGTGAAACAGTTTGTTGTGTTACCTCAGCAGGGGGTTCAATAATGTCTAGTTGTCTCATTCTCTCGTCCTCCTGTGGTTGTTCCACGGGGTCGCTGGCAGTAGTCGTCTCCACCGTTGTAGTGGCTGCTCTGAGCTCAGCCATCTTTACCATAATCTCTGCTCGAGCCTGCTCCAGGGATTCGGGTTGCAGGCGACGGCCCAGGTTCCTCTTGGCCCAGGACGTTGCGATCTCGAATGGCCCCCCCCAATCCTGTGTAGGGAACTCAGAAAGTGTTTTTATTTCCCTCTCAATGGTCTCAGTATAGTGATCTCGAAGGATCGAAATGGCTGTATGCGCCCAGTTCCTCGCGTTTCCCTCAATCTTAGTCTGTGTTATTTTGTTGGGAATGGCTGGCTTAATCACAGTCATTAGGTTGTGGGCCACTTTATTCAAAGAGGGAGGATAATTGTCACTTGCTACATTTTTCAAATGGTGCACCGCTTTAATTAGTCTGTGCATAATGCGAACCTTCGCAGAAAAATCAGGGTCATCTGATAATATTTTGTTGGTAGGGGGTCCAACTCGTTCAGTTCGGGCGGGTTTTACGTACCGATTATTCTGAGTTGTCCTCCGTTCAAATCGGCGGTCCCGTCCGGGGTGCGATCTGTGTCTGTTCGACCCAGCTGTCCAGCCGCGATCTCCTCTCTGGTCCCAATTGTCCTGAGCTGTTATCTGTTCAAATCGGCGGTCCCGTCCGGTCCACCTTGCCTGTCGGGCTGCGTAGCGGTCTGTTGCCGGTTGTTCTCTCATTCGGCTCCGCTGAGGTACGTGAAAGAGATCTGGATCGCCGTAGCGGTGCTCACCTCTCACGACCGATGCATACGTCCTCCGGCTGTCCCGAGGTGGAGAAATGCTCCGTCGGGGCGATCTGCGTCTGCTCGCCCCAGCTGTCCAGCTGCGATCTCCTCTCTGGTCCCAATTGTCCCGAGTTGTTATCTGTTCAAATCGGCGGTCCCGTCCGGTCCACCTTGCCTGTCGGGCTGCGTAGCGGTCTGTTGCCGGTCGTTCTCTCATTCGGCTCCGCTGAGGTGCGTGGAAGAGATCTGGATCGCCGTAGCGGTGCTCACCTCTCACGACCGATGCATACGTCCTCCGGCTGTCCCGAGATGGAGAAATGTTCTGTCGGGGCGATCTGCGTCTGCCAGTCCTGGCCGTCCAGCCGCGATCTCCTCTCCGGTCCCCGCGCCGCCGAACCACGGTCCACTGTTCATCCATAGCAAATGTGGGCATGGTTGTGTCCACTAATGTCCTTAGCAGTATCGTGTGGTCACTCTTGACCGTGCTGATAGTGCTGGGTGGTTCTATGCTAACGGATCACTCGTACTACTGACTTATGGTTACTGAGCGTTTTATTATTGCTCAACCTAGATAAATCAGAAAATATATACATACAAAGCAAGCCGAAGTCGCGACGTTTCGGTTTTTGATAAACCTTCTTCAGGCTGGCTTGCTACAGAATTAAAGAAGTCCAAATAGAAGCAAAAAAGTCCAAATATCATTGTCCGGTGCAGATTGCGTGCTGTACAAGAAGCGTCCATACAGTTTGCATGTGGGTCGGACCACACTTCCCACAATGCTTAGGGTGACCGCGCTTTCGCACCAATCAGTGGCCCACACATAGTTCAGTTCAAAATTCCATGTGAGATCGGGGTTCTGATTGGTCGCACCCACACCTGCTGCTTTCATGGACCTCTGGAATATTGAATGTCAGCGGCACACACATAAAAAACTTTTTTTCATTTGCATATGGGTGTGGAAGCCAGCTGACAATAGTCTCTTCATCATATGGAGATATGCAGTTTACAGTCATGTATCATATTATGCAGTACAATATTCCATGTGGTATCTCATCCACCAAAGAAACATTTCAGGCTAACAACATATTGTCTGTAAAGTGAGTTTGTACCAATAATTCCATGAGCAATCACAGTCGGTATATACATAACAAGGAAATGGTACACTGTAAATTGATAGTTCCAGACAATAAATCCGTGAACTCAAACATCCCTCAGCTCATGCAGGGGTTAAAAGGTTATCCTGGCTCCTATAAGAGAACAGAGATAAGCAGTCTATCACATCAATGTAGTCATATTGTACAATGATAAGTGTATTAATCTCTTTTTCCTTTTTTAGGGTGGAACAACGTAAGGTGGGGGTCCCGGAGAACCCAAGTGGGCGGACAGGCGGCACAGGCCGGTTAGGGGAGATCAAAATTGGGAGCACGGACCCCGAAGGGGGCCGGGCTCCAATGCACAGACCGTACCTGTTCCCATCTCGGGTGTCCAGGATTACCCCAACCTCACTCAAAGGAGCTGTAAGGTGGGATCCCGTGGATGGGGTTAAAAGGTGGAGGGAGGAGAGGTAAAGAAGAGCAGGGGAAGGTTGGAACTGGGGATCAAATCCCACCCTGTGCAGAGTAAATTAAGGTTAGGTTTAGGGCCCAAAACACACTCTGCACTGGGTCTACTGAGGTTAGGTTTAGGGCCCATCCCAGGGGTAGGGGAATATTCAGTCCCATTAGGGATTAGGTTAGGTTTAGGGCCGGAATTAATATTTGTATAGGGTCCACTAAGGTTAGGATTAGGGCCAGTTGCAGGGGTAGTCTGTTCCCCAGTTAATTTTTACAAAGAGCTGGAATATACAATATGAGAGACAGTAATAATAAATCAGAATGTGATACAGTAACTATATACAATCTCTGGGATTAACTCCTTCCAAATCCCTTCTCATTAAGGCCTTTTGGATAAATTGTATCCAATTTGGCCATCCAGATTCTCTCCGCTCTCCTCCTCTGCTGTGTTGTCCACCTCGAATTCACCTGGATTGCCGTCGCTGTGACAGATGCCCAGCCATGGAGTAAAAAGTGCTTTACCAGGTAAGTATGAGTGTTCTTTTTTTGTGTAATATTGTGTCTGTGTTGGGTAAATCTAGTTAAAAGTGTGTTCCCTGTTTCCCCCACATACTGGATTCCACACTTTTTACATGTAATTAAATATACACAGTTCTTGGATTTCGGGGTCCCTTTGCACACTGATTGGAAAACAGTACCATTGGAGTGACTGCGTACCCATTTGCGGTGCTGGAAAAATTGCCCCTGGGTTCTGCGCCCGGGCTCAGAGACAGGTGAGATCTGGGCCCTAATGAGGAGGTCACCCAAGTTTTTATGTCTCCTGAAGGCTGCAATGACCCTGTAATTCTGAAGTGGCTGTACATTCTGAGTCAGTTTCTGGAAGTTGTTTTTAATAACTCTGACCATTTTACAGGTGCAAGGAGCATAGGTGATGACCACTGGAAGTAGAGGAGACACATCCACTGGTTTGGTATGTAGGAAGGAGTTAAAGCATTTCCTTAAGAAAGACCAACAGTACCCCCTATTGGAGAGAGCCGAGAATAGAATTTTGACCGCAGCTCCAAAATCAGTCTGTTGTGTACAGATTCTGTGGAACCTCAATAGTTGGGATTTAATTATCCCTGCAAATGTGTGTTTGGGGTGGAAGCTGGTTTTAAATAGCAGGGCATGTGTATCTGTAGGTTTAAAAAAAACTTTAATATCCAATTTGTGGTCATTGAGGAAATTTGGGCCCTTGAATGTGGTCGTATCCAGAAAATCAATAGAAGTTTTATTGATGGTTGATTTGAGCTTAATAGAGGCATTATGGTCATTTAAAGTCTTCAAAAACACCTCAAAATCCTGCTCAGAATGCTGCCAAACTCCCCAGATATCGTCCAGAAAGCGATAGTAGTACAGCGGTTTTTTGATGCACTTATCTAGTGCAGAGGTCTCCCACTCTGCCATGAAGATATTCGCATATGCTGGGGCAAACTTTTTCCCCATGGCCGTCCCCTTAATCTGTAGATAGAAGTCACCATTGAATTCAAAATCGTTCCTTATAAGATTTATTTCTAACAGTTGTAATAATTCCTTTTCCGGTCTTTTCTTATTCGGGTATCTTTGAAAGACCCTCTTAATGGAGTCAATGCCTTCACCAATGTCAATGTTTGTGTAAAGGCTATCAATATCTATGGAAAACAGAAAGGCATCACTGGGGACTTCTATTCGTTTCACTTTATCCACAAAATCATATGTGTCTTTAATGTAGCTTGCATGTTTTGTGGATAAAGGATTCAAAAAATAGTCTAAATACTCTGCTGTGTGGTAAGTTTCGCTGTCACAGTCAGAGACAATTGGTCTTCCCGGGGGCACCTGAAAGGGGACACTCCATTTTGTCGGGTCTTTATGGATTTTCGGTAGCATGTAGAAGAGCCTTCCCCTTGGTTCAGCGGACCCCAGTAAATAGTTCCTTTGTTTTACGTTTATGAATTTCTTCTGGTGTAAAATGTTAATGATTTTTTCCACCATAGGTATTGTGTCATGAAAAATGGGTTTTTTAAGTTTCAAATAGTATGTTCTGTCATTCAATTGTCTATAACCTTCCTCCAAGTACTGTTCTCTGTCCAGAATTACAACCGCGCTTCCTTTGTCCGCTGGTTTTATAATAATTTGTTTGTTTTCTTTCAGTTCTGTCAGGGCCCTTGTTTCTTCTGTTGTCAAATTAGGTTTAATACGTTCTACATGAAATTGATTATGGAAATACTCATAATCTGCTTTTATCAAGGTGCCGATCTGAGGTGGAAGCTGGGCAATGGACGGAGACCATTCTGATTTTGGAGTGAAAGGTTGGGGTTCAGTCTCAGTTTTATCCCCATAAAATGCAGCCAATTTGATTCGTCTATGGTACTGTTGAATGTCATATTTACACTGTAATCGCAAATTTTTATTGTACCCTTTTGTGGGGATAAAAGTCAGGCCCCTATTCAGTAGGGTCCGCTGGGCAGTGGAAGGCTGAAATGTCTTGGACAAGTTCATAAAACCATCTACAACATTTACCACATTTACATCACCTTTCCCCTGCCGGTTAAATAGGCTTATGGGGATTCCCCGTTTAAGTACATTTCCCAGTGTTGTAACATGGCTTCAGATGTACCATGTGACCAATGAATGTCATCACCTTCCGTGGTGAAAATGTCTGGAGTGAGAGCTGGGATGTGGTTCTTTAAACCTGTAATGAAAGCATTCAGGTGCAGTAATGTGTCCTGTTCCACCTGAGGAAGGGCAGAAGAAAAGTTAATCTCAGGCACAAAAATGTCAGCCTCAGGGAATTTTTCTCGAGCTGCTCTCAGTGCCCTTTTCAGCTCCAATATTGGCACATTTTTGTCCCTTTGTGATCTATTGTTAATCCCAAAGGACAGGACCAGTGTTGTCACTGATGTGTCAGTGGTGGCTCTCTCCAGCAGATTCTCTGCATGCCACCATTTGGCTCCCGGGAAACTGTCGATCTGCAGGCTGTCAGTTGCAAAAGGAGGAAGTCTGCTGACATTGGAGTCGCCGACGATGATCCACTGCTCCTTGATGTGTAGATGCCAATCTTTCAGTTTCCTGCGGGTGTTGGGGTGTCTCGTTGGGGTCCGCACCTGCTGCTCTGATGAGGCTGGTGAAGGAGGAGAAGACGATGAAGGCGATTCCTCCGCTGTTATCATTTGGAGTCGAGTCTGTACACAGCAGTTCAGTCTGTCCAAGCTGCTGCGACGTGGGCCCAGGTGAGTCACTGGTTGTGGTTTGGCCACTGTAGCTCTGTTATCCTGCTTTGTCTTTTGGGGGGTGGATTCCCCCTGTGTGAGGTCCAGTACCTCAGTGTTCATCTCCTCCACAGGTTGTGGTGGCTGGATGGAGGGGGAAGGTGATATCTCCTGGATTGGAGTATCTTGCAGTGCGACGGGGATTTTCATCACCCTCTGGTCCCTCGGTGCCGCCGGAGTGGTTTCTGCCGGAGTGGATTCCGCCGGAGTGGATTCTGGCGCTTGTGGAATCTCCGGAGGAGTGGTGAGTGTCGGTTCGCTCTCTTTTTCTTCCTCCCTCTCAGAAAAGGGTGACCAATCCCCCCTGACGTGGTCTGTCATCGTTGCCGTCGTTGTTTTGGATGTGATGATCTTTGCAGGTGGCTCATGGACCTGTGCAGAAACGATTATCCTGCGGCCGGTCCCGGTCTGAGGTTGGATGTGTTGTGTGTGTGAAACAGTTTGTTGTGTTACCTCAGCAGGGGGTTCAATAATGTCTAGTTGTCTCATTCTCTCGTCCTCCTGTGGTTGTTCCACGGGGTCGCTGGCAGTAGTCGTCTCCACCGTTGTAGTGGCTGCTCTGAGCTCAGCCATCTTTACCATAATCTCTGCTCGAGCCTGCTCCAGGGATTCGGGTTGCAGGCGACGGCCCAGGTTCCTCTTGGCCCAGGACGTTGCGATCTCGAATGGCCCCCCCCAATCCTGTGTAGGGAACTCAGAAAGTGTTTTTATTTCCCTCTCAATGGTCTCAGTATAGTGATCTCGAAGGATCGAAATGGCTGTATGCGCCCAGTTCCTCGCGTTTCCCTCAATCTTAGTCTGTGTTATTTTGTTGGGAATGGCTGGCTTAATCACAGTCATTAGGTTGTGGGCCACTTTATTCAAAGAGGGAGGATAATTGTCACTTGCCACATTTTTCAAATGGTGCACCGCTTTAATTAGTCTGTGCATAATGCGAACCTTCGCAGAAAAATCAGGGTCATCTGATAATATTTTGTTGGTAGGGGGTCCAACTCGTTCAGTTCGGGCGGGTTTTACGTACCGATTATTCTGAGTTGTCCTCCGTTCAAATCGGCGGTCCCGTCCGGGGTGCGATCTGTGTCTGTTCGACCCAGCTGTCCAGCCGCGATCTCCTCTCTGGTCCCAATTGTCCTGAGCTGTTATCTGTTCAAATCGGCGGTCCCGTCCGGTCCACCTTGCCTGTCGGGCTGCGTAGCGGTCTGTTGCCGGTTGTTCTCTCATTCGGCTCCGCTGAGGTACGTGAAAGAGATCTGGATCGCCGTAGCGGTGCTCACCTCTCACGACCGATGCATACGTCCTCCGGCTGTCCCGAGGTGGAGAAATGCTCCGTCGGGGCGATCTGCGTCTGCTCGCCCCAGCTGTCCAGCTGCGATCTCCTCTCTGGTCCCAATTGTCCCGAGTTGTTATCTGTTCAAATCGGCGGTCCCGTCCGGTCCACCTTGCCTGTCGGGCTGCGTAGCGGTCTGTTGCCGGTCGTTCTCTCATTCGGCTCCGCTGAGGTGCGTGGAAGAGATCTGGATCGCCGTAGCGGTGCTCACCTCTCACGACCGATGCATACGTCCTCCGGCTGTCCCGAGATGGAGAAATGTTCTGTCGGGGCGATCTGCGTCTGCCAGTCCTGGCCGTCCAGCCGCGATCTCCTCTCCGGTCCCCGCGCCGCCGAACCACGGTCCACTGTTCATCCATAGCAAATGTGGGCATGGTTGTGTCCACTAATGTCCTTAGCAGTATCGTGTGGTCACTCTTGACCGTGCTGATAGTGCTGGGTGGTTCTATGCTAACGGATCACTCGTACTACTGACTTATGGTTACTGAGCGTTTTATTATTGCTCAACCTAGATAAATCAGAAAATATATACATACAAAGCAAGCCGAAGTCGCGACGTTTCGGTTTTTGATAAACCTTCTTCAGGCTGGCTTGCTACAGAATTAAAGAAGTCCAAATAGAAGCAAAAAAGTCCAAATATCATTGTCCGGTGCAGATTGCGTGCTGTACAAGAAGCGTCCATACAGTTTGCATGTGGGTCGGACCACACTTCCCACAATGCTTAGGGTGACCGCGCTTTCGCACCAATCAGTGGCCCACACATAGTTCAGTTCAAAATTCCATGTGAGATCGGGGTTCTGATTGGTCGCACCCACACCTGCTGCTTTCATGGACCTCTGGAATATTGAATGTCAGCGGCACACACATAAAAAACTTTTTTTCATTTGCATATGGGTGTGGAAGCCAGCTGACAATAGTCTCTTCATCATATGGAGATATGCAGTTTACAGTCATGTATCATATTATGCAGTACAATATTCCATGTGGTATCTCATCCACCAAAGAAACATTTCAGGCTAACAACATATTGTCTGTAAAGTGAGTTTGTACCAATAATTCCATGAGCAATCACAGTCGGTATATACATAACAAGGAAATGGTACACTGTAAATTGATAGTTCCAGACAATAAATCCGTGAACTCAAACATCCCTCAGCTCATGCAGGGGTTAAAAGGTTATCCTGGCTCCTATAAGAGAACAGAGATAAGCAGTCTATCACATCAATGTAGTCATATTGTACAATGATAAGTGTATTAATCTCTTTTTCCTTTTTTAGGGTGGAACAACGTAAGGTGGGGGTCCCGGAGAACCCAAGTGGGCGGACAGGCGGCACAGGCCGGTTAGGGGAGATCAAAATTGGGAGCACGGACCCCGAAGGGGGCCGGGCTCCAATGCACAGACCGTACCTGTTCCCATCTCGGGTGTCCAGGATTACCCCAACCTCACTCAAAGGAGCTGTAAGGTGGGATCCCGTGGATGGGGTTAAAAGGTGGAGGGAGGAGAGGTAAAGAAGAGCAGGGGAAGGTTGGAACTGGGGATCAAATCCCACCCTGTGCAGAGTAAATTAAGGTTAGGTTTAGGGCCCAAAACACACTCTGCACTGGGTCTACTGAGGTTAGGTTTAGGGCCCATCCCAGGGGTAGGGGAATATTCAGTCCCATTAGGGATTAGGTTAGGTTTAGGGCCGGAATTAATATTTGTATAGGGTCCACTAAGGTTAGGATTAGGGCCAGTTGCAGGGGTAGTCTGTTCCCCAGTTAATTTTTACAAAGAGCTGGAATATACAATATGAGAGACAGTAATAATAAATCAGAATGTGATACAGTAACTATATACAATCTCTGGGATTAACTCCTTCCAAATCCCTTCTCATTAAGGCCTTTTGGATAAATTGTATCCAATTTGGCCATCCAGATTCTCTCCGCTCTCCTCCTCTGCTGTGTTGTCCACCTCGAATTCACCTGGATTGCCGTCGCTGTGACAGATGCCCAGCCATGGAGTAAAAAGTGCTTTACCAGGTAAGTATGAGTGTTCTTTTTTTGTGTAATATTGTGTCTGTGTTGGGTAAATCTAGTTAAAAGTGTGTTCCCTGTTTCCCCCACATACTGGATTCCACACTTTTTACATGTAATTAAATATACACAGTTCTTGGATTTCGGGGTCCCTTTGCACACTGATTGGAAAACAGTACCATTGGAGTGACTGCGTACCCATTTGCGGTGCTGGAAAAATTGCCCCTGGGTTCTGCGCCCGGGCTCAGAGACAGGTGAGATCTGGGCCCTAATGAGGAGGTCACCCAAGTTTTTATGTCTCCTGAAGGCTGCAATGACCCTGTAATTCTGAAGTGGCTGTACATTCTGAGTCAGTTTCTGGAAGTTGTTTTTAATAACTCTGACCATTTTACAGGTGCAAGGAGCATAGGTGATGACCACTGGAAGTAGAGGAGACACATCCACTGGTTTGGTATGTAGGAAGGAGTTAAAGCATTTCCTTAAGAAAGACCAACAGTACCCCCTATTGGAGAGAGCCGAGAATAGAATTTTGACCGCAGCTCCAAAATCAGTCTGTTGTGTACAGATTCTGTGGAACCTCAATAGTTGGGATTTAATTATCCCTGCAAATGTGTGTTTGGGGTGGAAGCTGGTTTTAAATAGCAGGGCATGTGTATCTGTAGGTTTAAAAAAAACTTTAATATCCAATTTGTGGTCATTGAGGAAATTTGGGCCCTTGAATGTGGTCGTATCCAGAAAATCAATAGAAGTTTTATTGATGGTTGATTTGAGCTTAATAGAGGCATTATGGTCATTTAAAGTCTTCAAAAACACCTCAAAATCCTGCTCAGAATGCTGCCAAACTCCCCAGATATCGTCCAGAAAGCGATAGTAGTACAGCGGTTTTTTGATGCACTTATCTAGTGCAGAGGTCTCCCACTCTGCCATGAAGATATTCGCATATGCTGGGGCAAACTTTTTCCCCATGGCCGTCCCCTTAATCTGTAGATAGAAGTCACCATTGAATTCAAAATCGTTCCTTATAAGATTTATTTCTAACAGTTGTAATAATTCCTTTTCCGGTCTTTTCTTATTCGGGTATCTTTGAAAGACCCTCTTAATGGAGTCAATGCCTTCACCAATGTCAATGTTTGTGTAAAGGCTATCAATATCTATGGAAAACAGAAAGGCATCACTGGGGACTTCTATTCGTTTCACTTTATCCACAAAATCATATGTGTCTTTAATGTAGCTTGCATGTTTTGTGGATAAAGGATTCAAAAAATAGTCTAAATACTCTGCTGTGTGGTAAGTTTCGCTGTCACAGTCAGAGACAATTGGTCTTCCCGGGGGCACCTGAAAGGGGACACTCCATTTTGTCGGGTCTTTATGGATTTTCGGTAGCATGTAGAAGAGCCTTCCCCTTGGTTCAGCGGACCCCAGTAAATAGTTCCTTTGTTTTACGTTTATGAATTTCTTCTGGTGTAAAATGTTAATGATTTTTTCCACCATAGGTATTGTGTCATGAAAAATGGGTTTTTTAAGTTTCAAATAGTATGTTCTGTCATTCAATTGTCTATAACCTTCCTCCAAGTACTGTTCTCTGTCCAGAATTACAACCGCGCTTCCTTTGTCCGCTGGTTTTATAATAATTTGTTTGTTTTCTTTCAGTTCTGTCAGGGCCCTTGTTTCTTCTGTTGTCAAATTAGGTTTAATACGTTCTACATGAAATTGATTATGGAAATACTCATAATCTGCTTTTATCAAGGTGCCGATCTGAGGTGGAAGCTGGGCAATGGACGGAGACCATTCTGATTTTGGAGTGAAAGGTTGGGGTTCAGTCTCAGTTTTATCCCCATAAAATGCAGCCAATTTGATTCGTCTATGGTACTGTTGAATGTCATATTTACACTGTAATCGCAAATTTTTATTGTACCCTTTTGTGGGGATAAAAGTCAGGCCCCTATTCAGTAGGGTCCGCTGGGCAGTGGAAGGCTGAAATGTCTTGGACAAGTTCATAAAACCATCTACAACATTTACCACATTTACATCACCTTTCCCCTGCCGGTTAAATAGGCTTATGGGGATTCCCCGTTTAAGTACATTTCCCAGTGTTGTAACATGGCTTCAGATGTACCATGTGACCAATGAATGTCATCACCTTCCGTGGTGAAAATGTCTGGAGTGAGAGCTGGGATGTGGTTCTTTAAACCTGTAATGAAAGCATTCAGGTGCAGTAATGTGTCCTGTTCCACCTGAGGAAGGGCAGAAGAAAAGTTAATCTCAGGCACAAAAATGTCAGCCTCAGGGAATTTTTCTCGAGCTGCTCTCAGTGCCCTTTTCAGCTCCAATATTGGCACATTTTTGTCCCTTTGTGATCTATTGTTAATCCCAAAGGACAGGACCAGTGTTGTCACTGATGTGTCAGTGGTGGCTCTCTCCAGCAGATTCTCTGCATGCCACCATTTGGCTCCCGGGAAACTGTCGATCTGCAGGCTGTCAGTTGCAAAAGGAGGAAGTCTGCTGACATTGGAGTCGCCGACGATGATCCACTGCTCCTTGATGTGTAGATGCCAATCTTTCAGTTTCCTGCGGGTGTTGGGGTGTCTCGTTGGGGTCCGCACCTGCTGCTCTGATGAGGCTGGTGAAGGAGGAGAAGACGATGAAGGCGATTCCTCCGCTGTTATCATTTGGAGTCGAGTCTGTACACAGCAGTTAAGTCTGTCCAAGCTGCTGCGACGTGGGCCCAGGTGAGTCACTGGTTGTGGTTTGGCCACTGTAGCTCTGTTATCCTGCTTTGTCTTTTGGGGGGTGGATTCCCCCTGTGTGAGGTCCAGTACCTCAGTGTTCATCTCCTCCACAGGTTGTGGTGGCTGGATGGAGGGGGAAGGTGATATCTCCTGGATTGGAGTATCTTGCAGTGCGACGGGGATTTTCATCACCCTCTGGTCCCTCGGTGCCGCCGGAGTGGTTTCTGCCGGAGTGGATTCCGCCGGAGTGGATTCTGGCGCTTGTGGAATCTCCGGAGGAGTGGTGAGTGTCGGTTCGCTCTCTTTTTCTTCCTCCCTCTCAGAAAAGGGTGACCAATCCCCCCTGACGTGGTCTGTCATCGTTGCCGTCGTTGTTTTGGATGTGATGATCTTTGCAGGTGGCTCATGGACCTGTGCAGAAACGATTATCCTGCGGCCGGTCCCGGTCTGAGGTTGGATGTGTTGTGTGTGTGAAACAGTTTGTTGTGTTACCTCAGCAGGGGGTTCAATAATGTCTAGTTGTCTCATTCTCTCGTCCTCCTGTGGTTGTTCCACGGGGTCGCTGGCAGTAGTCGTCTCCACCGTTGTAGTGGCTGCTCTGAGCTCAGCCATCTTTACCATAATCTCTGCTCGAGCCTGCTCCAGGGATTCGGGTTGCAGGCGACGGCCCAGGTTCCTCTTGGCCCAGGACGTTGCGATCTCGAATGGCCCCCCCCAATCCTGTGTAGGGAACTCAGAAAGTGTTTTTATTTCCCTCTCAATGGTCTCAGTATAGTGATCTCGAAGGATCGAAATGGCTGTATGCGCCCAGTTCCTCGCGTTTCCCTCAATCTTAGTCTGTGTTATTTTGTTGGGAATGGCTGGCTTAATCACAGTCATTAGGTTGTGGGCCACTTTATTCAAAGAGGGAGGATAATTGTCACTTGCTACATTTTTCAAATGGTGCACCGCTTTAATTAGTCTGTGCATAATGCGAACCTTCGCAGAAAAATCAGGGTCATCTGATAATATTTTGTTGGTAGGGGGTCCAACTCGTTCAGTTCGGGCGGGTTTTACGTACCGATTATTCTGAGTTGTCCTCCGTTCAAATCGGCGGTCCCGTCCGGGGTGCGATCTGTGTCTGTTCGACCCAGCTGTCCAGCCGCGATCTCCTCTCTGGTCCCAATTGTCCTGAGCTGTTATCTGTTCAAATCGGCGGTCCCGTCCGGTCCACCTTGCCTGTCGGGCTGCGTAGCGGTCTGTTGCCGGTTGTTCTCTCATTCGGCTCCGCTGAGGTACGTGAAAGAGATCTGGATCGCCGTAGCGGTGCTCACCTCTCACGACCGATGCATACGTCCTCCGGCTGTCCCGAGGTGGAGAAATGCTCCGTCGGGGCGATCTGCGTCTGCTCGCCCCAGCTGTCCAGCTGCGATCTCCTCTCTGGTCCCAATTGTCCCGAGTTGTTATCTGTTCAAATCGGCGGTCCCGTCCGGTCCACCTTGCCTGTCGGGCTGCGTAGCGGTCTGTTGCCGGTCGTTCTCTCATTCGGCTCCGCTGAGGTGCGTGGAAGAGATCTGGATCGCCGTAGCGGTGCTCACCTCTCACGACCGATGCATACGTCCTCCGGCTGTCCCGAGATGGAGAAATGTTCTGTCGGGGCGATCTGCGTCTGCCAGTCCTGGCCGTCCAGCCGCGATCTCCTCTCCGGTCCCCGCGCCGCCGAACCACGGTCCACTGTTCATCCATAGCAAATGTGGGCATGGTTGTGTCCACTAATGTCCTTAGCAGTATCGTGTGGTCACTCTTGACCGTGCTGATAGTGCTGGGTGGTTCTATGCTAACGGATCACTCGTACTACTGACTTATGGTTACTGAGCGTTTTATTATTGCTCAACCTAGATAAATCAGAAAATATATACATACAAAGCAAGCCGAAGTCGCGACGTTTCGGTTTTTGATAAACCTTCTTCAGGCTGGCTTGCTACAGAATTAAAGAAGTCCAAATAGAAGCAAAAAAGTCCAAATATCATTGTCCGGTGCAGATTGCGTGCTGTACAAGAAGCGTCCATACAGTTTGCATGTGGGTCGGACCACACTTCCCACAATGCTTAGGGTGACCGCGCTTTCGCACCAATCAGTGGCCCACACATAGTTCAGTTCAAAATTCCATGTGAGATCGGGGTTCTGATTGGTCGCACCCACACCTGCTGCTTTCATGGACCTCTGGAATATTGAATGTCAGCGGCACACACATAAAAAACTTTTTTTCATTTGCATATGGGTGTGGAAGCCAGCTGACAATAGTCTCTTCATCATATGGAGATATGCAGTTTACAGTCATGTATCATATTATGCAGTACAATATTCCATGTGGTATCTCATCCACCAAAGAAACATTTCAGGCTAACAACATATTGTCTGTAAAGTGAGTTTGTACCAATAATTCCATGAGCAATCACAGTCGGTATATACATAACAAGGAAATGGTACACTGTAAATTGATAGTTCCAGACAATAAATCCGTGAACTCAAACATCCCTCAGCTCATGCAGGGGTTAAAAGGTTATCCTGGCTCCTATAAGAGAACAGAGATAAGCAGTCTATCACATCAATGTAGTCATATTGTACAATGATAAGTGTATTAATCTCTTTTTCCTTTTTTAGGGTGGAACAACGTAAGGTGGGGGTCCCGGAGAACCCAAGTGGGCGGACAGGCGGCACAGGCCGGTTAGGGGAGATCAAAATTGGGAGCACGGACCCCGAAGGGGGCCGGGCTCCAATGCACAGACCGTACCTGTTCCCATCTCGGGTGTCCAGGATTACCCCAACCTCACTCAAAGGAGCTGTAAGGTGGGATCCCGTGGATGGGGTTAAAAGGTGGAGGGAGGAGAGGTAAAGAAGAGCAGGGGAAGGTTGGAACTGGGGATCAAATCCCACCCTGTGCAGAGTAAATTAAGGTTAGGTTTAGGGCCCAAAACACACTCTGCACTGGGTCTACTGAGGTTAGGTTTAGGGCCCATCCCAGGGGTAGGGGAATATTCAGTCCCATTAGGGATTAGGTTAGGTTTAGGGCCGGAATTAATATTTGTATAGGGTCCACTAAGGTTAGGATTAGGGCCAGTTGCAGGGGTAGTCTGTTCCCCAGTTAATTTTTACAAAGAGCTGGAATATACAATATGAGAGACAGTAATAATAAATCAGAATGTGATACAGTAACTATATACAATCTCTGGGATTAACTCCTTCCAAATCCCTTCTCATTAAGGCCTTTTGGATAAATTGTATCCAATTTGGCCATCCAGATTCTCTCCGCTCTCCTCCTCTGCTGTGTTGTCCACCTCGAATTCACCTGGATTGCCGTCGCTGTGACAGATGCCCAGCCATGGAGTAAAAAGTGCTTTACCAGGTAAGTATGAGTGTTCTTTTTTTGTGTAATATTGTGTCTGTGTTGGGTAAATCTAGTTAAAAGTGTGTTCCCTGTTTCCCCCACATACTGGATTCCACACTTTTTACATGTAATTAAATATACACAGTTCTTGGATTTCGGGGTCCCTTTGCACACTGATTGGAAAACAGTACCATTGGAGTGACTGCGTACCCATTTGCGGTGCTGGAAAAATTGCCCCTGGGTTCTGCGCCCGGGCTCAGAGACAGGTGAGATCTGGGCCCTAATGAGGAGGTCACCCAAGTTTTTATGTCTCCTGAAGGCTGCAATGACCCTGTAATTCTGAAGTGGCTGTACATTCTGAGTCAGTTTCTGGAAGTTGTTTTTAATAACTCTGACCATTTTACAGGTGCAAGGAGCATAGGTGATGACCACTGGAAGTAGAGGAGACACATCCACTGGTTTGGTATGTAGGAAGGAGTTAAAGCATTTCCTTAAGAAAGACCAACAGTACCCCCTATTGGAGAGAGCCGAGAATAGAATTTTGACCGCAGCTCCAAAATCAGTCTGTTGTGTACAGATTCTGTGGAACCTCAATAGTTGGGATTTAATTATCCCTGCAAATGTGTGTTTGGGGTGGAAGCTGGTTTTAAATAGCAGGGCATGTGTATCTGTAGGTTTAAAAAAAACTTTAATATCCAATTTGTGGTCATTGAGGAAATTTGGGCCCTTGAATGTGGTCGTATCCAGAAAATCAATAGAAGTTTTATTGATGGTTGATTTGAGCTTAATAGAGGCATTATGGTCATTTAAAGTCTTCAAAAACACCTCAAAATCCTGCTCAGAATGCTGCCAAACTCCCCAGATATCGTCCAGAAAGCGATAGTAGTACAGCGGTTTTTTGATGCACTTATCTAGTGCAGAGGTCTCCCACTCTGCCATGAAGATATTCGCATATGCTGGGGCAAACTTTTTCCCCATGGCCGTCCCCTTAATCTGTAGATAGAAGTCACCATTGAATTCAAAATCGTTCCTTATAAGATTTATTTCTAACAGTTGTAATAATTCCTTTTCCGGTCTTTTCTTATTCGGGTATCTTTGAAAGACCCTCTTAATGGAGTCAATGCCTTCACCAATGTCAATGTTTGTGTAAAGGCTATCAATATCTATGGAAAACAGAAAGGCATCACTGGGGACTTCTATTCGTTTCACTTTATCCACAAAATCATATGTGTCTTTAATGTAGCTTGCATGTTTTGTGGATAAAGGATTCAAAAAATAGTCTAAATACTCTGCTGTGTGGTAAGTTTCGCTGTCACAGTCAGAGACAATTGGTCTTCCCGGGGGCACCTGAAAGGGGACACTCCATTTTGTCGGGTCTTTATGGATTTTCGGTAGCATGTAGAAGAGCCTTCCCCTTGGTTCAGCGGACCCCAGTAAATAGTTCCTTTGTTTTACGTTTATGAATTTCTTCTGGTGTAAAATGTTAATGATTTTTTCCACCATAGGTATTGTGTCATGAAAAATGGGTTTTTTAAGTTTCAAATAGTATGTTCTGTCATTCAATTGTCTATAACCTTCCTCCAAGTACTGTTCTCTGTCCAGAATTACAACCGCGCTTCCTTTGTCCGCTGGTTTTATAATAATTTGTTTGTTTTCTTTCAGTTCTGTCAGGGCCCTTGTTTCTTCTGTTGTCAAATTAGGTTTAATACGTTCTACATGAAATTGATTATGGAAATACTCATAATCTGCTTTTATCAAGGTGCCGATCTGAGGTGGAAGCTGGGCAATGGACGGAGACCATTCTGATTTTGGAGTGAAAGGTTGGGGTTCAGTCTCAGTTTTATCCCCATAAAATGCAGCCAATTTGATTCGTCTATGGTACTGTTGAATGTCATATTTACACTGTAATCGCAAATTTTTATTGTACCCTTTTGTGGGGATAAAAGTCAGGCCCCTATTCAGTAGGGTCCGCTGGGCAGTGGAAGGCTGAAATGTCTTGGACAAGTTCATAAAACCATCTACAACATTTACCACATTTACATCACCTTTCCCCTGCCGGTTAAATAGGCTTATGGGGATTCCCCGTTTAAGTACATTTCCCAGTGTTGTAACATGGCTTCAGATGTACCATGTGACCAATGAATGTCATCACCTTCCGTGGTGAAAATGTCTGGAGTGAGAGCTGGGATGTGGTTCTTTAAACCTGTAATGAAAGCATTCAGGTGCAGTAATGTGTCCTGTTCCACCTGAGGAAGGGCAGAAGAAAAGTTAATCTCAGGCACAAAAATGTCAGCCTCAGGGAATTTTTCTCGAGCTGCTCTCAGTGCCCTTTTCAGCTCCAATATTGGCACATTTTTGTCCCTTTGTGATCTATTGTTAATCCCAAAGGACAGGACCAGTGTTGTCACTGATGTGTCAGTGGTGGCTCTCTCCAGCAGATTCTCTGCATGCCACCATTTGGCTCCCGGGAAACTGTCGATCTGCAGGCTGTCAGTTGCAAAAGGAGGAAGTCTGCTGACATTGGAGTCGCCGACGATGATCCACTGCTCCTTGATGTGTAGATGCCAATCTTTCAGTTTCCTGCGGGTGTTGGGGTGTCTCGTTGGGGTCCGCACCTGCTGCTCTGATGAGGCTGGTGAAGGAGGAGAAGACGATGAAGGCGATTCCTCCGCTGTTATCATTTGGAGTCGAGTCTGTACACAGCAGTTCAGTCTGTCCAAGCTGCTGCGACGTGGGCCCAGGTGAGTCACTGGTTGTGGTTTGGCCACTGTAGCTCTGTTATCCTGCTTTGTCTTTTGGGGGGTGGATTCCCCCTGTGTGAGGTCCAGTACCTCAGTGTTCATCTCCTCCACAGGTTGTGGTGGCTGGATGGAGGGGGAAGGTGATATCTCCTGGATTGGAGTATCTTGCAGTGCGACGGGGATTTTCATCACCCTCTGGTCCCTCGGTGCCGCCGGAGTGGTTTCTGCCGGAGTGGATTCCGCCGGAGTGGATTCTGGCGCTTGTGGAATCTCCGGAGGAGTGGTGAGTGTCGGTTCGCTCTCTTTTTCTTCCTCCCTCTCAGAAAAGGGTGACCAATCCCCCCTGACGTGGTCTGTCATCGTTGCCGTCGTTGTTTTGGATGTGATGATCTTTGCAGGTGGCTCATGGACCTGTGCAGAAACGATTATCCTGCGGCCGGTCCCGGTCTGAGGTTGGATGTGTTGTGTGTGTGAAACAGTTTGTTGTGTTACCTCAGCAGGGGGTTCAATAATGTCTAGTTGTCTCATTCTCTCGTCCTCCTGTGGTTGTTCCACGGGGTCGCTGGCAGTAGTCGTCTCCACCGTTGTAGTGGCTGCTCTGAGCTCAGCCATCTTTACCATAATCTCTGCTCGAGCCTGCTCCAGGGATTCGGGTTGCAGGCGACGGCCCAGGTTCCTCTTGGCCCAGGACGTTGCGATCTCGAATGGCCCCCCCCAATCCTGTGTAGGGAACTCAGAAAGTGTTTTTATTTCCCTCTCAATGGTCTCAGTATAGTGATCTCGAAGGATCGAAATGGCTGTATGCGCCCAGTTCCTCGCGTTTCCCTCAATCTTAGTCTGTGTTATTTTGTTGGGAATGGCTGGCTTAATCACAGTCATTAGGTTGTGGGCCACTTTATTCAAAGAGGGAGGATAATTGTCACTTGCTACATTTTTCAAATGGTGCACCGCTTTAATTAGTCTGTGCATAATGCGAACCTTCGCAGAAAAATCAGGGTCATCTGATAATATTTTGTTGGTAGGGGGTCCAACTCGTTCAGTTCGGGCGGGTTTTACGTACCGATTATTCTGAGTTGTCCTCCGTTCAAATCGGCGGTCCCGTCCGGGGTGCGATCTGTGTCTGTTCGACCCAGCTGTCCAGCCGCGATCTCCTCTCTGGTCCCAATTGTCCTGAGCTGTTATCTGTTCAAATCGGCGGTCCCGTCCGGTCCACCTTGCCTGTCGGGCTGCGTAGCGGTCTGTTGCCGGTTGTTCTCTCATTCGGCTCCGCTGAGGTACGTGAAAGAGATCTGGATCGCCGTAGCGGTGCTCACCTCTCACGACCGATGCATACGTCCTCCGGCTGTCCCGAGGTGGAGAAATGCTCCGTCGGGGCGATCTGCGTCTGCTCGCCCCAGCTGTCCAGCTGCGATCTCCTCTCTGGTCCCAATTGTCCCGAGTTGTTATCTGTTCAAATCGGCGGTCCCGTCCGGTCCACCTTGCCTGTCGGGCTGCGTAGCGGTCTGTTGCCGGTCGTTCTCTCATTCGGCTCCGCTGAGGTGCGTGGAAGAGATCTGGATCGCCGTAGCGGTGCTCACCTCTCACGACCGATGCATACGTCCTCCGGCTGTCCCGAGATGGAGAAATGTTCTGTCGGGGCGATCTGCGTCTGCCAGCCCTGGCCGTCCAGCCGCGATCTCCTCTCCGGTCCCCGCGCCGCCGAACCACGGTCCACTGTTCATCCATAGCAAATGTGGGCATGGTTGTGTCCACTAATGTCCTTAGCAGTATCGTGTGGTCACTCTTGACCGTGCTGATAGTGCTGGGTGGTTCTATGCTAACGGATCACTCGTACTACTGACTTATGGTTACTGAGCGTTTTATTATTGCTCAACCTAGATAAATCAGAAAATATATACATACAAAGCAAGCCGAAGTCGCGACGTTTCGGTTTTTGATAAACCTTCTTCAGGCTGGCTTGCTACAGAATTAAAGAAGTCCAAATAGAAGCAAAAAAGTCCAAATATCATTGTCCGGTGCAGATTGCGTGCTGTACAAGAAGCGTCCATACAGTTTGCATGTGGGTCGGACCACACTTCCCACAATGCTTAGGGTGACCGCGCTTTCGCACCAATCAGTGGCCCACACATAGTTCAGTTCAAAATTCCATGTGAGATCGGGGTTCTGATTGGTCGCACCCACACCTGCTGCTTTCATGGACCTCTGGAATATTGAATGTCAGCGGCACACACATAAAAAACTTTTTTTCATTTGCATATGGGTGTGGAAGCCAGCTGACAATAGTCTCTTCATCATATGGAGATATGCAGTTTACAGTCATGTATCATATTATGCAGTACAATATTCCATGTGGTATCTCATCCACCAAAGAAACATTTCAGGCTAACAACATATTGTCTGTAAAGTGAGTTTGTACCAATAATTCCATGAGCAATCACAGTCGGTATATACATAACAAGGAAATGGTACACTGTAAATTGATAGTTCCAGACAATAAATCCGTGAACTCAAACATCCCTCAGCTCATGCAGGGGTTAAAAGGTTATCCTGGCTCCTATAAGAGAACAGAGATAAGCAGTCTATCACATCAATGTAGTCATATTGTACAATGATAAGTGTATTAATCTCTTTTTCCTTTTTTAGGGTGGAACAACGTAAGGTGGGGGTCCCGGAGAACCCAAGTGGGCGGACAGGCGGCACAGGCCGGTTAGGGGAGATCAAAATTGGGAGCACGGACCCCGAAGGGGGCCGGGCTCCAATGCACAGACCGTACCTGTTCCCATCTCGGGTGTCCAGGATTACCCCAACCTCACTCAAAGGAGCTGTAAGGTGGGATCCCGTGGATGGGGTTAAAAGGTGGAGGGAGGAGAGGTAAAGAAGAGCAGGGGAAGGTTGGAACTGGGGATCAAATCCCACCCTGTGCAGAGTAAATTAAGGTTAGGTTTAGGGCCCAAAACACACTCTGCACTGGGTCTACTGAGGTTAGGTTTAGGGCCCATCCCAGGGGTAGGGGAATATTCAGTCCCATTAGGGATTAGGTTAGGTTTAGGGCCGGAATTAATATTTGTATAGGGTCCACTAAGGTTAGGATTAGGGCCAGTTGCAGGGGTAGTCTGTTCCCCAGTTAATTTTTACAAAGAGCTGGAATATACAATATGAGAGACAGTAATAATAAATCAGAATGTGATACAGTAACTATATACAATCTCTGGGATTAACTCCTTCCAAATCCCTTCTCATTAAGGCCTTTTGGATAAATTGTATCCAATTTGGCCATCCAGATTCTCTCCGCTCTCCTCCTCTGCTGTGTTGTCCACCTCGAATTCACCTGGATTGCCGTCGCTGTGACAGATGCCCAGCCATGGAGTAAAAAGTGCTTTACCAGGTAAGTATGAGTGTTCTTTTTTTGTGTAATATTGTGTCTGTGTTGGGTAAATCTAGTTAAAAGTGTGTTCCCTGTTTCCCCCACATACTGGATTCCACACTTTTTACATGTAATTAAATATACACAGTTCTTGGATTTCGGGGTCCCTTTGCACACTGATTGGAAAACAGTACCATTGGAGTGACTGCGTACCCATTTGCGGTGCTGGAAAAATTGCCCCTGGGTTCTGCGCCCGGGCTCAGAGACAGGTGAGATCTGGGCCCTAATGAGGAGGTCACCCAAGTTTTTATGTCTCCTGAAGGCTGCAATGACCCTGTAATTCTGAAGTGGCTGTACATTCTGAGTCAGTTTCTGGAAGTTGTTTTTAATAACTCTGACCATTTTACAGGTGCAAGGAGCATAGGTGATGACCACTGGAAGTAGAGGAGACACATCCACTGGTTTGGTATGTAGGAAGGAGTTAAAGCATTTCCTTAAGAAAGACCAACAGTACCCCCTATTGGAGAGAGCCGAGAATAGAATTTTGACCGCAGCTCCAAAATCAGTCTGTTGTGTACAGATTCTGTGGAACCTCAATAGTTGGGATTTAATTATCCCTGCAAATGTGTGTTTGGGGTGGAAGCTGGTTTTAAATAGCAGGGCATGTGTATCTGTAGGTTTAAAAAAAACTTTAATATCCAATTTGTGGTCATTGAGGAAATTTGGGCCCTTGAATGTGGTCGTATCCAGAAAATCAATAGAAGTTTTATTGATGGTTGATTTGAGCTTAATAGAGGCATTATGGTCATTTAAAGTCTTCAAAAACACCTCAAAATCCTGCTCAGAATGCTGCCAAACTCCCCAGATATCGTCCAGAAAGCGATAGTAGTACAGCGGTTTTTTGATGCACTTATCTAGTGCAGAGGTCTCCCACTCTGCCATGAAGATATTCGCATATGCTGGGGCAAACTTTTTCCCCATGGCCGTCCCCTTAATCTGTAGATAGAAGTCACCATTGAATTCAAAATCGTTCCTTATAAGATTTATTTCTAACAGTTGTAATAATTCCTTTTCCGGTCTTTTCTTATTCGGGTATCTTTGAAAGACCCTCTTAATGGAGTCAATGCCTTCACCAATGTCAATGTTTGTGTAAAGGCTATCAATATCTATGGAAAACAGAAAGGCATCACTGGGGACTTCTATTCGTTTCACTTTATCCACAAAATCATATGTGTCTTTAATGTAGCTTGCATGTTTTGTGGATAAAGGATTCAAAAAATAGTCTAAATACTCTGCTGTGTGGTAAGTTTCGCTGTCACAGTCAGAGACAATTGGTCTTCCCGGGGGCACCTGAAAGGGGACACTCCATTTTGTCGGGTCTTTATGGATTTTCGGTAGCATGTAGAAGAGCCTTCCCCTTGGTTCAGCGGACCCCAGTAAATAGTTCCTTTGTTTTACGTTTATGAATTTCTTCTGGTGTAAAATGTTAATGATTTTTTCCACCATAGGTATTGTGTCATGAAAAATGGGTTTTTTAAGTTTCAAATAGTATGTTCTGTCATTCAATTGTCTATAACCTTCCTCCAAGTACTGTTCTCTGTCCAGAATTACAACCGCGCTTCCTTTGTCCGCTGGTTTTATAATAATTTGTTTGTTTTCTTTCAGTTCTGTCAGGGCCCTTGTTTCTTCTGTTGTCAAATTAGGTTTAATACGTTCTACATGAAATTGATTATGGAAATACTCATAATCTGCTTTTATCAAGGTGCCGATCTGAGGTGGAAGCTGGGCAATGGACGGAGACCATTCTGATTTTGGAGTGAAAGGTTGGGGTTCAGTCTCAGTTTTATCCCCATAAAATGCAGCCAATTTGATTCGTCTATGGTACTGTTGAATGTCATATTTACACTGTAATCGCAAATTTTTATTGTACCCTTTTGTGGGGATAAAAGTCAGGCCCCTATTCAGTAGGGTCCGCTGGGCAGTGGAAGGCTGAAATGTCTTGGACAAGTTCATAAAACCATCTACAACATTTACCACATTTACATCACCTTTCCCCTGCCGGTTAAATAGGCTTATGGGGATTCCCCGTTTAAGTACATTTCCCAGTGTTGTAACATGGCTTCAGATGTACCATGTGACCAATGAATGTCATCACCTTCCGTGGTGAAAATGTCTGGAGTGAGAGCTGGGATGTGGTTCTTTAAACCTGTAATGAAAGCATTCAGGTGCAGTAATGTGTCCTGTTCCACCTGAGGAAGGGCAGAAGAAAAGTTAATCTCAGGCACAAAAATGTCAGCCTCAGGGAATTTTTCTCGAGCTGCTCTCAGTGCCCTTTTCAGCTCCAATATTGGCACATTTTTGTCCCTTTGTGATCTATTGTTAATCCCAAAGGACAGGACCAGTGTTGTCACTGATGTGTCAGTGGTGGCTCTCTCCAGCAGATTCTCTGCATGCCACCATTTGGCTCCCGGGAAACTGTCGATCTGCAGGCTGTCAGTTGCAAAAGGAGGAAGTCTGCTGACATTGGAGTCGCCGACGATGATCCACTGCTCCTTGATGTGTAGATGCCAATCTTTCAGTTTCCTGCGGGTGTTGGGGTGTCTCGTTGGGGTCCGCACCTGCTGCTCTGATGAGGCTGGTGAAGGAGGAGAAGACGATGAAGGCGATTCCTCCGCTGTTATCATTTGGAGTCGAGTCTGTACACAGCAGTACAGTCTGTCCAAGCTGCTGCGACGTGGGCCCAGGTGAGTCACTGGTTGTGGTTTGGCCACTGTAGCTCTGTTATCCTGCTTTGTCTTTTGGGGGGTGGATTCCCCCTGTGTGAGGTCCAGTACCTCAGTGTTCATCTCCTCCACAGGTTGTGGTGGCTGGATGGAGGGGGAAGGTGATATCTCCTGGATTGGAGTATCTTGCAGTGCGACGGGGATTTTCATCACCCTCTGGTCCCTCGGTGCCGCCGGAGTGGTTTCTGCCGGAGTGGATTCCGCCGGAGTGGATTCTGGCGCTTGTGGAATCTCCGGAGGAGTGGTGAGTGTCGGTTCGCTCTCTTTTTCTTCCTCCCTCTCAGAAAAGGGTGACCAATCCCCCCTGACGTGGTCTGTCATCGTTGCCGTCGTTGTTTTGGATGTGATGATCTTTGCAGGTGGCTCATGGACCTGTGCAGAAACGATTATCCTGCGGCCGGTCCCGGTCTGAGGTTGGATGTGTTGTGTGTGTGAAACAGTTTGTTGTGTTACCTCAGCAGGGGGTTCAATAATGTCTAGTTGTCTCATTCTCTCGTCCTCCTGTGGTTGTTCCACGGGGTCGCTGGCAGTAGTCGTCTCCACCGTTGTAGTGGCTGCTCTGAGCTCAGCCATCTTTACCATAATCTCTGCTCGAGCCTGCTCCAGGGATTCGGGTTGCAGGCGACGGCCCAGGTTCCTCTTGGCCCAGGACGTTGCGATCTCGAATGGCCCCCCCCAATCCTGTGTAGGGAACTCAGAAAGTGTTTTTATTTCCCTCTCAATGGTCTCAGTATAGTGATCTCGAAGGATCGAAATGGCTGTATGCGCCCAGTTCCTCGCGTTTCCCTCAATCTTAGTCTGTGTTATTTTGTTGGGAATGGCTGGCTTAATCACAGTCATTAGGTTGTGGGCCACTTTATTCAAAGAGGGAGGATAATTGTCACTTGCTACATTTTTCAAATGGTGCACCGCTTTAATTAGTCTGTGCATAATGCGAACCTTCGCAGAAAAATCAGGGTCATCTGATAATATTTTGTTGGTAGGGGGTCCAACTCGTTCAGTTCGGGCGGGTTTTACGTACCGATTATTCTGAGTTGTCCTCCGTTCAAATCGGCGGTCCCGTCCGGGGTGCGATCTGTGTCTGTTCGACCCAGCTGTCCAGCCGCGATCTCCTCTCTGGTCCCAATTGTCCTGAGCTGTTATCTGTTCAAATCGGCGGTCCCGTCCGGTCCACCTTGCCTGTCGGGCTGCGTAGCGGTCTGTTGCCGGTTGTTCTCTCATTCGGCTCCGCTGAGGTACGTGAAAGAGATCTGGATCGCCGTAGCGGTGCTCACCTCTCACGACCGATGCATACGTCCTCCGGCTGTCCCGAGGTGGAGAAATGCTCCGTCGGGGCGATCTGCGTCTGCTCGCCCCAGCTGTCCAGCTGCGATCTCCTCTCTGGTCCCAATTGTCCCGAGTTGTTATCTGTTCAAATCGGCGGTCCCGTCCGGTCCACCTTGCCTGTCGGGCTGCGTAGCGGTCTGTTGCCGGTCGTTCTCTCATTCGGCTCCGCTGAGGTGCGTGGAAGAGATCTGGATCGCCGTAGCGGTGCTCACCTCTCACGACCGATGCATACGTCCTCCGGCTGTCCCGAGATGGAGAAATGTTCTGTCGGGGCGATCTGCGTCTGCCAGTCCTGGCCGTCCAGCCGCGATCTCCTCTCCGGTCCCCGCGCCGCCGAACCACGGTCCACTGTTCATCCATAGCAAATGTGGGCATGGTTGTGTCCACTAATGTCCTTAGCAGTATCGTGTGGTCACTCTTGACCGTGCTGATAGTGCTGGGTGGTTCTATGCTAACGGATCACTCGTACTACTGACTTATGGTTACTGAGCGTTTTATTATTGCTCAACCTAGATAAATCAGAAAATATATACATACAAAGCAAGCCGAAGTCGCGACGTTTCGGTTTTTGATAAACCTTCTTCAGGCTGGCTTGCTACAGAATTAAAGAAGTCCAAATAGAAGCAAAAAAGTCCAAATATCATTGTCCGGTGCAGATTGCGTGCTGTACAAGAAGCGTCCATACAGTTTGCATGTGGGTCGGACCACACTTCCCACAATGCTTAGGGTGACCGCGCTTTCGCACCAATCAGTGGCCCACACATAGTTCAGTTCAAAATTCCATGTGAGATCGGGGTTCTGATTGGTCGCACCCACACCTGCTGCTTTCATGGACCTCTGGAATATTGAATGTCAGCGGCACACACATAAAAAACTTTTTTTCATTTGCATATGGGTGTGGAAGCCAGCTGACAATAGTCTCTTCATCATATGGAGATATGCAGTTTACAGTCATGTATCATATTATGCAGTACAATATTCCATGTGGTATCTCATCCACCAAAGAAACATTTCAGGCTAACAACATATTGTCTGTAAAGTGAGTTTGTACCAATAATTCCATGAGCAATCACAGTCGGTATATACATAACAAGGAAATGGTACACTGTAAATTGATAGTTCCAGACAATAAATCCGTGAACTCAAACATCCCTCAGCTCATGCAGGGGTTAAAAGGTTATCCTGGCTCCTATAAGAGAACAGAGATAAGCAGTCTATCACATCAATGTAGTCATATTGTACAATGATAAGTGTATTAATCTCTTTTTCCTTTTTTAGGGTGGAACAACGTAAGGTGGGGGTCCCGGAGAACCCAAGTGGGCGGACAGGCGGCACAGGCCGGTTAGGGGAGATCAAAATTGGGAGCACGGACCCCGAAGGGGGCCGGGCTCCAATGCACAGACCGTACCTGTTCCCATCTCGGGTGTCCAGGATTACCCCAACCTCACTCAAAGGAGCTGTAAGGTGGGATCCCGTGGATGGGGTTAAAAGGTGGAGGGAGGAGAGGTAAAGAAGAGCAGGGGAAGGTTGGAACTGGGGATCAAATCCCACCCTGTGCAGAGTAAATTAAGGTTAGGTTTAGGGCCCAAAACACACTCTGCACTGGGTCTACTGAGGTTAGGTTTAGGGCCCATCCCAGGGGTAGGGGAATATTCAGTCCCATTAGGGATTAGGTTAGGTTTAGGGCCGGAATTAATATTTGTATAGGGTCCACTAAGGTTAGGATTAGGGCCAGTTGCAGGGGTAGTCTGTTCCCCAGTTAATTTTTACAAAGAGCTGGAATATACAATATGAGAGACAGTAATAATAAATCAGAATGTGATACAGTAACTATATACAATCTCTGGGATTAACTCCTTCCAAATCCCTTCTCATTAAGGCCTTTTGGATAAATTGTATCCAATTTGGCCATCCAGATTCTCTCCGCTCTCCTCCTCTGCTGTGTTGTCCACCTCGAATTCACCTGGATTGCCGTCGCTGTGACAGATGCCCAGCCATGGAGTAAAAAGTGCTTTACCAGGTAAGTATGAGTGTTCTTTTTTTGTGTAATATTGTGTCTGTGTTGGGTAAATCTAGTTAAAAGTGTGTTCCCTGTTTCCCCCACATACTGGATTCCACACTTTTTACATGTAATTAAATATACACAGTTCTTGGATTTCGGGGTCCCTTTGCACACTGATTGGAAAACAGTACCATTGGAGTGACTGCGTACCCATTTGCGGTGCTGGAAAAATTGCCCCTGGGTTCTGCGCCCGGGCTCAGAGACAGGTGAGATCTGGGCCCTAATGAGGAGGTCACCCAAGTTTTTATGTCTCCTGAAGGCTGCAATGACCCTGTAATTCTGAAGTGGCTGTACATTCTGAGTCAGTTTCTGGAAGTTGTTTTTAATAACTCTGACCATTTTACAGGTGCAAGGAGCATAGGTGATGACCACTGGAAGTAGAGGAGACACATCCACTGGTTTGGTATGTAGGAAGGAGTTAAAGCATTTCCTTAAGAAAGACCAACAGTACCCCCTATTGGAGAGAGCCGAGAATAGAATTTTGACCGCAGCTCCAAAATCAGTCTGTTGTGTACAGATTCTGTGGAACCTCAATAGTTGGGATTTAATTATCCCTGCAAATGTGTGTTTGGGGTGGAAGCTGGTTTTAAATAGCAGGGCATGTGTATCTGTAGGTTTAAAAAAAACTTTAATATCCAATTTGTGGTCATTGAGGAAATTTGGGCCCTTGAATGTGGTCGTATCCAGAAAATCAATAGAAGTTTTATTGATGGTTGATTTGAGCTTAATAGAGGCATTATGGTCATTTAAAGTCTTCAAAAACACCTCAAAATCCTGCTCAGAATGCTGCCAAACTCCCCAGATATCGTCCAGAAAGCGATAGTAGTACAGCGGTTTTTTGATGCACTTATCTAGTGCAGAGGTCTCCCACTCTGCCATGAAGATATTCGCATATGCTGGGGCAAACTTTTTCCCCATGGCCGTCCCCTTAATCTGTAGATAGAAGTCACCATTGAATTCAAAATCGTTCCTTATAAGATTTATTTCTAACAGTTGTAATAATTCCTTTTCCGGTCTTTTCTTATTCGGGTATCTTTGAAAGACCCTCTTAATGGAGTCAATGCCTTCACCAATGTCAATGTTTGTGTAAAGGCTATCAATATCTATGGAAAACAGAAAGGCATCACTGGGGACTTCTATTCGTTTCACTTTATCCACAAAATCATATGTGTCTTTAATGTAGCTTGCATGTTTTGTGGATAAAGGATTCAAAAAATAGTCTAAATACTCTGCTGTGTGGTAAGTTTCGCTGTCACAGTCAGAGACAATTGGTCTTCCCGGGGGCACCTGAAAGGGGACACTCCATTTTGTCGGGTCTTTATGGATTTTCGGTAGCATGTAGAAGAGCCTTCCCCTTGGTTCAGCGGACCCCAGTAAATAGTTCCTTTGTTTTACGTTTATGAATTTCTTCTGGTGTAAAATGTTAATGATTTTTTCCACCATAGGTATTGTGTCATGAAAAATGGGTTTTTTAAGTTTCAAATAGTATGTTCTGTCATTCAATTGTCTATAACCTTCCTCCAAGTACTGTTCTCTGTCCAGAATTACAACCGCGCTTCCTTTGTCCGCTGGTTTTATAATAATTTGTTTGTTTTCTTTCAGTTCTGTCAGGGCCCTTGTTTCTTCTGTTGTCAAATTAGGTTTAATACGTTCTACATGAAATTGATTATGGAAATACTCATAATCTGCTTTTATCAAGGTGCCGATCTGAGGTGGAAGCTGGGCAATGGACGGAGACCATTCTGATTTTGGAGTGAAAGGTTGGGGTTCAGTCTCAGTTTTATCCCCATAAAATGCAGCCAATTTGATTCGTCTATGGTACTGTTGAATGTCATATTTACACTGTAATCGCAAATTTTTATTGTACCCTTTTGTGGGGATAAAAGTCAGGCCCCTATTCAGTAGGGTCCGCTGGGCAGTGGAAGGCTGAAATGTCTTGGACAAGTTCATAAAACCATCTACAACATTTACCACATTTACATCACCTTTCCCCTGCCGGTTAAATAGGCTTATGGGGATTCCCCGTTTAAGTACATTTCCCAGTGTTGTAACATGGCTTCAGATGTACCATGTGACCAATGAATGTCATCACCTTCCGTGGTGAAAATGTCTGGAGTGAGAGCTGGGATGTGGTTCTTTAAACCTGTAATGAAAGCATTCAGGTGCAGTAATGTGTCCTGTTCCACCTGAGGAAGGGCAGAAGAAAAGTTAATCTCAGGCACAAAAATGTCAGCCTCAGGGAATTTTTCTCGAGCTGCTCTCAGTGCCCTTTTCAGCTCCAATATTGGCACATTTTTGTCCCTTTGTGATCTATTGTTAATCCCAAAGGACAGGACCAGTGTTGTCACTGATGTGTCAGTGGTGGCTCTCTCCAGCAGATTCTCTGCATGCCACCATTTGGCTCCCGGGAAACTGTCGATCTGCAGGCTGTCAGTTGCAAAAGGAGGAAGTCTGCTGACATTGGAGTCGCCGACGATGATCCACTGCTCCTTGATGTGTAGATGCCAATCTTTCAGTTTCCTGCGGGTGTTGGGGTGTCTCGTTGGGGTCCGCACCTGCTGCTCTGATGAGGCTGGTGAAGGAGGAGAAGACGATGAAGGCGATTCCTCCGCTGTTATCATTTGGAGTCGAGTCTGTACACAGCAGTTCAGTCTGTCCAAGCTGCTGCGACGTGGGCCCAGGTGAGTCACTGGTTGTGGTTTGGCCACTGTAGCTCTGTTATCCTGCTTTGTCTTTTGGGGGGTGGATTCCCCCTGTGTGAGGTCCAGTACCTCAGTGTTCATCTCCTCCACAGGTTGTGGTGGCTGGATGGAGGGGGAAGGTGATATCTCCTGGATTGGAGTATCTTGCAGTGCGACGGGGATTTTCATCACCCTCTGGTCCCTCGGTGCCGCCGGAGTGGTTTCTGCCGGAGTGGATTCCGCCGGAGTGGATTCTGGCGCTTGTGGAATCTCCGGAGGAGTGGTGAGTGTCGGTTCGCTCTCTTTTTCTTCCTCCCTCTCAGAAAAGGGTGACCAATCCCCCCTGACGTGGTCTGTCATCGTTGCCGTCGTTGTTTTGGATGTGATGATCTTTGCAGGTGGCTCATGGACCTGTGCAGAAACGATTATCCTGCGGCCGGTCCCGGTCTGAGGTTGGATGTGTTGTGTGTGTGAAACAGTTTGTTGTGTTACCTCAGCAGGGGGTTCAATAATGTCTAGTTGTCTCATTCTCTCGTCCTCCTGTGGTTGTTCCACGGGGTCGCTGGCAGTAGTCGTCTCCACCGTTGTAGTGGCTGCTCTGAGCTCAGCCATCTTTACCATAATCTCTGCTCGAGCCTGCTCCAGGGATTCGGGTTGCAGGCGACGGCCCAGGTTCCTCTTGGCCCAGGACGTTGCGATCTCGAATGGCCCCCCCCAATCCTGTGTAGGGAACTCAGAAAGTGTTTTTATTTCCCTCTCAATGGTCTCAGTATAGTGATCTCGAAGGATCGAAATGGCTGTATGCGCCCAGTTCCTCGCGTTTCCCTCAATCTTAGTCTGTGTTATTTTGTTGGGAATGGCTGGCTTAATCACAGTCATTAGGTTGTGGGCCACTTTATTCAAAGAGGGAGGATAATTGTCACTTGCTACATTTTTCAAATGGTGCACCGCTTTAATTAGTCTGTGCATAATGCGAACCTTCGCAGAAAAATCAGGGTCATCTGATAATATTTTGTTGGTAGGGGGTCCAACTCGTTCAGTTCGGGCGGGTTTTACGTACCGATTATTCTGAGTTGTCCTCCGTTCAAATCGGCGGTCCCGTCCGGGGTGCGATCTGTGTCTGTTCGACCCAGCTGTCCAGCCGCGATCTCCTCTCTGGTCCCAATTGTCCTGAGCTGTTATCTGTTCAAATCGGCGGTCCCGTCCGGTCCACCTTGCCTGTCGGGCTGCGTAGCGGTCTGTTGCCGGTTGTTCTCTCATTCGGCTCCGCTGAGGTACGTGAAAGAGATCTGGATCGCCGTAGCGGTGCTCACCTCTCACGACCGATGCATACGTCCTCCGGCTGTCCCGAGGTGGAGAAATGCTCCGTCGGGGCGATCTGCGTCTGCTCGCCCCAGCTGTCCAGCTGCGATCTCCTCTCTGGTCCCAATTGTCCCGAGTTGTTATCTGTTCAAATCGGCGGTCCCGTCCGGTCCACCTTGCCTGTCGGGCTGCGTAGCGGTCTGTTGCCGGTCGTTCTCTCATTCGGCTCCGCTGAGGTGCGTGGAAGAGATCTGGATCGCCGTAGCGGTGCTCACCTCTCACGACCGATGCATACGTCCTCCGGCTGTCCCGAGATGGAGAAATGTTCTGTCGGGGCGATCTGCGTCTGCCAGTCCTGGCCGTCCAGCCGCGATCTCCTCTCCGGTCCCCGCGCCGCCGAACCACGGTCCACTGTTCATCCATAGCAAATGTGGGCATGGTTGTGTCCACTAATGTCCTTAGCAGTATCGTGTGGTCACTCTTGACCGTGCTGATAGTGCTGGGTGGTTCTATGCTAACGGATCACTCGTACTACTGACTTATGGTTACTGAGCGTTTTATTATTGCTCAACCTAGATAAATCAGAAAATATATACATACAAAGCAAGCCGAAGTCGCGACGTTTCGGTTTTTGATAAACCTTCTTCAGGCTGGCTTGCTACAGAATTAAAGAAGTCCAAATAGAAGCAAAAAAGTCCAAATATCATTGTCCGGTGCAGATTGCGTGCTGTACAAGAAGCGTCCATACAGTTTGCATGTGGGTCGGACCACACTTCCCACAATGCTTAGGGTGACCGCGCTTTCGCACCAATCAGTGGCCCACACATAGTTCAGTTCAAAATTCCATGTGAGATCGGGGTTCTGATTGGTCGCACCCACACCTGCTGCTTTCATGGACCTCTGGAATATTGAATGTCAGCGGCACACACATAAAAAACTTTTTTTCATTTGCATATGGGTGTGGAAGCCAGCTGACAATAGTCTCTTCATCATATGGAGATATGCAGTTTACAGTCATGTATCATATTATGCAGTACAATATTCCATGTGGTATCTCATCCACCAAAGAAACATTTCAGGCTAACAACATATTGTCTGTAAAGTGAGTTTGTACCAATAATTCCATGAGCAATCACAGTCGGTATATACATAACAAGGAAATGGTACACTGTAAATTGATAGTTCCAGACAATAAATCCGTGAACTCAAACATCCCTCAGCTCATGCAGGGGTTAAAAGGTTATCCTGGCTCCTATAAGAGAACAGAGATAAGCAGTCTATCACATCAATGTAGTCATATTGTACAATGATAAGTGTATTAATCTCTTTTTCCTTTTTTAGGGTGGAACAACGTAAGGTGGGGGTCCCGGAGAACCCAAGTGGGCGGACAGGCGGCACAGGCCGGTTAGGGGAGATCAAAATTGGGAGCACGGACCCCGAAGGGGGCCGGGCTCCAATGCACAGACCGTACCTGTTCCCATCTCGGGTGTCCAGGATTACCCCAACCTCACTCAAAGGAGCTGTAAGGTGGGATCCCGTGGATGGGGTTAAAAGGTGGAGGGAGGAGAGGTAAAGAAGAGCAGGGGAAGGTTGGAACTGGGGATCAAATCCCACCCTGTGCAGAGTAAATTAAGGTTAGGTTTAGGGCCCAAAACACACTCTGCACTGGGTCTACTGAGGTTAGGTTTAGGGCCCATCCCAGGGGTAGGGGAATATTCAGTCCCATTAGGGATTAGGTTAGGTTTAGGGCCGGAATTAATATTTGTATAGGGTCCACTAAGGTTAGGATTAGGGCCAGTTGCAGGGGTAGTCTGTTCCCCAGTTAATTTTTACAAAGAGCTGGAATATACAATATGAGAGACAGTAATAATAAATCAGAATGTGATACAGTAACTATATACAATCTCTGGGATTAACTCCTTCCAAATCCCTTCTCATTAAGGCCTTTTGGATAAATTGTATCCAATTTGGCCATCCAGATTCTCTCCGCTCTCCTCCTCTGCTGTGTTGTCCACCTCGAATTCACCTGGATTGCCGTCGCTGTGACAGATGCCCAGCCATGGAGTAAAAAGTGCTTTACCAGGTAAGTATGAGTGTTCTTTTTTTGTGTAATATTGTGTCTGTGTTGGGTAAATCTAGTTAAAAGTGTGTTCCCTGTTTCCCCCACATACTGGATTCCACACTTTTTACATGTAATTAAATATACACAGTTCTTGGATTTCGGGGTCCCTTTGCACACTGATTGGAAAACAGTACCATTGGAGTGACTGCGTACCCATTTGCGGTGCTGGAAAAATTGCCCCTGGGTTCTGCGCCCGGGCTCAGAGACAGGTGAGATCTGGGCCCTAATGAGGAGGTCACCCAAGTTTTTATGTCTCCTGAAGGCTGCAATGACCCTGTAATTCTGAAGTGGCTGTACATTCTGAGTCAGTTTCTGGAAGTTGTTTTTAATAACTCTGACCATTTTACAGGTGCAAGGAGCATAGGTGATGACCACTGGAAGTAGAGGAGACACATCCACTGGTTTGGTATGTAGGAAGGAGTTAAAGCATTTCCTTAAGAAAGACCAACAGTACCCCCTATTGGAGAGAGCCGAGAATAGAATTTTGACCGCAGCTCCAAAATCAGTCTGTTGTGTACAGATTCTGTGGAACCTCAATAGTTGGGATTTAATTATCCCTGCAAATGTGTGTTTGGGGTGGAAGCTGGTTTTAAATAGCAGGGCATGTGTATCTGTAGGTTTAAAAAAAACTTTAATATCCAATTTGTGGTCATTGAGGAAATTTGGGCCCTTGAATGTGGTCGTATCCAGAAAATCAATAGAAGTTTTATTGATGGTTGATTTGAGCTTAATAGAGGCATTATGGTCATTTAAAGTCTTCAAAAACACCTCA